>NC_140945.1:144346985-144936985 GCF_014529385.1 Adiantum capillus-veneris
TAGTTCTCTCAAACTGTTAGCCTTGATTCGAGAGCCACCATGTCGTGTGTGCCTGAAATAAGCATTTCTCGCCATGTAATGAGACTTTTCCATCCCTTGGGTATTCCATATTGCCGGGTTCCCATACTTCTGTATAAAATATGGCAAATGATTGAAGATGATGTGCTGGATATGAAAACAGATTAGTTAGAATGTTTTACACTCACATATTTGCACATAAGAGAGAAAGAAATACATGATAATACCATGTAGTGAGTAATCTGGGTGTCTGTCCATGCTGTCTTGAATGATTTTTTCAGAAGGTTGAGATTTTCCTTGAACTTGTTCATATCACCTTGTGACCAGTCATCTTTGTCGCACATCAAAAATAGGATGTCTATTGATCGCCAAACCTCAGCCTTCGCGTTACGAGTAGTTGGTTCGTGGTCTTTGACTGCAATATGTAGCTTTTTCCAGCTCTGATACTCTACCTTGCTAACATAAGATGTGTTATATATTTTTCCATGTTTTGTTAGCTTTGGATCTCTTGTACCTTGGGGCTTAGATAAAAACCTCCGTGCCTTCACCCCACCGATGGATGGTTTGCATGGGACATCCTTCTCAGCAGTTGATCTCTTTTCATCCCGCTGGATTTTCACATTGCCACCATGAAGCCCCATATCCGACAGTACCATTTCTAAGCACTGCAAGGCTACTTGTCGTTCTGCAGAGTTCTTAATCTTCCAAGCAAACCCGATGTATAAGTAGACCAATTTCTCTACAATTCTACAAAGGGCATGCATTGTACAAATGTGGACATTCACAAGTGGTATTTTCAAAACTGGTCGAAAAGCAGGATCCTCAATGTGACGTGTTGGAGCTTTTCTCCACCACTTTGGGTCCATGACCTTTGCAGGCTCCATGCAGAACAAACACGGTGACTTTGCCATTGCACCCATTCCACAATTATACATGCACTTTAATGTTTTAAGGTCACCTGCAAGATGCCACTGAACTTGAAAGTCTCCCCTTCCATCTAGACGTAGTACCTCTCCCTGGTTAGTCTGTCGATCAATCAGCTCCGGAATATTAGTTCGATGGAACACCCAATATAGAATCTCATGATCTTCTTTCTTTACCTGCAACACAAAATAAATGAGACTTAAGTAGATCTGAACATTTGAGCTTACTTGAGAATATCGCTTACCTCAAACGCACCAAGCCACCATATGTTAGATTCTGATTGAACACTAAAATATAAAGGATCATCACTGGGACACTTTGAGAGGGCTCTATTCATTAAAGTAATAGTAACACGCTCTAGCTTTTTCTCTTTAACAAGCTCACACTCATCCAGTTTTAACACAAAATGTAATAGTCCACGTGACTCTTCAAATGTGATGTTGTAAAACTCCACCATTCTCTTCTGTAGTATCCGCAGGTCCATAAAAATATTGTTGAACTCATCATATGCCATGTTGGCTCCATGGCCACTGTAAGTTGCTTTAATATGAAAGGGTTGTCCAAGATAGTCTCCCTGTGCCTCGTTAAGCTGAAGCCTCTCTTTCCAAACACTTGAGGCTGATGGTAGAAGTTTGGATTTTATACCCTTCCTAACAAAGATGGATGAGACAGACTTTTGGATAGCTGAATATCCTCTTTTGCTTACACCAAGTGAATCAAGTGTGCCTTGTATCTCTTTTGCAGGCACTGAGTTCTCTGAAATAAAGCGGTCCACTACATTTCTTTGTAGAACCTTAAACTTCTTGTCATGTACTATATCTGCTGCCAGGCTTCTACTTATAAGTGGCTTCAATCTCTTTCCTATATTGGCTTTGGGGTCAATGTTTTCCTTGTCAGGATAGATTGAGTCTCTACATGAAGACAATGCATAAGTAAATAACAGAAAATTTGCTTCACTAACACTATTTAGGCACATGAAAACAATGCATAACAAGAAAAAACAAAGAGATTACTTAACTAAGACAATGTAGCCAACCAAGAAGCATCACCTTAATGCTCGGATTCTTTTCTTGAGACCTCCTGATGCAACCTGCAATGTTTCAAGATTGCGCAATTTCTTCTTTCGGATACGACCACCCAAGATGGTGTCCTTCATTTGACAACTTCGCACCTTTCCTTTCAGTTCTTGTACCTCTGTTTTATGTTGCAAAATGGTAACCTGATCTGAGGAATGTAAATGTGAAAGGCGAACAATCTCACATTGTTGAGCTTGGAGAATGCTCTTGTAAGTTCCAGCTTCTCTTGTAAGTGATTTACAATAACCCAGAAGGCCGTTTTCTCCATCACCAGCAAAGGTCAATAAGCTTGTAGGATTGACAAACGGTGGAGATGCATTAGTTATTGGATTCTTAGGGTAGAGAGAGCCTCTCGTCCAGATATCTATGTGTTTAGCTCCTTGAGCTCTGAGCGTGTCTATGGAGGTGGGAGGTATATGTGTGTTTGTTTTACTGCGCTTAATCAATGGTTGGTACTCATTGTCCAAATCAATGTGAAGGTGATATTTGGCTCGTTTGTGGGTAACATTTGTGCCATTTGAGGAGTGCGCCATTAGCCAAATGTGCAGGTTTAATGGAAAGTGAATAGCGGCTGCGGATTCGTCCCTCCATGTTAGCCTCATTCCCTCCGTATTGACGTTGTTCATTCAATACAACTAAAAAGAGGATTATCCCTCAATCACTACGAACGAATGTTCAGAGGGGTAAGGAATCTACTTAAAGTACACTTTTTGAAGTTTTACTATGAAAGACCCAGCTCTTTTATTTGTCATTTTTTCTAGAGAGAGAGTGCAAAAAATACATTTTCTTAGAAGGCCCTCCAAATGACCTCCGAAATTTCCTAATGCTTGGAAATAACATCTTCAAGCAAGAACTTGCATATTGAACTCGTAGCTTTGGGACAAGAACAATGTACCTCATTTGCCACACACCTACTAGCATCGTAATCCGGTCACCACCCACTTGTAGTGCAAAGCTAGTGGATAGGTGGGATGCAATCCATCTCTATGTCACACATTAGGATATTGTTGACATATTAAGCATGTTTCCACAATTGAGCCACATCTTTATACATACCTTTCCACCAGTATCGGTCCTTAATCTTGACAAAAGTTTTCCAGACTCCTTTGTGTCTATCCCATAAACTTTCATGAAATTCTTTGATAACTTGTTGTTGAGTCACTTTATCACAAACAACCCGTTGTGGTACCCCTCCTGGGCACTTTGGTTGCTTCCATAAATGTCCATCCTTCAGAAAATAGCCGTAGGCCTTTTTCCTGATCCTCTTGTAGTCTTGGTCACTCCATCCTTCTTGTCTAGTGAGAGTGCTAAGGTAGCGGCCAATCATACGCCACTCTCCCTCATAGAATTCTTCAGAAAATACTTCAAAAACATGAGAAATATTACCACAATTTGCGTGTAGATAATAAGATGTATAGAACTTCAAGCCAACATCATCACTTAGGGTAAGCATCTCTTCTTCATCTGCAAGCCTAGCCCTTGATAACATATCTGCAATAGAATTGTCTCTACCTGCAATATGACAAAATTTAGGGTTAAGAGACTTAATATAGGCTATCCACCACAGCATGGCAATGTCCAGAGTAGAACAATTTGCAATCATCCCTATCAATGGTAAGCAAATTTTCTCTACACGACTGAAGCTCCAATAAAATATTCTTTATCAAACCTTAGAGTAGTATCAACGCCCCAAAGTTCTCTCTTAACCTGCGGATAACCTCTTTGACGAGCATTGAGCACCTTGGCTCCAAATCAAACTGCATACCTAAGTCCTTCTGCATCATCTTGACCTATAGCCTATTCAATACGTGTTGGGCTAGTGTCAACTATTAAAATAACTGGCCTTCTGCATTTGTAGTCGGCTTTCCTCAAGGTCGGAGCCTCGAGAAGCATCTTCTTAAATTTCCTGATAGCCTGCGTGTCAACTTTTTCCCAAACAAACCTTTTAGCTTTCCTTAGCAATTGATAAAGCACATCTGCAACATGAGCAAAGTGTGGCAACCAAATAAGGTAGAACACACACGCACCCAGAAATCGACGAACTTCAGTAACTGAAGAGCATGTTTCCTTCATCTTGTGGATAGCTTCAACTTTAGCTGGACTTGGACTTCTACCCTCCAGATTGCACATATGCCCCACAATTAAGACCTCCTTAGCACCAAAACTTGACTTTTGACCTGAAAGTGTTAAGTTAACTTCTTCAAGCCTGGATAAAATAGCATCACATTCAGCAATATGCTGAGCAACAAACTTCCGGCACCCCCTCTGATATTTTACCTCATCTTTGGATCCTTCTTCACATCCTTTACTTGGTAGATCATCAATGAAAGGCATAGTAACAGGAGGGATAAAGTCCCTTAATACCTTATTCTTGTTGTTCATCATATGAGCTACAGAATTAGTAGCACCCTATGGCAGAGTGCACATCCTTACCAAACCAAGAGGAGTACGCATTGTAGTAAGATGCCTGCTCTCCAAAGCTAATTGGAATTGATCGTATCTAGAATAAATATCACCCATGCAGTAAATAGATATACCTGCAAAGGCCTCAGCAAATTCATCCACAATTGGGCCAGTATCCACATTGCGGATTGTTATCTTATTAACCGATTTCATATCCTGAATGAACCTTAACGTACCGTTTTTCTTCAGAACAGTAAACCATTGATTAGAATATGGCGCACATGATGGCTCCAAAATTCCCATTTGCATCTTCTCATTAAGCAAATCAATAAGCTTTGGCAAGTGAGCTTTAGGAACTGGAATAGGACGTAAGCTCCATGGCATGTGAGGAACAGTGAATATAACCATAGGTGAAACAACACTTGGATCCACACATCAAATCTCACTAGTGTCAAAATAAAAATCTTTACCGTGCTTTTCGAGCATACCTTGAAAGCACTTGATTTCCTCTTCATTGAGGAAACCGTCTTCTCTAATCTTCAGCTGTTGCAACGTCTCCTTAATGAATTTATGTCCAATGTTATTTGGATTTCTGAGTATAGGCTATGGTGAAGCCTCTTAATCACTCCATCACTCCCTTTTGGTAGAGGTGTAGCCACTGGTCTCACTTTCTTTGCAATAGTTTTGTACTTTGTCTCTACATGTGCTTCGGCTGCTTTACCTGAATCATCCTCAATATGCATAAGTGCTTCATATATACCCAACTCTTCATACATGTCCATTTGAGTGGACCTTAACCACTTCAGTTCCACTTTGTAACTTGTATTTCCTGATCTCCTCAAGCTCTGGCATAGTATCTACATAAGATACCTCTTCAAAGATTCCCAAAATCACATCATCTGTTTCAAGCATATCACATCCCTGCAATTCACTTTGAATACTTGAAACATACTGTTTTTCCTACTTTGGAAAATCATTAAATGTTCTGTAAGATACTGAACCTTCAGATGTTAATCCCACAAACCCTGAAGAGAAAGATTCTCTCTGCGAGAACTTCCCCTCACTTGTACCACCATAGTCCCGCTTTATAGTGGCACTATGAGAAAATCCTATGCAAACCTGTGCTCTTTGAACTCCTTGCGTATCTTGGTAGTGGATGATCATGTAAACTATCTTTGTTCATGGCATGGTCAACACATACAGTCAAGAATTGAACCGCTTTCTTACCATCTCGGCTGGCATAGGCCGAGCCATCATCCAGCACCTTGGTTTCTATCTATACAACCGTAATGTAGAGTTGTCCCAAAATCAATGGATAAGAGGAATGCTCCTGTATAAAGAAATTTTGCTCATCATAGACATCCCCTACAGTTACCTTAACATTTGCACATGCACCATAGAGGTCACTGGAAGCACGTTGGCAGCTCGAATCTGCCAATCATGGTCTACATCAATAGGCCATTTCCCCTTTTTGTGCAAGATTTTTGCCATCAAATTTATCTCCGATTCATGATCTATTAGTGCTAAGACCGGTTCTTCAATGTCACCAAGCTTCACACAAGTTTTGGCTATTGCCCTTGCCCAATGAGTCCTTGAAAAGTGACTCCTAGGTATAATTTCATTGTCTTCCTCATCATTAAAATGAACGTGTCTTACCTCAGGTACAGAGTTTTAAACCACCACAGACCTCGACTCTTCTTCAAATATTCTTCATGATCATCCATAATTTCTTCAATGTGCCGAACCATCTGGCTCTTAACTAATTCTGGCTCCTGCTCACTTGGTATCTATCACTTCTTCATGATAATATCTCCTCGTGGAACTCGCTTTTGGCAATTCCTAGAATATCACCTAATGTAAGCTCCACTTTTTTATTCAGGATGCACTCTTAAAAAACTTTCTTTAGATTTGTAGCCATTTCAATATCAGATTTGAGCTTATACAAGGGTCCCCTGGGCTTACCTTGCTTTTTGTCCTTGGGTGCCTCCTCCATAACCACTTCTGAAGCGGGCTTAGGAGCAGGACCTTCCTCTTTCTTGTTGTCAAATCTTGTTGCCCTTTTTGATGTCCTTGCAACTTCTTCATCCCTTTTTCGCTTTTCTTCCACCATAGCCTCATTAGCTTGAGACTTAGCAATGAATGTGTATACTGAGAGGGAACCACTAGATCAGTCCACCCTGCGGTTTCTCGAATAGAATTTCCTACTTGTCGTAGCTTCCCATAGTTACCTTACTTGCTTCTGCTATCTTCAAAGCATAAGGCCACAATTGGCCCTTTGTACCTGCACCATTATCATCACCCTTTCTGCAAACCTGCAACCCATATGTAGCTGCTTCCAAGGGAACAACATTATGCTGTATTTCTTCAACTAGCCCTAAGGTGAATCTTCTTGTCCTTCCAGAAAACCACATTCCTTTTGTAAGCTTCATTAAACTCATCATATTTCTTAACATATATATGGTCTTCACTATCGCACCACATACATCGATCCCAACCTTTGTGTGGAGGTTGTTGCCTAGTCTCAAAAGTAGACCCCTTTGCAGCTAACCCTTCAAATTTCACAGCTTTGAAATTCAAATTTAACTCTTGAATACTTTTCACCAATTCATTGAGAGCTAGCTCCTCCACTTTGGGTATTGTCAAAGATGATTTCTCCTTAGTTTCCTCTTCCACAACATCCATGACATCAGCCACAATCAGCTTATCAACTCTCATATGTCGTTTCACGATCATATATACCGCTTCAATGACTATCTTCCAATCATATGTTAAGCCCAATTCACCTATTGAATCCTCCAGTAATTGCACAAGACTCTTCTGAAACCGTGGATCAGCAGCCTGAATGAACAGTTCAACCTTCTGATCCTTCATCGAACGTTGCTCTGTCGAGGACAATTGGTCAAAATTCTTTTCAAACCCCCGTAACATCTCTCATGCAGACAAATTTTTATTTTTCTTATGCACCCACTTCATGAAGCTCTGTCTGGTTACCCTTTGTGAATCCTCATGAAAATATTCCTCCTGCAGTGCCTTCTTAAATTCCTACCAATTTGGGCCTTGAGCCGCCTGAATCTCTTTATTTTGGCCCCTAAGCTCTGGCACAGCAATTAAATGAAACCCTTCCACTGCATTCCGATCATCGATTCCATTATCTTACATTGCCAGCTCGTAGGTATTGCAAAATTTACTAATATCATGGCCTTCAGTTCGCTATAATTTATATGTAACTATGTGTCAAGCTTTACAAATCCTCTCTTGCAGATTATATTGCTATTGGGCAGCCTGTTGTTGTTGCATATACAATACAAACTACTGCATCATTTGTTGCATGATTGCCTCTTGTGGTGTCAACATCTTCCTCCACAAATTCTTCCCACCCGGCTCAGTGTCGCGTCGGGTTCACCAAGATGTCGGGGGTTTAAGTGTTTGAAGATGAGCCGAGACAACACCGGGCTGCTATTTATGAGAAAAGTGAGGAGAGGAAGAAGCACCACACTGTATAGTAGACCAATAGTTTCCTTGAAATAAGATTATTTATGAAAACAGAAGGATATGCTAACATGAACAAGAAAAGATGCATGTTGACCAAGCGGCACCGTTATCAGCACCATAATGTAATTAAACTGTAGAATATGGAGTTTAAACTCCCTTACAACGGGTTAACCCGGCTGATGATAGGTAAATAGATAAATTAGCCAAGGGAAATACGTAGAGGAAGTGTAAGCCGATGCAATCGATGCAATTTCGATGATGCCACCGGCTTCGCCTCTCAAAGACCTCCTCCTCTTGAGCTTCTTTCCCTTCCAAAAAACTCTCTGATCTCCTCTCTCCTTGATCTTTCTCTCTCTGCTCAATAATTCCTCAACAACAACCTAGAAAATGGCTTAAAAAGTTGTTTTATATCCCATCTGCTTGTTTTTTGCTACGTCCCCTTATTGCATGTCGAACTCCACCTTTTATAGGGCACCGATGTCGTGCTTCTCCACTTCCATGATGGGAAAAAGAGCAAAGAAATGCAAGCTAAGCTTCTTTGAAGCCTACACGTTTATTGAGCAGTGATCACGGCTTGTTAATAGGCCAAGTTTAATGATTAATGTATGCCAGATGCGGCTTTAAAGGGCCAACAGATGCCTTGATGATGCTATAAAATAGTATGTTTGAAGTGCACACAGATGGGAGTTTATGGTCTTAAATTGTAGTGCTTGAAGTGGTCTAACGGTCTGTCTATACGGCTCGTCGATTGGAGCTACGGTGAGAAAGTTATGTCAAGTTGAAGTTTGAGTTGATGCAGATCTGTACCAGATTGGGCAACTGCAGCTGAGGGGATAGAAATGAAGTGAATGCATGGGGCTAAAGTGCTCACTTTGTGAGTGTGTCGATCTTTTCAGATCGATGATCGGAGTTACGATCACCAAAATATTGCCAGATTAAATTTCACTCGGGGGGGGGGGGGCGAGTTCTATACCAGTCTGTTCGGCTCGGTCGGAGTGCCATCTGGGAACTTTTCACTTTGACCAAGTTCCACAACGTCATCTTTTGTAGTGCAATGATAATTCTATATACAAGAGGACTTGAACTTGGCACTACTTTAGTCAATATCTGTGTCATCATTGTGCATTGGCAATGCTTTAGTTGATATGGTGCCCTTACAAAAGCACATTAAGCTCTTGATGAGATTTTATGCGAGATACAGTGTCTTGGAGCATGTTGATTGCAAGACATGCCCAACAAGCACTCAGTTGTTGTCAAAGTGACGGCTTCTCACTAGGCACAATCACCTATGATGGCATTTTAAAGGAATGTGGCATGATGGAAGACCTTCTCATGGGCAAATGAATTCATGAAGATATTGTTAGTCAAGGACTGCTAGAGAAAGATGTTGTGCTTGGCAATGCTTTGGCCGATATGCATGTCAAATGTGGTGCCCTTACAACGATGCTTGGCCACCCAATGCCCAAGGGTAGGCTAGGCCACCCAATTGAGGCTTAAGGACGCCCAAGAGAAATATGGCCGCCCATTTTAAATAAAGCCACACAATATGTGTGAAGGGGATATACATAGAAAATCCATGGCGATGTCGAGCAGGGCAACGACAACGTGGAAGGAGAAGGAGAGACTCGCACAAGCAGTTAGGGGCCTCGGATGTGCTTGGGCATGAAGACGAAGTTTCTCAGCATACAAGGCGCTTCATCCCGGTTCTACTCCCACCGGGTTTCATGCACGTGAAGGTCAGCCTACCACGTCATCAAGTCCACTTTCCCATGCCACGTCAGTCACGGTGTCGCGATTGTGTGGCGGGGCCTATTTTTGGGAGGGCATAGCGAGGCATAGGAAATAAAGGGGTGTGTTACAAGCAAGGAGGATTCAAGCAAGGAGGAAAAGAGCTCTCGTTCCCTCTCTCTCAGGACCTTGAAGCAAGAAGGCAAGATGACACAAAAGGGGAGTTGCTTAAGCAATGGTCTCTCGACCTAGAGAGGGAAGGAGGAGATAAAGCAGGGAAAATTTCTTTCGCTCTCTCAAGATGGGACACCAAGGACAAGAATATTGATTAGAATGTACTCAAAGCTTGACTTGATTGATTGATGATTACGGTGATTTCCAAAGCCATATGCGTTTGTTTTTCTTGTTCTCTCTCTTTCACACCTCCCACAGCCAGAGGCCCCGCGCCTACCCAGCTCGAGTTTCGAACACATATCCCCCGACACCGGGCACTTGTCTCTGCATTGCATATGGAACTGCCCCTTGGGGAGGTTGACTTCTCCTCTCTCTCTCTTCCTACTTTTTGCACCGCGGAGAGGGCCCCTTGCACTAGAGATATCGCTAGTGGGGTGCCAACTTGCTCTCAAAAGATTGGGTCTGTGGTGGACTGGTGTGAACTGCCTCTAGCTGACAACAGAACCATGTCATCCACAGCTACGCCCCGCCACCCACTAGGTGCCACCGGCCATCAATTGACTGTCGTGCTGCCAGAGCTCCGCCAAAAAACCGTCACGTGCCCTGCGCGCCATCAAGCACCACCAATGCAGTGCCCACAGGCGACCACCATAGCCCCACGAGAGAGCAAGCTCCCTTCTCCACTTGCTTACTCACAATGGCCATGCTTTGGGATGTATAGCCCATTATCCGCCTGTCCAATTCGGCATGTGGGATTTTCTTCCCCCCTTCCTCGCCACGTGGCAGCATTAGGGCATCCCAAGCTCTTAAGCCCTCACAAAATTCCCCAAATTGGTCAAAAAAGAATTCTTTTTATTGCCCAATTCCTCCTGCCATAATCATCTACTCAAGACTCCCCTTGCAAATCTATAAATCCGTGCTTATATACCTGTTTCCTGACTATGGTTCATGTAGGCACCACCCCATTTCAATCTTGTCGGGCCCGCAATCCGAGATGATCAAAACTTTAAAAAATCACATGCAACCACTTCAACCTCAACTGCTCCAGACTTCCATTTTCCATATCTCACTACTTAGGACTCCGATTGAAGCACCACTAATTCCTGCTAATATCACTTGATGTAAATTACCTTCTCGAACCGTGTCGAGGTTTTAAAAAAAACACTAGACAGAACAATTTTTGATGCAGTCAAGCGGGCACATAATTGGCCCCCGCCAAAACTTTCTCTACAAATATCTCTCTCACATTGGTCAGAAAAGACCAACAGGATCCATAAATCACAAACTACGCATCTATACACTGAAACCGCCTTTCACATGTCCGTCCCAAATCTGCAACCACTTCTAGCTTTAAACTGCAATAACTTTCTCATCGGGGCTCCGTGTGGTGAGCCGTAAAGACAGGCATGTAGAGCACTTCAAGTACTGCAATTCTTATTGATAAAATCCAAGCTATGTCCATGTCAATAATACTCTCTTTTAGCATTAACAAGGAAACTTTTGGCCCTTCTTAGTCGCATCTTGCATACTTTTAGCTTAAAGTTGGCTTGTTATCAAGCCCTTGCCAATTGATCACTAATACATAGCCTTCAATGAAGCTTAATCTACATCCCTCTACTCACTTTCTCTCCATGGAAGCAGAGCTACACGACAACAACGTAGGCTCAAAGATGATTTTATTAACTACTTGGATGACATCAATCTTCTAATGCTGCTTGGATATAGCTAGTGAAGGTTTTTGGTGCTAAAGCTAAGTATTCAACGATGAGTCTAAAGATGGAGTTGTACTCTCTTGCTATGCATGCCGATGAAAAAATTACATCTTTAGTTAACCGACTGAAGAGTATTAAAACTTAACTTGTTTATGTTGAAGCCCCAGTGCTAGAAGAAGATCTCATGGCTGTTTTGTTAAAAAGTTTGCCTGATAAGTTCCATAAGATTGTTACTATTTTAAAAGAGAAAGATACGATGCCCTCCTTGGATGGTATCATCAATTTATTGCAGGAAGAAGAAAGAAGGGTATCATGTACCAATTCTCCCATTATTCCTAGTAACATATATTTAGGAAAATAGGGAAAAATTCACACATTTGGGATGATTCTTTTTGTCTCATGGACTTGAGGTAAGGTTGTATTGTACTAGGTTGTTGCACATATGAAAACTGAGATACAATGTTTAGTGGATGCTTATGAGTCTGCAAGATCCAATATGGTCCGTTTTCAACAACCATACTATATACTAGAGTGTTTTTGCACATGTTAGTTTACAAATACACACACACACACTCACCCGCACGTGCACACACACACACACATGCTCATGCACCCAAAACAAAATTTTCTTCCCACACATGCTTCATTTGATAAAACAATTAAAATGTAAGTTGCAAGGAAAACTTGGGTGACTAAAGTGAAACAAAACACCATTCATATTGAATAAGATTTAATGAAGATTACAAATGTGGGATGCCATTTCAATGTTGATAATGACCCTAGCTATGGGTGGACTAATTGGAACCATTGCTAGAAGATTACAAAGGTGAAAGGCCAATGCTAAGCGATCATTCCTCTTCATTTGCATTGACATTTGATGGTGCCTCATGTTCATCAAGTTTCAACTGACTCTCTTTGGCCTTGAGGATTATTGCCTTTGGAATCTTGATTTTTCCAGGAATTCATCCACCCTTGGGCTTCCATGCCCAAATGATGCAGCTAGTGTCTTCCCAGCGTTGAGGATCATTGATGTTCTCTCTCCAATACTTGTTCCAACAATCCTTGTAAACCTCCACATCACTTGCATTCTTCTTCTTTGAAATTGGTGCCCAGCATTGTATCTTCACTTGAAGATAGGTTGTCGAGTCATTGTTCTGATCAATATCTGTTGCTACCACTCCTAACCAAATTGGGTAATTTTCATCACAAGGTTGCACAAGTACAAAGTCTCCCTTTGCCACATCAAGAGTTGGGTTGAACTCCTCAACAGGTTTTTTGCGCATTGGACGACAATAGTGACCCTCGATTATGTCAAGTGCTTCATCTAGACCATCTTCCAATGGAACTTCAAGAGGATGATCTTGCTCACGTATACTCCTTGGCCAAAAGTCATCAAATAAAGTGTTTTCACTTTGTCCAGGGTTTGCATAGCTTGCATGAGATTCTCCCAGTACATAAGATCTGGGTTGATCCACCTAGCATAATCACTTTATCTCCTTTCTCTTGCAAGTGATCTTTCCACCAACTAACATACTTCTTTAATCCTTCCATAACTTTCTCACCATCTTTAACATACTCAAAGGGTGGTAATACTTTTGGAACACCTTCAGGAAGCTTGGCTCCTCCTTGGTCATTTCTCTTCCATAACTCTATACCATTGTCGGGTAACCAATCCACATTTTTAGGGTGTACTTTGTACTACATCAAAGGTATTCCATCACTCATATAGAACCTAAATTGCAATGGCTTTGAATGACCCACTAAGCTATCTGCTCCATCATGTAAGAACCCCTTTACAAATCCTTTAAAGTCTGCCACCTTTTGTAGGAGAAAAGGTGTTGGATGCATGCTAACACACTCGCTGAAGATCTTCATCAAATGTGGAAATGTAAAAATGGCTTGTTTTCTAAGCTTCTCAGAAAAGTGACTGGACAATGCATCATTGTCTTCATGAGTGTGACCAACCATAAGAAATCCAAGTTGCACAGTGTCAAATACTCCTTGTGCAACCAACAATGATAGGTATGCAAACACATACCAATTCTTATTTTATGAACCACAATTGTCAAGTTGCAACAACAATGTTCTTGGCAACCTCTTGAACCCAAATACATTGCCATCCTCCTGTACATGTGCATTAGTAGCAAAGATTGATTGCATCCTTGGACAATCATTTCCCTGTCTAAAAGCAAAATTCTCAGTGTCCACATTCACATTTGTGATTAGATCAGTCTCTTCCTCTTCATTCTGAGCACTCTGTTCCTGCAATACTGGTTTTTCTCCTTAAGCACTTTCATATGGTGATAGAGAGAAGCTGTAGACAAAACACAATCAAAAAGATTTGTTCGTGGTTCTACACTTGAGTTTTCTAAGCTCAAGTCACCAAACATATGTTTATCTCTTCTTTCTAAGTTTCTTAGACATTTTGAGAGAGATGCAATTGTGAAGTTGGGATCACTCGGCCATAATCCCAATGCAAAGTGACCATAAGTTGTTTGTCCATGTCCATGTCCATGAGTGAGCATTCCTGTCAAGGATACTGGAAGCCTCTCAACTCCATTGAGAGATTTTGGAACTGGTTTAATTTGTGGTATAGCAGTCTTACTCTGGTCCATCTTGTCATGTATAATACACAAGAACTTGGTTGGATTCATTTTTGAAGAGCTCCTCCAAGCATAGTACAGATTTCTATTGCTCATTTGTTGCAACATGTGTGCTCTCCTCTGTGCCATGTATCTAGCATGCTCCACCTGATGTTTGGTAGACTCCAGCTTGACTTTATTGATGTGCAAATGTCACATTTAGAGAATGTGCTTGATTTTGATAAAGTGACTGTCTTGAAGACTATGTTCCACAACCTTGAGAATGTTGGTTGTGACAACGTTTAGTATTCCATTGTGACAAGTGTGTCGTTTACTTCCCGCAAAATGTCCACTTGTTTGTAAATCGTTGGTAGAACACGTTGAGTTTCCCGAGTGCCATGCATGGTTGTCCTTGACTTATGTGGCATTTGATCTGCATTATTATCTATGAAGCCTTGTATGAGTGCTTTTGCCATCTCAACATGTGTCAAGCTCTTCCTTATTATTCCAGTGTTTCCATGATTGCCATTGCATGCTCCATCCAAGAATTTTTTACGCAGCCTGTAAAATGTTGACTTTCCTATTCCATGCATTACATACCATGCTTTACTACATACCTTCTTTCCATCAAAAGTAAACTCAAAGCATTCCTCTTCTTGATCTTTTCTATGAGCCATGCTCATACAATCCAATACGAATGTGCATCGGCTAGTGTAGCTTTGTCCCCAAAAGTTTGCCCTCGCTTGCATGATTTTGGATCCGTTTCCAATCTGGCAGCATCGCATCTCACAACAATCAATTGTTGCAACTTTGTGAATGTTTGCAGCATCACATTGTTTGTTGAAAGCATGAGCATTACCTTTTTTTTTCTAGGCCTAACTCTATGTACATAACTCCTTTTCTTACATGTCCCATCTCTTATATCATAGTCACCGGCAATGGCATCCTGCTCTCTATCATTTTGAGTATGAATAAGAAGACCTAGTTCTATATTGGTGATACCTTCTTCAAAACTAGTTTCAGTGTTGTTATCTATGCCATCATCCTCATAGTCATCACTAGAAGCATATAAGTTGTCAAGGGAATCTCCCGTTTCTTCCATGAGGAAATCTTGAATACCCTCAATGGCAGAAGAAGATGCAGTGTCTTTGATCAAGGGCTCACCATTCTCAAATGTGAGCTGTCTAATAGGCCAGCTTACCAAATTCAAACTTGAAATATCACTTTGATGTGGATGCATCGACCCTTCCACAATGACACCCAAGCTACTCTCACCTAGTTCAGTATAGTTTATAGCCTCATATGGGTGGACCAGCAATACCACTCCATTACCAAGTTTTGTAAATCTATTGTCAGCCCAAAGGATGACTCTTTTCTCTTTCCAACTCGCTCTATCTATCAAGCCATCTTCTTGATCAACAAGAAAATCCTCATCTATTTTGTGAGATTTTCCTCTGTCCATAACAATATTATGCAATGGCCATTTGATGATGCTTCCAACTGCTTGAGACATGGTTCTTGCATCCATTGTGACGAATGGAATCAAGAAGGTGTCATCAAAAATTTCTAGTACATGTATCACCACACATGTTGTGCCAATCAATTCAAAACCACAATGTTGAGATGCATCAGTGGAATGAATAACCCCACGAGCTTTCCTTGTGGAACCACACTGAATCACCCTGTTTTGGACCCTACAATTTTCTAGAAAATCAAGAGATATCAGTAAAATGTATGTCTAAACATATAACTCAAAATTTAATGCATTCCCGAGATACACTCACAATTTTGGCAAAAGCTTGCATCCCATTCAATTAAGAAAATCTACACTGAGTCAATCCATGGAGGATGGTAGGAGGCTCGAGGTCAAGTTTGAGCCTGTATGTACATCCAAGTGCTAGAAATCTAAAGCTGACAAGAGTTGCAAGATAGGGACTATGTTACATTGCAGAGGAACCCATGGAATTTGATAGGAGGATGGAGCCTTTATGCACATCCAAGTGCTAGAAATATATAGCTCACAAGAGTTACAAGATGGATCTCGAGTTATATTGAATCAACCCATTGGGGATGGTAGGAGGCTCGAGCTCAAGTTTGAGCCTAAATGTACATCTAAGTGCTAGAAATCTAAAGCTGAAAATAGGTCCAAGATGGTGCCTAAGTTACAATGCCGGAGCATAGATGGAGCCTAAATGTAGGTCTAAGTGCTAGAAATCTATAGCTTAAAATAGTTGCAAGATGGATCTCAAGCTATATTGAGTCAACCCACGCACGACGGTAGGAGGCTCAAGCTCAAGTTTGATCCTAGATGTACATCTAAGTGCTATAAATACCTAGATAAAAAGAGTTTCACAAAGCCAAAGTTTCGTAGAGGCAAGCATGGAATTTTGTAGGTGCTCGATCTCAAGTTTAAGCCTAAATGTACATCCAAGTGTTAGATATATATACTTGTCATAGGGGTTGCAAGATGTAGCCCAAGTTACATGGAGGCACCCATGAATTTGGTAGAAGGCTCAGACTCAAGTTTGATCATAGATGCACATTCAAGTGTTAGAAATCTACGAGCAATAAGAGGCGTGAGAAAAAACCCAAGCTATGTTGAAGTAGCCTTGAATTTGGAAGGAGACTCAAATTGAAGTTTGAGCTACATTATACATTTAAAGAGTTGTAACGTGGATCCAAGGTAATGATGAGCTTTACATCAAACCTAAGTTTCCTTGAATGACCTATCAAAAGAGTCGGAGCTCACAAGAAGGTGAGGCTTCAAAGTAGTTGCATGAGTGGCTCAAACTTAAGGTCGAGCCTAGTTAGTCATATAGTTTTCTTTTAGGATAGGACATTATTTCGAGTATAGGTGGCCTTGGAGATTATGCTATGACAATTGAGCCTTGATGGACATTCAAAATACAATGAGGTTTTTTTCTCAGTTGTTTATGTGTAAATCGATTCTTGGTGATTATAGTCCTGGTGTTTTACATGTTGTAGCAGGACAATTTTACATGCAAAAAGGTGCCATGAAATCGGTTAAGCAAGAGGGTTGGTGGAGGCAGGTCCCTCACTCATTGATCCTAAGAGGTTTTAGCCAAAGGAAGTCAAAACTATGTCCAACTTGTGAGTATTATTTTCCCAAAACTCTCAAAAAACTAGTTTTACACACCCCTAACTTCGTCGAATTTTTTGACCCCTTAAACGTCGTTTTTTTTTTAAATGTTCATAAAACCTGTTGTGTAATAACATACACAACAGGTTTTCTGAGAAGGGTTTGTTCAGAAAAGCGTGGAGCCGCTCTCAAGCTACAGGCTCATAAAAAAAGTTTTGCAATCGGACTCCGTATGTGAAAGTTATGCTGATTTCATGAAAAGTTTTTTTTCCACTTCTTTTATCCATCATGAAAACCATTAGTTTTGGTCCACACATGTGAGTTTGCTAATCTAACCTGGTAGGGTTGGTGGGAAAAGCTATTAAAGACTTTTTAATGCTTTTGAAACCTTCTATATTATAATAGGTTTGGATTTTTCTACAGACTGTGACGAATTCGACGACGACGCGACATGTGAGATTCTTTACTCCCGCATCTCCTTTCTACGCATCTGCTCGCGGCCCCACAAGGCTCTTTTTCACAACTCTATATTAATTCTCATTCTCTCTCTCTCTCTCTCTCTCTCTCTCTCTCTCTCTCTCTCTCTCTCTCTCTCTCTCTCTCTCTCTCTCTCTCTCTCCTACATTAAAATAGGGTTTGGATTTTTGTGCAGACTGTGAAAAAATCGACGACGACGTGACAGGTATGGTTCTTTACTTTCCCATCTCCCTCTCCTCTATGAATCTATTTGCAGTCCCAAAATGCTCTACATTAACTCTCTCTCTCTCTCTCTCTCTCTCTCTCTCTCTCTCTCTCTCTCTCTCTCTCTCTCTCTCTCTCTCTCTCTCTCTGTGTGTGTGTGTGTGTGTGTGTGTGTGTGTGTGTGTGTGTCTTTATCTTTTTGATTGAAGGTGACGATCTGATATAGCAGTGGAGTCTAGATTTGAAATTTGAATTTCAAATTCAAAAGGCTTATCCATGTGCACCTCTTTGTCTCTCTCTCTCTCTCTCATGTGTGTGTGTGTGTGTGTGTGTGTGTGTGTGTGTGTGTGTGTGATATCTTCTTTTAATCTTTCTGTGTAATTACCCTCAACTCCTCTTAATCACTCCCTAATCTCTTCTAATCTCTCTGTGTAATCTCCCTTGCCTCCTCTTAATCACTCCCTAATCTCTTCTTATCTCTCTGTGCAATCTCCCTTGCCTCCTCTTAATCACTCCCTCCCTTCCTCTTAATCTCTCCTAAACTTGCATCTCAAAATTCAGTCTTCAATCTCATTCTATTAGTTTATAATCTCTATTTAATCTACTTCTAATGACTAAATATACTCATTATTGTTTGCTACCGTCTCCTTGATACACCTTTTAAACTCTATCATTAAGTTAATCAAACTACAACTACGTCTAAAATCAAGCTCTATAAATTGAAAGTAAGTGGCTATTGTCTAATTAGAGTACTTAATCAATAAGTACTTTAATTAATTTTTTAAAAAACTATAATTAAGTAATTAATCTACTTAAAGAAAAAGATAGATAACAACACTTACTTGGTTGGGTACTGAGTGTGACATTTCCACTTGACGTAGATTCTTTGCTTTTGATATTTAGCTCGTTTTTGGTGCCTTGTTTCCTTGTTGAGAAACTAGAACAATGAACTAATGTAGCTTAAACCTCACCTTCTAATGCTCTCAAAGCACTAGCATATTCCACTCTAGTGTGGCCTCATGAGCTTATTGTGGATATTTTAGCATGATAGCGTTGCCTCATGCAAGTGCTTGAGACTTAACCAGGGCCACAGCATAATAGCTCTAGGGAAAGCGGCTCAAATTTAAGTTCGAACCTCGCCTACATATGCTATTGTAGCAAGTCTCTGGCTTAATGGCATCCTTGTGGCTACTCAGGGAAAGAGGCTCGAGCTTAAGTTCGAACCTTGCCTACATATGCTAATATAGCAAGTCTGCCTTGAACTTAAGTTTGAGCCTCAACTGTATATGTTACTTTACCACTAGAGTGTAAGGTTAGCCTCATGACATCTATGTGGCTACCAATGCCAATAGGCTCAAACTTAAGTTCGATCCTCACTTGCATATAGTAGAGTAGCACCATCATGTAGGGCTTGTTGCTACCAAGGGCATAGAAGAACACCTTTAGGCTCGATCTTAAGTTCGAGCCTCAAGTGCATATTCTTTAGCACTAGGATGCAAGGCTTGCCTCATGACATCCTTGTTGCTAACCTTATTTGCATATGCTATTGTAGCACTAGGGTGTAAGGCTAGCCGAGGGACATCCTTGTGGCTACCAGAGGCAAGAGGCTCGAGCTTAAGTTCGAGCCTCACCTAGATATGTTAGTATAGCACTATCATGAAAATCTAGATTCACTAAGTCCTTTTAGGATTCATGCAAGAATAGAAAAACACTTAGGATTGAACTTAAGTCTAGCCTCATGGCATCCTTCTAGTTACCAATGACAAGAAGCTCAAACTTAAGTTTGATCCCCACTTGCATATTCGAGTGTAGCACTAGCATGGAAGGCTAGCTTGATGACATATTTGTGGCTATCAAGGGCATAGAATAGCACCTTTAGGCTCGATCTTAAGTTCGAGCCTCAAGTGCATCAGGGAATAAAAATTCACTTTTAGGCTCAAACTTAAGTTTGAGCTTCGTCTCCATATGCTAATGTAGCACTAGGGTGCATGCCTAGCCTCATGACATCCTTCTAGCTCGAAAAATCATAGAGCTTCACTTTTAGGCTCAAATTTAATGTAGCGCTAACTTGCAAGACTACTCTCATGACATCCTTGTGGCTAGCAAGGGTACAAAACAACATCTTTTGGCTCAAACTTAAGTTTGAGCCTCGCCTACACATGCTAGTGTTTTTTTTTAAATGAACTATTTAACTTAAACATATTCTCCTTGTTTAGGTTCTAATATTGTTCTTTTTGGTTGTTTCAGGAATGGAGGCTTCCAATGTACAAAGTATACGAGAGCAGGGTACACAAGTCTTCACACTCGATGTTCTTGGAATGTCCACTCACGCCAAAACTACTGCTCCAAGAATAAATGTTGACAAGACCTTTGAGTTAACAAAAAAAGAAGGAGTGAAGTGGTTTGTGGATACCTACGATACAGATGCAAACTACAAAGGTGACATCCATCTATATTTGTCACAAGGTGATATCAAATATGGAGACATGGGGATTGTTGTGGGTGTCAAAGATGATGTGGATGCAACAGCAATGCCATGCTTTGCATGTAATGTGCTACCTATTGGAGAGACCACAAAGGCAAACAATTTTTGCTTATCATTGGGCACTTTTCATGTAGCAGACATGAATGGTAGCAAACTAGGAAAAGAAAATTCTACTGTAAAATTAGGATTGAAGATCTCCGGTTTCACTAATCAAGAAGACTCAGGTGTGGACTGTGTGGAAGACCTAGTGAAGGTAGTGAAACGTGCAAAGCGAGTCTTGAGCTTACCAAAAAAGATTGTACCTGCAAAGAAACCAATAGGGGCACTATCTAAGAAAGTTGTGGAGAAGACAGGGAAATCCATAGTTAGGAGTGCACTTGCAGCATCAAGAGGTGCCCGTGCAAGCGCTTCAACACATGTAGAGAAGATCACTGCCACCATTAATTTAGAGGAGCAAGAAGGTTCACAAGGGCAAGATGCACAAGGACTCAGAAGAAAAAGAAAGGCAAAGGATGATTCTACTCTTGAGGAAGATCGACAAAAACTAGCAAAGAGGAAGATGAAAAAGAGTGTAGAAGAAAAAGAGGTTTCTAAAGAGGAGTTGATGGACATGGAAACTCCATCCGAAGATAACAAGGCACTGACCTCTTTAGAAATCAAGAAGGGATTCTATCTGTTTGGGATTAATGAAGTCTTTAGCATTGACGTGACAAGGTGTTTTCCTGCTCCATCAAACTATGTGTACAGAATATTAAATCTAGATTGGGTCAAGATTTTGACTTTAGACTTCATTCAAGAACCAAAGCAAGAGTAGATACTAGCAATTTTGATGCCTTGTGATCCTTCCAAAAAACATCCTCTTGACAAACTTGCCAAAGAGGATGTTCGCAATGTTGATTACTGGATCATCTCTGGACAACACTCCATTAGTGCTGCAAAACATTTGCAGAGTGCAAACATTACAAAGGTTACCCCTCAATTGCATCAACAATTCAAATATAGACGATCAAAGATTATTCTCAATTGCCCACCAAAGATCTCTTGTGAAATCTCCAAAGATGCGAATCCATCTGTTGCAATGTCAATACAAAAGGAGCCATTTCTTGACCAACTTATGCAAGCACGAGCACAATGGCATGCAAATGGTTGTCCTTCTAAGCCACCACCTGGTGCAACCAAACCAAGAAGGACTTTGAGACTTGGAAGATACTTGTTTGATTCTTTGAAAACAAGGATGTGAGTCTTTTTAATCAATATCTATTTGTAAACTAGAGTCTATCATAGGCTCAAGCAAGACCTCCATGTGCTCATTTAGAACTTAAATTGAGGTTTTAACTTAAGATTAAGTGTCACTTGCATATGAGGCTATAGCACAAAAAAGTGAGGCTCGAACTTAAGTTTGAGCCCCACTTACATATACCCATGTATTTTGGACTTTGCATAGATGTATGTGAGCATATAAAGAAACAATTCGATCTAGCTAGGCTTGAACTTATTAAGTATGCATCTCAATCCCACAAGTTAGAGCCTTGTCAATATTGATGTTGGAATTTTCAATTTTGCAGACCTTTGTTGAGACAACAGAGAACACACTTCAAAAGGGATTTGTCAAGACCGACTTGCATTTGCTTCTATGTGATGAGAAGATATGGAAGAATTGGGTCAAGATCATGAGACAATATGCTCGAGGCTTGCTACCAAATACAAAGGGAGAAACAATTGACAAAGGTTCCAACGAAAATCCTAAATTTCTAACTATGAAGGGTGGTTAGATTCGACAAGCATGTGGCACAGCAACACTGGCACCTACATTGTTCAGGTGCATTTTAGGCCTCGAGAATAAATAAGTTCTTGAACTACAAAATGCAATCCTGGACAATGTAAATAATGAGGATGCAAGAGAGCTACACAAGACAAGCACAAAGCACACAGATATGGAAAGCTTCTTCTTCTTCTTCACAGAAAAGAGAGTACAAAATGACTAAGTGCTAAAGCTGAAAAGTAGCACATATGTTCATGCGGTCACTAAGTGTCAACTCGCTAGAAGCGTACTAGGCTGGCACTATAAGTGTAGTCCAGCTGTAGAATCACTGGCAGAGATCCTCCGTGTCGATCACCTAACGCGCCAATGAGTAAATGCCATAAGCGGCCAAGACCCGTAGTGGATGCCAGCTCAAGGTGTAGAGCTCGACATCTCAACACTCCCCCTCGAGCTTTGCATGTCGCAGAGTCCAAGCATAGTCCGAAAACGTCGAAGCTTCTCAGCTCCGAGGGCCTTGGTACTCCATCCAAACGTGGCTTCCTCGGAAGCTGCATGAACTGACTCTCCAAGCCTACTGTGTAGCTCAAGTCTGGCCTCGTGATAGTCAAGTAGATTAGACTACCCACAATCTTCCTGTACATGTTGACATCCTCAACAACATCACCCTTCTCTGCACTCAGATTTGCATTCACATCCAAGGTAGAAATTGGCTTACAATCAACCATACCATACTTTGACAACATGTCCAAATCATATTGTCTCTGTGATAGACATACACCCTCTGGAGTCCTGATCACCTCAATGCCAAGAAAGTAGCGCAACTCGCCTAAATCTTTCATTTCAAACTCCTGTTTGAGAAGACCCTTCACATGGTCAATCTCCATAGCATTGTCACCAACAATAATAAGGTCATCTACATATATGGTAATGACCACAATCCCCACATCACTCTCACGTACATAGAGTGAATGATCAGCATGAGCTCTCCTAAAACCAATACTGACAAGATACTTGGCAATCCTGTCATACCATGCTCTAGAGCCCTGTTTCAAACCATACAAAGCTTTGAGAAGTCTGCATACATAATCTGGGTAACCTGGATCGACATAACCAGGTGGCTGATCCATATACACTTCCTCTTGCAACTCACCATTCAAGAAGGCATTCTTTACATCCATTTGATGCATAATCCATCCTCTAGATGCAGCCACTGCTATGACAGCTCTCACAGTTGTCATCTTTGCCACTGGAGCAAAGGTCTCCTCATAGTCTATGCCATACGTCTGTGCATAACCCTTTGCGACCAGCCTTGCCTTGTGACGCTCAATGTTACCATCAGCGTTATGCTTGGTTTTATACACCCATTTATAGCCAATAGCTTTCTTGCCACTTGGCAATGGCACCAACTCCCATGTGTCGTTTGCTTCTAATGCAGCCATCTCTTCATTCATTGCATCATCCCAATGCACATTTCCAACTGCATCCTCAAAACATGTGGGCTCCACATCCTGTATCACCTTAGCCATGTAGGCTTGCTGATGTGCTAGATACCTATCATAAGTCAATTTCTGAACTGGATTTCTGACTCTATTAGATCTGCGCGGTCCTGGGTCACTCCTTAGCCCTCTAGCATCTTCTTGTACTTTCCTTACACCAGGTGTCCTGATAGTCGGAATTCCAAATTCCTCATCAAGACTTTGTTCAGAACCATCTGAATCCATGTCTACATATGAAAAACCTGATGATGCGTCAGCCATAAAGGGAGGTTCATCAACCTTTTTGTGATACGTTCCCTATACCTGCTGGTGGAGTAACCTGCGTACGTAGTCTACCATTCCATGGCTTCTCAATAGAGCCATGAGAAGAGGACTCTTGTGGTCCACTCAAAACCTGTGACTGTGGCCTCACATTTTGTACAACCACATCATCTTTTACATCAGCCCCAATAGTGCCATGTGCATTACTGTACTAGCTGCTCATCTCATCAAAGACTACATCTCTGCTCACTCGTAATTCTCGTGTAGTAGGATTGTAGCACCTGTACCCCTTTTGTTCAAGGGAATATCCCACAAGAATACATTTCTCTGCTTTAGGATCCAATTTTCTACGCAACTCATCTGGTACATGCACGTAAGCTATGCAGCCAAACACTTTCAAGTGTGCCAAATCAGGCTTTGTACCTGTAAACTTTTCCTCATGTGTTACATCATGCACCGCAGCTGTAGGTGTCCTGTCCTGTTCATAATGTACACAGGTGTATTTACGGCTTCAACCCAGAAATGATGAGGCATGTTCTTCTCATTCATCAATGCACGTGCAACCTCTGCAATGTGCCTGTTTTTTCTTTCTGCGACCCCATTTTGTTGTGGAGTATATCTGCATGTAAAGTGCCTGCATATACCATGCATTCGCAGAAAATCTGAAAAATCATTGGAGAAGTACTCTCCCCCTCCATCTGACCTCAATGTCTTGATTTGCATATCTGTCTCCTTCTCAATCATGACTTTGAAGTCTTGAAAGGGACCAAACGCTTCACTTTTGTTACGCATGAAGTAGACCCATACTTTCCTTGTATGGTCATCAATGAAAGAGACATAATATCTGCAACCATGTATACTTGCAGTATCGGTTGGACCCCAAACATCTATGTGCACCACCTCAAGTGGCTTTTTACATACATTGCACTCATGTGGAAATGAGCCCTTTGACTGTTTTCCAAACTGGCATGCTGCACACACTTTATGCATACCATCCACCTTGAATTTGGGCAAACCTTTTACAATCTGTTTTGATTGCATGCTACGCAATCTCTGCTCATTGACATGGCCAATGCGTTTGTGCCAAATGTCAACATCAGCCACAACACCTGTGCCCTGTGCCCTGTGCAATTAATGCAGCTTTTACCTCAGGCATGTCTACATTCAGCGTAAACATTCTGCCCACACATTTTCCCTCTGTGATCAGCTAACAGCCATTCTGAAAATCTTCTACATAACAGCCATTCGGATTAAAACGAACCTGCAAACCCTGCTCAACCATTTGTCCAACAGAAACAAGATTCTTTGTAATGTTTGGGACATGAAGTACATCTGCTAAGTACTTTGATTTGCCACTCTTCATATTTAGAGGTACGTCTCCACGAGGCGTCATGTGATTAGAGGCACCCGAATCCACATACCAAACATCATCTTGGGTGGAATTCTCTGCAGTCATTGTATTCATTACATGCTGCATAACAAACATGCGCTCGTTTTTGCTGTCATCTGCATCTCTGCTAGTAGATGCATAGTTGCCATGTTCTCTCTTTCCACTTGCTTTTCCCTTTGGACAGTCACGTGACATGTGACCTCTTTCACCACAAGTCCAACATTCTCTGCTATCTCGAGTATGTTGCTGCCTGCTTGATCCTGCACCACGACCTCTTTGACTCCCCCTGCCTTGAGACTGGTTTCCCCTGCCACCTGTATTGTTTTGATTTGATTGACCTTCGAGAAATTGGCCCCTGCAACCCCTTGGGCCTCGACCACGACCTCTACCTCTACCTCTGTTGGAGTTAGAATAGAAGGCCTGTTCAGAATTATTTCTGCCATGAGAAGAAGATGTGTCAAGGTTCTTCTCCTCAAGAATAAGCATAGAAATCAAATCTTGGAACACGGGGATGTCGTCTCTTGTATTCATGGAAGACCTAAAATGTACATACTCATCTCCTATACCATCCAAGCATGCACGGACAATGTCATCGTCTTCCACTGAGACTTTAATAGATCCAAGAGCCTCAATGATACTCTTGATCTTCAAGGCATAATCATTTATTGAGAGGTTGTTCCTCTTAACCTGATTTAGCTCCGACTTTAGTTGAAGCTTCCTGGCCTTGGTGTTCACCTCGAACACTCTGCCTAAGTTTCTCCATGCAATGGCGGGGGTTTCAGCATCCTGTAGATAGCCCATCATGCCATCTGTGATGCTCATAGAAAGCCAATACATCACTTTGCTCTGGCCTTGTTGCCAGTCCCTCAAAGCTTTCCTTTGTTCTGCTGTAGCATTTGCCTCAGGAATCTCTGGTTCCTTTTCATTGTCTCCTTCTACATAGTCCCAATAACCTTTTCCTTTTAGGAAATTTGTTATTCTGAACATCCATGCAGGGTAGTTATTTTTCTCAAGCTTCTCAGTAACAATCTGACTGAAACCGTCAGACATCTTGAAGCACTAAGACAAAATAGCTGTAATCTGCAAAAACTTGCAAATCTGCTGAACCTGCTATCGTGGTACCTGTAACGCTTTCTACACTCAACGAGTGTCCACAATCAAGCGTATGCACTTTAGAGACCTGTTCGGCATCTGGTCGTGGATTGTGAACGAAGGGGTTGTGATTCTCTTGCTCTCTTAGCCTCTCTTGCCTGCACCAGGCTCTGATACCATGTAAATAATGAGGATGCAAGAGAGCTACACAAGACAAGCACACAGATATGGAAAGCTTCTTCTTCTTCTTCACAGAAAAGAGAGTACAAAATGCCTAAGTGCTAAAGCTGAAAAGTAGCACATATGTACATGCGGTCACTAAGTGTGAACTCGCTAGAAGCGTACTAGGCTAGCACTATAAGTGTAGTCCAGTTGTAGAATCACTGGCAGAGATCCTCCGTGTCGGTCACCTAACGCACCAGTGAGTAAATGCCATAAGCGGCCAAGACCCGTAGTGGATGCCAGCTCAAGGTGTAGAGCTCGACATCTCAACAGACAAAACCATCTTGCTAAAGAAGAGCAAGCATACCCCTCATAGAATGGACATGGATGAGATGGCTTGGAAGCTAAAAACATATCAAGTGTTGAAAGAAGCAATAATATCATTCTTCTTTGATTTGACAAGGGAAAATTTATCTTGGGAGCAAGTTTGTGAGAAGTACAAGCTAGGAGAGCATGAGTACAATCAAATGAGGAGCTATAGCCAGTACTATGTCAAGGACTCCCTCAAAAGAGCAAAGAAGACTCCACCCTCAGTTCCAAAAAGTGTAATAACTCTCCTCAATCATCTTTATAGAGCTAATATGGGTATAATATCTCAAGATGAGTCTATTCCATGGAGAATCAAGGGGGTGCGTATTAGAAGTTGGACACACCCTACCGAAAATGACCGCTTGGTAGATTATTATTTTTTGTAATTATTCATTTATTGAGAAAACCCGACATTCCACCTTGTAAATATTGGGGCTTACAGAAGTTTCCAGATTGTATCCCAGTTTTGACATTTAGATTGAGTAGATGGTTAAAATGGAACATTAGGGTTTGAGAAATTGTAAGGTATTTATACCACTTTTTGATCTTAATGAAAAACCTTTTGTCATTTTAAAAAGTTTTGAAGTCTGTGAGTGAGCGTACTGTGTACGAGAGAGAGTGAGAGCTTCATCTTGATGCTACGTGCGCACCGGTGGTTGGAATCAAGTGCGAAGAAGTGCAGCGTGTTGCCCTCGACGAGAGCTCCGCGCCAATACCTACATTGCGCACGGACAGTCCGGTTTTGCGAGCTCCATCTACGAGCTTCATCTGGTGATTCGGGGAGCATACGTTATCCAATTTTGCATTGCAACGTATCCACGTGTTCGCATTGAGTAGAGCTACACATTAGGCACTTTAGATTTCAAAAACAAAGACCTGCAAATTTTGGCCAGACATCCTACGTGATTTTGCACCAAGTGTTTTGGGTTGGGGTTTTGGTTCATAGACCTTAGGGAGAGCGACCTATTGGTGTTAGTAGGGTCTCCTTCAAGTTGTATGGTGTTTGGAGATTGTTTTATGGGTATTCGGCTCTAAAAAGCGTTGTAGGAAGTTTCCTCTTATGCACTCTTGAAGGCTCTGACTTAGACATTGGGCAGAGACCTCTGTAGGAATTATTTAGGAGTCGGTCGAGTGTAGGTTGACACCCTATGCTTGCTTCCACGCACCTGCGGGTTTAGCTTTGTCCTTAGCTGACAAATCTTGTTAGGTGAGTTCTCGCTGTGCTGACGTCCGTCGCGGCGTATCCGTTCAACATTGGCGCCGCTGTCACGGACGAAAACCTTAGGTAGGTGACCGCGATTAGTCCTTGAGGATAAGGATTCTTTGGCTTTCCAAGAGTCTCATTTTACATTTAGATAGGATCAGAGGGTGGAGGAATCTCTAGGTCTTAGAGGGAGTCTAGGGAGCGTGTGTCTGGCCTAGATCCTTCGACTTAGGTAGACTTAGGTTAGTTTTAGGTCTTAGTTGAGTAGAGAGTAGGAGTTGGAGTGGTAGAAGCGGTGAGAGGAGAGCTTGAGAGTCCGGAGAGGCTAGGAAGCAACCAAAACACCATTATCACCATTTCACATGATGAGTAGGAGTAGAGTAAGTAGGACATCATGATTCAGGATCTATATCACTTCATGCATGTATACTTGCTTGTTAAATTCATCACAAGGTTGTAAAAGACACAAAAGTGTGTTTGAAATTTGAAGTGAAGTCCAAAAGTTACTATGAGTGTTTTTGATAGAGCTGCAGAGCATTAGGAGCATTTCTGTCAAGAAAAAAATTAATTTTAAGCCAGAAGACATCCTACGTGTAAGATGTCTACAGGCTAATCTGGTGGTAATTTTGGAATTTTGAGTTGACCAGTGTGTTCAGGAGGTAGGTTTTACCCAATTTTCACTTGGAAAGTGGAAATTTGACCATATCTTGACAGGAGAAGGCCAGATAGACAGAAATTGCCAGACATCCTATCCAAATTGTGCCTAGGCATTATTTTAAGACCAAAACCATAGGATGACTGCATGGGCATGATCTGCATGATATATTGAGTGACTGAGAGAGGTTTCATCTCATTTGGGTGAGAAAATTGGGTTCTAAGCAGACTTTAGCACTTTTGACTGAAAAAGGCTAGAACAACTAAAATTGGGGATTTTTGAAATCCAAACCAAAATCTAAGCATACCATTGGGTAGTTGACATCAAGGGGAAGCTGAGGGTCAAGTCTGGGGTCAAACAGACCAAAAAGACATCCTACGCGTAGGATGTCATCTGTGTGATTTTGCACTCCAAACCTAATTTTGAGCATACCAAAGTGATCAACACCTCAAGAGGAGTCTGTGCTTTGCATTTGAAGCCATTCAGAGCAAAAAGACATGCTACATGTAGAATGTCTAAAGCAAGAAATTGAAGCCAGATACTGAGTGTAGGCCTAGCAGGGTGTTGTATAGCCTGAAGCAAGCCTTCTAGTCAATTTTGGCCCAGATTGGAGTTGATTAGACTGATCAAGACTAACAGTAGGCTATCGGAACAGATTTTTGATCCATTGACCAGCTTATAGGTGTCCAAATCAAAAATTAAAAACAGCTGTGGACTCAGAGCATCAAGGGGAATCCATAGTATAAAAATCCAGGCAAAATAAAGCAGGAGACATCCTACGCATAGGATGTCTACTGGGGCTTAGTGAAAAGAAAATTTGACTGAGCTTATACAGCGAGGTTCCATTTGGCTTAAGGGTTCTAGAACTTCTTTCAGAAGTGAATTTGGACCTTGTTTGACCTTTTGACGGAGTAAAGACTGAATTAAGACTTTACAGGTAAATTGACCAACATCCGAGGGAAGTACAGTTCCAGATTAGAAGACGTAATCCAGAACAACAACAGTGTATAAAATATAGTAGTAGTTGAGGTTAACTCTCCAGTTATACCAATCATTACTAAGATAACCTCTGGCGGTTAAATGCTTTGATTCGATTGCCGAAATTAAACGCTTGTGTACAGGTATATTCAGCAACAAAGCAAGAAGTTGTGCGGAGACTGATCCTTTGCTAGGTGAGTGGTTGGATTTGTGATAAGTTACATTGATAATTTTGATGAATTTAAGATCAGGAAGATACATTTTTAGAGACCAAAAGGTGGCAGGTGACCAGGGTAGCTTAGTGTCCACTGAGGAGAGTGTAACTCAGGCAAGGCTAAATCCACTAGCACCGATTATTGAGGGTAGTGATACTGACACTTCATCAGAAAAATCCTTCTTCATGATGGGTAGTCAACAGCCAGGAGGTTTCACCTATGCCAGGAGGAAGCACCTCCCTAAATCCTTTGAACGATTCCAAGTTCACTGTGATGTTCTTAGAAGGAACAAACTCGAGGGGAGCCTTAGTTTATTCTGACTATCGAGGACGCAAGTGTATTTGTATTGAGGAAAGACCGGCTCAGAGACTGGAGATAATTCGAGTCTATGATGATGGAGATAGATTCTGAGACGAAAAGGGGAACTACTATCTGATAGTTAGTAACCCTGAGGATTACAATAGATATGGAGATAACGTGGCGAAGGGGAAAATGGTTTTAGAAACTCAAGAACCGCCTCCAAACATTGATCGACCTGGAGTGATTTTTATGTATAATAAGAAAACAACCAAGGTTTCAACTTATAATGAGAATGTGGGAATTTACAAGCATGAGAGTGAGGGAATAGTCTCTTACTTTCGCTGCAAAGAACCATACCCAAACAAGTTAAGCAAAGACAAGGTTCTTTACTTATTCTCTTATGAAATTGCTATGGGGAAGGATATTGTTTTTGTTGATAGATACGGGCGAGAATACCAACGTATTCTCCCAGAGGAGGTAGAAAAGGCAACAGTTCTAGGAGCATCAACATATGCCCCCGATGAAATGCCAAGAGCCACCTACACCCCTAGCAAGTCAACAAATCCCTTTTCAGAGGAGTATGACGCAACCTCACATTCCACCCGACCGCAGATATTCAACAACCAAAACCAACCAGCAAACCAGCCAACCCGACCGCATGGCTTTGACAGACTGCAACATTAGAACAAGACCGAAATTGAGATGGTTATCAAACCGCACGAGGGCTAAGGGATTTACAAGAACCACCACTCTATTCACGATATCAAGGAGAGAGTAAGCCAAAGACTCAAGAGTCAACAGAGCCTGGAAGACCACCCATAGAACAAGTTCGAAGAGATGAACCATCTCTTGCAAGAAATATTAGAAATTATGGCTTAGAAGCACCACTAAGAGAGGAACCATCCTACTACAGAAGACCAGAGGAGCTATATTGATTAGGACGTGGAGATCCAATGATGAGATTTGTAGACCATCGTCCAATTAGACCTTCTCAAGTGCAAAAATGGGTAAACAAGAAATACACGGGAAACATGGATCCTAGAGATCATGTAGCAGCCTTTGTGCGTGTAATTAGAGCAGAAGAGGTGTTAGACTTCCCTACCCAATTTGCAGGGTTTGGACTAACCCTAGAGGATAACGCTTCTACTTGGTTTGACTCTGTGGAGCGTAGAGACTTTGAGTCTATGAAAGAGGTGTTTGACGAGTTTATCGAGGAATTCTCACAAAAGGGGATAGCTCACAAATCCATAAATTCAAACAGAAAGACGGGGAATCTGTGCGAAAGGCAGCCCTACGACTAAAAAGATATGTTAAGTTCTGCCTTGTGGAAGAACTACCAACTCAGTCCAGACTTATGCTTATATTTATCCAAGGACTAAGGAATGCGGATCTCCAGAAGGACTTACATATGAAGAGGAGCACGACGTTGAATGAGTTAACTAAGGAGGCTCTTTACCTTGTAGACAATTGCGCGGTCTACAAAGAGGGTGAGTTCAAGGATCTTGATGATGATTCATCCTCACAACAAAGTAGAAGCAAGTCTTCTAAGACAGCATCGAAAGGAGAAGTAGCCGTAAACGAGGAGCAGCTTGTAGAGGAAGTGCTAAAAAAGATTAACTTGTACGCCAAACCCCAGGCTAAACAGCCCAAGTGGTGTGCGATTGAACAAAAATGGACAAACCATGGGACGGAGGAATGTTATTATAACAAGGGATATGTGAGAGAGAGACCTTATTCTCCCCAAGCTCAGGTAGCATCTCCTCAAATTCCACCGATGCCTAAGTATCAAGCAGGCAACCTACCAGGACCTGTAGGTGTAGAAAGACCACAACCACTGTTGGGGAAACAACCACCCCTACCAGGATTACGACCAGTCGGCATAAGATACACACCAACCGTAACCGAATCAGAAGAGAAGGCTTTGGTGCCTATGCATGCATATTATGAAGATCCCAATGGATATGCGGCAAATCCTGTCTATTATCCACCGGAAGAACCCTCAACACCAGAACCATGGAGCATGATAGGAAATACTGGACCACCAACAACTGCGCAGGCAGCAGGAGAAGGAAGATATAGCTTGGATGAACGAACATTGTTGTTCATAGCCAACGGAGGCATGAGCGGCCAGAGACATGCATACCAATAAAGAGGAGCTCAAGGAGCACCTCAACAGCCTAAAGGACCCTGCTCTACAAGTGTGGTGGAGACCATTGGCCAAGAGACTGTCCTCATGATGAAATCATTAGAGTCAACGCATATTGCACTGAGTGTGGAGTTACTCATTTGATTTGTGATTTCCCTAAGAACCCGAGCAAAGGAGCAAAAACTACCTTGAACATGCTGGAAGCAGTGCCTTCCAGTGGGGGGGTCAGAAAGCGAAACAATAATACCTATTCAGGCAGTGACACGAGCCCAAGCTCAAAGAATGACGAACGAACCCATAATTGAAGAGCCTAAAACCGATGCCCCAAGTTCAGAAACGAAAAATCAAAGAAGCACTTGGAAAGCTAGAAAGACGCGTATGAAAGCCAGGAAAGAACGATAGCAAACTCCTCTATCCGAGGAGTTAAAACACACAAATGATAGATTAGAGTGGTTAGAGGATCTAGCTAGCCTAAGCTCACACACTGCGGCAACCATAGCACTCAAGGAAATAGCAGAACCCAAAAGTGCAAGATCAGGAGGATCAGTACTGGTAGACAAGGTAAATGAGCAGTTAGATGCACTTCTAAGAGCTTACGAAGCCAGACTCAAAAAGAACCAAACCCAAGAGCAAAAATGCAGGAATTTATGCAGTACAAAGAATACATTGTTCATTGATGATAGCCCTTTCAAGGGATGATAACTGCTTATATCCTGAAAGTTTTCAAGGGAGGCCTGACTATCTTCTTTGCAATGAGCTTCTACCATACCTTTTAAATCTAAATAATACAGATGACATTCGATCTGTTATTTCACTCAATCGGCTAGGACAATCTCCAATCACACAGGTTCATGACCTATTTACAAAGTTTCAAGACATTATGGAAGAATGGGGCATGTTCAATGTCCAAGTTCTAAGGGAAGAACTTGACAACAATTCAGTCGAAGTGGAAAGCTCATCTTGTGCATCTTCATAGCTACCATTGTGCAATAACAAGTTAAGTTATGTTCAAGAAAGTAGGGGCAAGAAAGTAGTAAACTCCTTAAGCAAGGATCTAGCTATGTTGGCATCCAAGTTTGGTGTGCCACTATTATCTTCAAACCAGCTGAACTTGTTAAAATTGTCTCACAAAACAAAAAATTTGAGTGATCAGCATGCTATTGCTTATGCTACTAGCTTGGGGTATGGTCGTGGTCATTTCATTAGAGGAGTTGCAGCAAAAGCATGCATATCAAAGCTACAAAAGGCTTACTTAAGCTTATGGGTAGGACTCACTTTAGATTTATCAAAAAATATAAAAAATAAAATCAAATTTTTATCTAATCTAGCATATTTGTTATTGCAGATGGAAGAAAACAACCAGTAAGGGCTTGGCGTGCGCGTTGACTCAATCACCTGGAATGTTCACATACATCTAGAGTGGTGGAAATGTGTTAAGAAGATTTTGCCAAAAATATGTGTTGGGCTATAGTATTCTGGCCAAAACAATGTGTTGGGTCCAATTATTTGAACATGAACCAAATATGTACAGTTTTATATTTCATCAACTAGATGTTATTCAACCTTGGAAAAGAAGTCTCTCTTTTATCTTTGTGGTTGGAGCTCTTTGTACAAGATTTCTTCTGTGTATTGAAGAAAAATATTTTCTTTTGTTGTCTTCTCAAGGTTTAAGTCTATATATATCATGGATAAAATAAATAATGTTGGTGCACAGTGTGTTAATTGAAAATAATATCTCTTCCATTGACCGTCATGCCTTTTTTTTGGAACAGGAGATTCTGAAGCATATAAATTTGATTTCAAATGTACAAAGCATTTACTATTGAGGTGGCACATGTCATTGGCTTCAGTGATGGTCCTACGCTATGCAACCACTCCCTACCAAGAACCAGATCAGCCCTTTCCATGTTCATAACTTGAAAATCCAAACAAGTAGAGTACCCTTGTACTTCCAATGGAACAGCTCGGCATTGAGTATCCCATATTTCAGTATCATGTCCATTCATCATTGCTACCTTGTAGCAGTGGGTACTCGGAGTTTGAAGCAGTTTCAACTTTTTCACCAATCCATAATTGATGAAATTGTGAGTAGCACCGTCATCTACCAAGATGCGCACCTTGTGCCCTTGCAGATATCCATGCATACGTACTAACTCATGTGGTCCAAAGGTTTGCTGCCACATGGAAGCTGTGAGACAACATTCATGCACCACCTCAGTGTGTGTTACTTCCACTGTGGAGAATTTTGAGGAAGACTCGAGAGGCAGTAGTTGCACTGTGTGCATTGCTCTCTCCTTCCCCTGAGCAATAGATTTCCCCTTGGGACAATCCTTTTTGCCATGGCCTCTTCCTAAGCATTGAAAACATAGCTTCTCTTTCTTGGCTTTATCAAAATCCTCAGGAGAGAGAGGACCCCTGGACCCCTTGGGTTTTTTAGATGCATCTGAATTAGCAACTATAAATTTTCTTTTATTGTGCCCGTACTGAGTGCGTGTATTACCATGTATACTAGCAGGCACATTACTATTATGTGTTTTCTTATCATCAGGGTCATCATGAATATGTGCTTTCACTATGGCTTCCTCAAGTGTTTTAGGGTCCTAGGACTTGACATACTTCTTAAGTTCTGGAGTCATACCTCGTATGAACCCTCGTACTTGTTGAAAGGTATCCAAGCCTTCCAACTTGAGGATGACGTCCCGATAGTGAGAGATATATTCAAGGAGTGATGGATATTGGCACATGGAACACGTGTCCCAAGCGGTCCAATTCCGATCGGCCTCGTTTGTAGGCAAAAATTCCTTGCTAAACATTGATTCAAAGGTTGCCCAACTCTGTGGTATGATGTTCTTCTCCTTGAGAGACATCCACCATTTGTAGGCCCTGCCTTCCAGAGTTAAGCTCGATTGCAGAGCTCTAACTACATCCGGAGTACGTCGTAAGGCGTGAATTCCATCCCATTTATTGAGAAAGATGTTCACTGCATCCTTATTGCGGTCTCGGTCTTCGCCCTTGAAAATTGGTGGTTTAAAGTTCTTTAACAAGTCATCTACCTCTTTGGCAGTGAGAGTATGCACTGTTTTGTTAATTGGGCCTTGCTCTGTATTCCAACGTGCTCATGCATGTGGGTGTCAGCAGTACTCTTAGTCTGTTGTTGCATTAATTGAATGACTAATGTGGAAAGTTTAGTAACATTTTCATTTAAAGCCTTAAAATTTTCATCCATGACTGTCATGCGTGTCTGAAGTGCACAAAATTCTTGAATATCGAGCAATTCATAAGTATCTTCTCCTGTCGTAGCGTCGCGGGTACTCTCCTTGAGAGGATCCGGCCGCGAGCCGTCATTGGCAGGATCGAGAGTACTTTGCTCAAAATCGAATGTCATGTTGATATCCGGATCCATGGCTACACAGTGCAGTGAAAGAAGTACTCATAAAAAAATACCTGATTTTGGTAGCACTTGCCAAGTATAGGTAACTCCCCTTTGTGCGTGGTAGCACTTGACCGTCGAAAAAAGAAGAATTTGCACAAACGGCGTAAAAGACGAACTTCGCACAATTGCCTGTGGCTCACCAGACGACTGAAATCGTGTAGGATAGATGGTCGAAGCATCACCATTGCGAAGAAGGATGATTATTGAAAGATTACTTAATCAGCGGACGATTATGTTGTAGAAACGCCAACTGAAAGTGTCGTAACTGTAAAAATATGCAGGTTTCTAGAATTCTCTGCAATAATTGAGCGTAGCCATACGTCGTGAGACTCGATGGAAAGTCGAGTGCTCTTGTTGCCTGCTCTGCCTTGCTTGTGCTGCCTTGACTTACCGCCTTGCTTGTGGGAAGGGCCACTATCAATGGCCAAGGCTCAAAACCAATGGCCAAATGGCCTTGCAATGTGTATATGACAGATTTTTTGAAGAAAAAATACACAGGCAGCGTGCCGTCAACAGCGCGATGAAGAAGATGATGTGTGTGTGCTTGCCCAGGCCGGTAGCGGCCGCGAGGTCGTGGATTCTCCCCTTCCTCCCCAGAGCGCTTCCTTCAAGCCCAAGCTCTCACGAAATCATGCACCACACAGTGGTGTCCAAAATGGGAAAGACAGCCCAAATTAGAAAAAAAAATTCTATTTTTGGAAAAGCCTCACAAAGGCCACGGTTCTCACCTAAAGGCCCTATTTTTAGGAGCCAAAAGTGACCACGCCTAGAGAGAGAGTGGAAGAGAGACCCAAGCTCTGATACCAGTGTAAGAACTAGGGGAAACTAGACTGAAGATCCTCCTCCCAACCTCCCTTTATATAGGCGGGCTCCTAGCCCCTTGCCTTAGACGGATCCCCTGTTCACACTGTCTAGCCCGACCCTTGGCCGTAGTCCATGACCATCCTAGTTCTTAGGGTACAGGACCCTTGTCCTGACAAGGGTAACCTAAAAGAATTGATAACCTTCACTCTGCTTGCAAAGGGGAGAAGCACAAACTCCCACCTTTGCATCTTAATCTTGACTTTCTCCATAACCCACAAGAATCTCTCCTTATGAGTAACATTCACCCCCAAAGGGCCCAAAGGGGCTCCCAGGTTTTGGGACCTCTCCCCGGTCCACATAGACGGATCAAACAAGTCATTCTCGGGGAGAGAGATCAATCTCGATTTTTCAATGCTACACTTTGACCCTGAGACTAAGGCAAACGTTTTCACAATTTCCAAAAAGCCTTCCTGATAACCTCGGGGCAAACCTTAAGGAAGAGCAGGGATTCATCCACAAAAAGCCTTGTCAGTAGTTGTTGGTTATTAGGCAGAGCCAATCCTTGAATCTCTCCTTTAGCAGCACTGTCTTCCAGTAGTGTAACCAGAGGGTGGGATCCAATGGCAAACATTAGAGGGGCAAGTGGGCATCACTATTTTATTGATCTTTTAACTTCAAGAGCACCCACAATTCTCTCATTGAAGAGGAGCTCCGATTGGCTACCAGCAAAACGAGGGTGTTGACTAGGCGGCACATCCGTGGCCCAAAGCCTAATGACTTCATGACATCTTCAATAAATGACCAGATTATCCTGTCGTAGGCTCTATCAAGGTCCAGTTGGAGCAGGATACACTATTGGTTAGTGTAAGTGGCATATTCAATGCCGACCATTGCTGCTAGAATGTTATCATAGATTGATCTTGTCAGGACACCAACAAGGCCGAACTACACAAGGGCAAGGCCAGGCTAGGCAGTGTGGTCCAACTAGGGCAAAGGGCCAGTGGCCATGCTATATAATGGGTGGTTGGGTGGTGGACTCCTAGGTTCTAGTTCCCCTTGTCTAACATTGATATCAAGAGCTTGGTTCTTTTTTTGGGGAAAGGCACAGCCGTGGAGGAGAGGAGCCACACAAACTTGCATGGGCTTTTGTATGTCGGGGTCAAGGGACCATGGAGCACCTCTCCTGTGAGGAGGATGACAGGCCGAAAACCGTGGGCAACTCCCCTTGCAAGGAGAAGCCGTCGAGGTGGGACCTGCACCACAAACCCAACCCTTGCAAGCTCTACGGCATCGCGCCGGGCGGGGGAGTAATTCTCGACCTAGGGCCGAAGCCCCTTGCGCACTGCAGCGACCGCCATGGCTTCATCTCCCTCCTCGCGTGCTACTGCAAGCGGCCATAGCCCGTGAGCTCGTTGTTTTACACATTCGACGGGTGCCCAACCCCTTGGGGGTTAGTGGCCAAAGCCTTTTTTGTCAAATACAAGGGACGGTACCCATAGTGGGGTACCCCTCCCTCCCTCGTGTGCGGATTCGGCAAGGCTCGACAAGGCTCGGCATATCGAGACGGCCGGCAAACACTTCGACACACCAATTCTCTGCGTATTACTGGTAGAAACTTGGAAATTTAATCAAAGCATTTCGACGGGAATTCAAAGTACCATTATCTTCCAAAATCAATTAACGGTTGCAAACATAATTGATTCGGCTACCAAGGAATTAAGGAATTCCCTATACGGCGGACATTTCGGATCGATTTCCACCGGGATACTATCGATTTTGATAGAATTAGAAAGGCTAATTACACTTTGCAAGTGCTCTCAATCTCAAGTATTTTTCTAACTATTCCTTGCACCGCATTGTGTCGCAATGGATTTAGATATCAATATGACTTTTGATTTTAAGCAAAGTACGCCTGATCTGCCCATGATGGCCCGCGGTCGGATCGTCTCAAGGAGAGTACCCGTGATGCTACGGTAGGTGATGACACTTATGAATTGCTCAACATTCAAGAATTTCGTGCACTTCAGACACGTATGTCAGTCATGGATGAAAATTTTAAAGCTTTAAATGCAAATGTCACTAAACTATCCACATTAGTGATTCAATTAATGCAACATCAGTCCAAGGGTCTTGCTGACACACACATGCATGAGCAAGTTGCTACACAAGGGCAAGGCCCAACTGTTGATACTTTGCACACTCTGAAAAACACCAAAGCACATATTTTTAAGGGAGAAGACCGAGACCGCAATAAGGATGTAGTGAATATCTTCCTCAGCAACAAGTGGGATGGAATTCATGCCTTACGGCGTACTGCAGTCAGAGCTCTACAAACGAGCTTAACTCTAGAAGGCAAGGCCTACAAATGGTCGATGTCTCTCAAGGAGAAGAATATCATACCACAGAGTTGGGCAGCTTTTGAAGCTACGTTTAGCAAAGAATTTTTGCCTAGAAATGAGGCAAATCAAAATTGGACGGCTTGGGACACGTGTTCCATGCGCCAATACCCATCTATGCTTGAATATATATCTCACTATCGGGATGTTATCCTCAAGTTGGAAGGCTTAGATAACTTTCAACAAGTACGGGGTTTATACGTGGTCTGACACCGGAGCTTAAGAAGTACGTAAAGACCCAAGACCCTAAAACACTTGAGGAAGCCATAGTGAAAGCACATATTCATGATGATCCAGATGAAAAGAAAGCACATAATATTCACGTGCCTGCTAATACACATGGTAATACACACACTCAGTATGGACACAATAAAAGGAAATTTTTAGTAGCCAATTCAGAGGCATCTAAAAAACCTAAGGGGTCCAGAGGTCCTCTCTCTCTGGAGGACTTTGATAAATCTAAGAAAGAGAAATTATGTTTTCAATGTTTAGGAAGCGGACATGGCAAAAGGATTGTCCCAAGGGGAAGTCTGCTACTCATGGCAAGGAGAAAGCAGTGCACACGGTGCAACTGCTACCTCTTGAGTCTTCCTCATGATTCTCTACAGTGGAAGTAACACACACCAAGGTGGTACATGAATGTTGTCTCACAGCTTCCATGTGGCAACAAACCTTTGGACCACACGAGTTAGTACGTATGCACGGATCTCTGCAAGGCCACAAGGTGTGCATCTTGGTAGATGACGGTGCTACTCACAATTTCATCAATTATTGGAATTGGAGCTGATCTCTTGAGACAGCTAATTCGAGTGTTGGAAGATTTCAGCTACTAGTGTGGGAAGATTTCAGACAGCAGACTGGATAGGAATCAGAGACTAGACTGGAATGTGGATACTGAAATAAGAATCAGACTTATATACTGGAAATAAGGTTCAGATTCAGATTCAGATTCATAAGACTGGAAGAGAAGTAAGTATAACTGAAATATATGCCATGATTGGGATTCTAGATCAAGATTACAACGAATATGATTTACAGAGAGAAAGTACAGCTGACAATACTGCCAATGATTCTCAAGTACAAGTATAGCCGAGGCGCTAACCCAAATGATAATAATTGCCAACCCGATTACAATGTAATGGGTCCTATTTATACACTTCGGGTTTACTATAGTAATTACCATAGTAACTACTAAGTAATTCACTGCCTATCTTCTAAGAAGATGTTTCCACATAGTGAACTATCCAGCCGTCTACATCCTTCCCTTCTTTCTTGAATTTTGGCAAGAGAGTCCAAAATTTCTGAAAAATCCCCTGTCTGATTCTGATGTGAGACTGAAAAATCCATCGTCTGGTTCTGATGTTGGGATTCCGGCTTGACCACAGAATGGCCATACAAAGATTGCGAGTAGGCAGCTGAAAAGGCCAAGGTGGAGCTCTCACCAGGCCAAGGTGGAGCTGTCATCTCCACCTGCCTGTTGAGAAAAGTCGCCACTGAATTCTGAGATGGAACTACCCAGTATCCTTCCATTGGACCGTCTTTCATTTACCCTTTGACCTGGATGGTGCCTGAGAAGTCCCAGTACCAGCATTTTGACTCAAGCTTCGAAAAGAATCTCAGCCATCTCCCTGTACTGTGGTGCCAGACCCGGCTTTGCTGCAATGTCTTTTTCAGGCAATTTAGAAGATTCGACCGTAAGATGTAGCAACTGATTAGTAATCCTGGTCAGTCCTCTGACTTGAATCTTCCACTGGCCCATACACAGCTGGATCCTATGCATCTCCTCTTTCAATGCCTGAATGTCGTTGATTTGGAGAGCATCATTGAACAGCGTCTGCCAAGTCTTCCATTCCATAGTTGATCGCTCATACCGATCTTGAAGCTCATCAGTAATTTTGAAGTATGTGAGACGATCAACTGGTTCTGGATGTTGAGGATACAACACTAGAAAGAATCTTGGCAGCTTTGTTTCTCTTGCTAGAACATCATTCAAGAGAACTGGAGAATCAGGCACAAATTCTAAGAAATTGAGAATAGCCTGGTTCTCCTGCTGCATCATCTTTCTGGTGATTCTTACTAGCTGGAACAGTGTTCGGAGAGCAGTTGCCTGTGCTTCGACTGACATTCTCATCTGAGGTCTCTGCTAGTGGCTGTCTGGTCCTCAAGAATGGCTTTGACTCTCTGATCCAAAACACCTCTGGCAGTTTGCATTTGCACCAAAACTTCCTTGAGTTGTACCCTAACATCCTTCATACAGCGGTAAGTTGGTTTCGTACCCAGCAGAAGTTCCAGTTCCAGAGCTAGGGAGCGACAATCTGCAGTAGACTGCCTTTGCCAATGTGGGTTTGCCACTCTTTCATCAGCATTGAGTATCCATTCAGGAACTCGTTCCAAGAGCTGGACTGTACTGGGATGCGCAGGTAGACGGCAAGCTTCTTTATCATGGAAAGCTGCTGATTTCCAATGTTCTACCATTTCCCTGGCTCCCACATATAACCTTTGAAATATTTCCAAGTCAGACAAGAGATCATCATCCTCTAGATACTTTCTGGTTATGGAGGCTTGTTGATGTCTCAATTGCCTATTCAGGGTAATGAGCTGCAGTGAATGTTGATGATCAGCAATTGGTCCCTCATCCTACACTTTCATTTTCCCTTTAGCATCTCTGCTGAGTTGGAACTGATATGTTGGCTGATTCCCAGTGTGACTGGGCTGCTGCTCTTCAGTCTGTTGGTTACCCGACTGGTGTCCTTCAGCCTGTCCTTCTTGCTGGCCCTCATTCTAGCCTGGCTGGTCTCGCTGTGAGACTGGCCTCCTTCAGTCGGCCCTGTCCCACCAGTACCAGGTCCTGGAGGTGGAGATGGTGGTGGGGCATCATCATCATCCTTTGTATGCCCAGCTTCTTGATCATCCTCCTCCTGATCAGCTTCATCTTTCTGGTCTTCTTCTTCCTCATCCGGAGAAGTCTACTGCTCCATATAATCTAATATAGCTTGATTCATCAGAGCATTATTATACTTAGCCACCTTGTCCTGCAAATCACTCTGCATACTTTCCATCAAGGACTTTAAATTCTCTAGATTGAAAACAGCATTGCCGGATGGATTCAAAATTTTAGACAAGTTGTTATAGATGTATCTTTCAGTTAGCAAAGCCTTCAGAGCTGTATGGCGCATTAGTAGGTTTTTGAATTCCGCCCGCTTCATCCTGAGCATTGTCTCAGCCCGCTCTGCAGCTCTCAGTGCTTCATTTAGTTGATTTTTGATGATCATTATTTCAGACTCAGCCTTAGCTAACTTTTTGTTTAGCAACTCATTAGTCCTTTCTGAATGAGCTTCCAGTACCCTGTGTTGTATGTTCTGCTCTTCCCAGGCTTTCTGGAGCTTTTCAATCTAATCTTGTGCCTCTGTCAAGTCAGCTTTGAGCTTTTTGACTTCCTCTTCTGATCTAGCAGCCTCCATCAGTTGTCCCATACAACTGACAATGGTATTCCAAGAAGACTGTATAAGGACTGAACATTTGTCTTTGACTGTGGTTCGATCAGAATCAGTAGGCTCATATATTGCCACTGGAGCTATGTAGGGTAAAGTTGCATAATCAGCTTTGCTGAGCAGAAGATGCCCTTTCAATTGCTTAGTCTGCATTTGCTGCAACTTGTCCTGTTTTACCAGTTGCAGAAGGTTTCCAGTATTTGGAGTAGGAACTCCACTAGGCAGAGTCGAGGAAGTTGGACCTTTCCCTTTGTCCAGTTGGCTCTTGCCTTTGTCCCCTGACTGGTCTGCTATCTTCTCAGAAGTGGCTGACTTGGCTTGATCTTTTCCAGAACCAGTAGCAACTGCACTTTTTGCTACTGACTGGTTAGGTACAGTCTTCTGAGCAGATTGCTGCTCTGTCTGGCTCACTACAGCTTTCTCAGTGTTTACTGTCTTGACCTGGCTTTCTATCTGCTTCAAAAACTCATTGCTTTTTGTCAGTGTAGTCTTTGGCTTCTTTGAACTGCCAGCATGTTCTGCAATTGCTTTCCTTTTCAGGTCTGTTGAAATAGTTTGACTGTCCGTTTCTTCATCGTCTGAGGACAGCTCAATGTTCTTTGGCTCATAAATTGGCTTCTCACTCCAAGCCTTCTTTACCTGCTCATTAGCATCTGCTGCAGTAGCCCAATACAGGAATTGCCAAACATACCAGGCTTGGAAAACATTTTGAGATTTTAGCTTGGCAGTTTGCTAGAGTACATTGTGCGAGAGAATTTGACATAGATTAATAGGAACCTGTGGATCCAATATCTTGGCCAACAGCATAGAAAATAGTTTTTCGGATACATACGTTGGGTTGTTTTTAAGGCTTACTGCTTCGGCTACAAACCTGTAAGCAGTGGAGGTTTCCAGTCCTGCTACTACTGGAACTCCTTGAGCACTTGCCGTGTGCTTTCATCTAGCCGTTTCATCCTCCTTCAGAGCTATACTTATCTGTTGCGCAGTTGCCACAGAAGGTTTGGGCTCATTGGGCATTCGGAATGCAAATGCTATGGCTTCTGGTGTCACTGACACCTTCCTACCATTTACCATGGCATTGCGTCGAAGGAATCAAGAACTTGCTTGATGATATCTGCATCAAAAGCAATTCTTGTAGCTTGCAACACAACTCGAAGATCCCAGGGTTGTAACAGAGTCATTGCTTGATCAGTGAATACATAATGCTGGATTTTACTGTACGGGATAATGGGAAGGCTTGCCTTTGCCTCAGCAACTATGGCCTAGGTTTCCTCAAGAGACTCCTGCATCTTCTCTGAGCGTTTCCTTCTACCCATACACTGTGAGGACGATGACGATGAAACATGTGAAGGAGAAGATGACTTACTTGTCATATCCAAGCCGTTCCCTGGTGTCTCTGGCAAGGTTAGCTGATAGTCAACTGTCTCTTCAGAGGTTGATGTTTGCGGCTGTAGCGAAGAAACCTCGGAGCTTGGCGATGGCGAATGGTTAATAGGAGGAAAGCGTCGCACTGCTCCTAGACTTGTGTGCATCGTTGCTGTCGTGGCAGACATGCATTGGACAAGACTGCGACCCATCCTTGAAATAATTACCACTGGCGTGCCATTTGACCGTTGGGCGCTTAAAAATTGGAAAGTGTGTCCATACTGGTACTGGACTGATTTCCAGTCTGGCTCGACCATACTGGTACTGATTCTAAGGTCAGCCTGATCTGATTTTACTGGTACTGGTTTTGAAGTTGGAACTGGTTGCACATGAAAAAGTCCAAAAATGTCTGATTCTGGTATCTCTTGATCAGCAAGTTCTAGTTCCTTAGTACCTTGTTCTAGCCCAGTTTCTCTGGTCTCTGAATAATAAAGCTTGATCTTTGCCCATTATATACCCATGGCAACAACAATCCAGATAAATCTTTTAGTCTGATTGTGCCATTGGAGAAGACCCAGTCTACCTCAAATGGTCCTGCCCAGGCAATCTTCAAGTTTGGCTTCTTTGGACCCAGTCTAGACTGATATAGAAGCACTAAGTCTCCTTTCTGGAATTCTTGAACTTTAATTCGGCGATCATGCCAGTGCTTCCTTCGTTGTTGAACAATTTCTTGTTCCAACATAGCCCTTTGCCTGAGTTCATCTAATTGCATCGGTTCATCTAGCCTCTTTTTAAGATTATGGTTGAAGTCTAACCCATACTTCATAGCCATTCTCAAACTAGGGATCACAAACTCCATAGGAACCACAGCTTCAGTACCATACACCATTATGAATGGTGTCATTCCGGTAGTTACCTTATAAGCTGTCCTATAAGCCCATAGAGGAGTCTGAAGTTTCAAATCCCACTAGTCTGGTTTCTTTTGCACCACCTTAGTGAGAATAGTCTTTATTATCTTGTTGCTACTTTCAGCCTGTCCATTGCATCTGGGATAGTAAGGAGTAGATTTCCGATGCTTGACTGAAAGCATATCCAATAGTATTTCCATAGTGTCATTGATAAAATGTGTTCCTTGATCGGTCACAATCTCTACTGGACATCCATATCGGCAGACAATATTCTCAAATAGAAACCTTGCTGTTGACTTGGCTGTGTTGTCAGGAAGAGCCTTAGCTTCAACCCACTTGGTAACATAACAAGTAGACATTACTATGTACTTGTTCTTCCTGGGAGTAACCTTCTTAAAAGGTCCCATAAAATCCAGTCCCCATTTCATGAATACTCCCAGTGGTTGTATTGGCATCAAGGGAGTCATATCTGCAGCTGTTGGTCGACCCATTCTCTGGCATATGTCACAAGTTTTACAAAAACTTCTGACATCAGCAATCAATGTTTGCCACCACAGACCAGCTTGCAAAATTTTCTTGTAGGTTACTTCGTTGGAAAAGTGTCCACCACACTCACCATTATGCGCTTCTGAAATCACTTGCATTCTTCCTTCCATAGGGACACATCGTCAAAGTATACCATCAACACCCAGTCGATAAAGTAATCCTCCTATGATAGTAAATGTCAGGCTTTTTATGATCAGAGCTTTCTTCTGATTCTGCTTCCAATCCTCTAGAAAGGCACCTTGGGAAAGGAATTGATAAATATCATACCATTCAGGATCCACTGATTCTTCTGCCTCTAACTGAAATAAAGCAGCATCCACTGGTTCATCTCTCAAGGGTGATTCTGAATATCCTTCCGTACTTCTTGAAAGAAAATCAGCTCCACAATGGTTTCGGCCAGGCTTATGGAAAATTCTGAATTCAAATTCCATAAGGAACATCATCCATCTTATCAGCCTGCCTTGAATAATGACTTTGTTAATCAAAAAGAGAAGAGCTTGATGGTCCACATAAAAATGGAATAACTTTTCCAAGAGGTAATGCTTCAACTTCATGGCACTTAAAACCATTCCGAGGGCTTCTCTCTCAGTAGTCGTATAGCCTTGTTCAGCTTGACTGAATTTGCGACTAGCAAAATAAACCGGATAGTCTGTTCTGCCATCTGGCTGAGCTAATATTGCCCCCATTGCCAATCCCGAAGCATCTACATGTACGTGGAAAATAATATCCCAATTCGGCTGCCTAAGGATTGGTTTACTGATAATGGTTTTTTTCAGATTCTGGAAACTCTCCTCACACTCAGCAGTCCAGTTGAATTTACTGGTCTTATTTGTAAGCTCATATAGTGGTACTGCTTGAGAAGCAAACTTGTGTACAAATCTTCTATAGAAATTCACATAACCCAAGAAAGAACTTAACTCTGAAGCAGTTCTGGGTGCTTTAGCTTGCTGAACACACTGTATTTTGTCATTGGCCATCTCTATTCCATTGCGGGAAACCACATGTCCCAGTAGCTGTCCCTTCCAGACTAGAAAAACAGATTTGAATGGATTCAAACAAATCCACTTCTCCTGACAGTGTTTGAAAACCATTTCTAGGAATAGAAGGTGTTGTTCCTCATCTGAATAGACAGTGAAGTCGTCCATGAAAATGGAGAGGAACCGATGAAGAAATTCGTTAAACATCTCCATCATACACCGTTGAAAAGTAGCTGGTGCATTGCACAGGCCAAAAGGCATCACCAGATACATGAAAGCTCCCCACTCAGTGATGAAAGTGGTCTTGGCTCTATCTTCAGGAGCGATCTGTAACTGGTTACAGCCGCTATAACCATCCATGAAGCTATACATCTCATATCCTGCGATCTCATCAAGAAACATATCAGTAAAAGGTAAGGGAAATGGATCCTTAATAGTTTGGGCATTTAGTTTCCTATAGTCGACACAAACTCTCAATTTTTCATTCTTCTTGGGGACGACGACTATGGGAAATAGCCAATCACTGCTTGCCACTTCCGTAATGAACCCAGCCTTGAGAAGATTATCAATCTCCTCCTTGACCTTCTTTGCATAGTTGGGGTTCATTCGGTATCTTTGCAATCGTACTGACCTCGCATCCAGTTTCAGTGGTATTTGGTGCTGACAGACTTCAGGATCTACTCCCTTCAGATCTGTATGTTCCCAGGCAAACACATCTTTATAGTTTTGGAACATTTTCCGTGCCTTTTCCTTCATTGCCGGGTTGAGGTGCTTGTTAATCTTGATCATTCTAGGATTTTCCTCTGATCCTAGGTTCCACTCTTCTACTTCTTTGTCGTCTAGAAGCAACTAGTTTGGTCCGCCTCCTTTTTGTTTGGTCGATTCTTCAGCGTAATCCCAGGATGGTCCATTCATTTTTGAATCATTATTCTGATCCAGTGGGTACTCTTTAGAACATACTGGTTCCTCTACTATACCAGTATCAGCTGGTCCCACCATCCTTCTAGCTAGCTGAATTGTTCTTTCCCTTGTATTGACTTTGGTAAACTGATCAGGGAATTGTCTCTTCTGCTTGTCAGCCTGATCTTTGTTCAGCAAGACTGCATTCAAGTTGATTTCTGCCAAAGGGAATATGTTCATAGCCGCTAGCATTCGCTTGATCTTCTTGGCTCTGTACTTCTGACACAACTCCTTCGGCCTGAGTTCCTTTTTTCAGCTCCTGGTATTGTTGGTCTGGATTTGGATTCTACCACTGGCCCCTTCTATGGTCAAAGTTTGGTTTGCATAGTCATGAACAGCATGTGCTGTTCTCAACCATGGGCGCCCTAGTAGCATCCCATATGCTCCGTGCACATCCAGGACTAGGAAACTGGTCTCCCTCCCAACTCTTATGTGCATGTTTTCAATCATACCCGTCGCCTGTACAACTCTATGATCTGCCATTCTTACTTTGAATGGTGCTGGTTTCATATTAGTGATACCCATTCTTTGCTCAAGATGGGCTCCCATTATGTTGACTCCTGCCCCTCCATCCACGATAACGCTTGAGAGAGGTTCCCACTGCTTCCCGACCTTGTAGTCTATCTAAATAAGTGGAACTTCATCATCCCGGACAGCCGTCAGGTCCACTGTTCTGGCCTTTGTCTCAGCCTTCCTGCGCTGTCTGATAAAGTTGGCCACCTCAGGTAAGGTTTTTCTTATATCCTCCAGCTCTACAGTCAGCTTCTGGATTCTATCACAAATTCTCACATGAATTTCTTCTATCTCCTGGTCAGACTGATTGTCAGAGCTTGAAGAACTGGTATCTTCACACTGCCATTCTTCTTTTGCAGTGCTTCCACTCTTTCCATCCACTCCCATTTCATCAGCTAGTCCATGTACCACAGCCAACATGGTCTCGATCATGGCCGGTACTGACTGATCTTTATTAGTCGATTGGGCGGGTATCCTCTGAATGACTCTAGCTTTGGAACTTTCTAGCTGCTCTGACAGCTTCTTAGCTAAATCCTCCGTGATTTTAGCTGCTAGTTCCCTCTACTCTTGCCACTCATCTACCACCTTCTCTTTACCTTTGGCCTTCCAAACTTCCCTTTGTTGAGCCCACTTGCTGCTGTTAGGATTGACTGGTGTTTCTGAAGTGTCTGGGATTTCTTCAATGACTACTCCCTTGCTCCTAGTAACTACCCTGACTGGGACTGGCTCTGGTGCCTTAGCCTCAGTAGTAGTCGTTACAGGTGCATCTGGACATTGGGCTGCAAAATGACCATACTTCCCACAAGTATAGCAATTCATGCTCCTGTTCTGGAAATTGCCTCTTCCTCTGCCTCTGCCCATTCCTGGTTGGTATCGGCCACGTCCCTGACCAATACCATTGGTACCTGGTCTCTCCTCTTGAGCTACTTTGACTGGTTCTACCTTCACTAGTTCAGTGTAGGCAACCACTGATAGATCCTTTCCTTTCTTAAAGTGGTGAATTCTGATGCCACATTTATTCCATAGGTGACCAAAGGCCTTGCAGTAGGTACATTGTGGACATTCAGTGGAGATATGGTCCTTGGATTTGCATCTTGAACACCAAGTCTCCATCTTTCGAACTGGCTGTCTTATGTGGCTAATTTCGGATCTGCCTAGCCATCTCTTCAATTTTCTTGGTCCAGGATCCCTTCTTTGATTTCTCTTTTGCTCGTTCATTAGAGCTGCTCTCGGAGCTACTGGACATTTCACTAGAATCAGAAGTTTCAGTAGCAGAGCTACTGCTACTGGTCCTTCGCTTCTTGTGGCTCTTTTCCTTCTTAGCCTGTTGTTCCAGCTTTAATGCCCTTTGGACCAGATCATTAAATTTTTTTGTAGGGGCTGGTACCTCTTGTTCCCTAAGCTTCTTGCTTCTGAACCCATTCAAGAACCATGCCCTCAATCTCTTCTCAGATGGCGGTTCTTGCAATTGCCTGGTTAGCTCTTTTATCTTTTCCACATAGCTGCAGACTGAAAAATTCCTCTGTTTGATCTTATCTAATTCACAGAGAATATCTTCTTCCCCTCTATTGTCGGAATATTCCAACCTGAAGGCCTTAAGCAATTTGTTATATGATCTGAGCTGGCATGCAGGGTAATGGTAATACCATTTCCTTGGTGCCTCCTTCAAGGTTTGTGGAAAATATTCCCCCCAATCATCTTCAACAATGTTTTTTAGTTCAGCATACTGCTCGAAAGCTTGTATGTGAACATCTGGATCATCCTTTTTCCCCCCTTTGAATATTGGAAAGGAAATCTTCAGGGAATCTATGTAATCATTCCGATTACTACCGATCCTGCCACTTCGCCTCTTGGATTCAGAATGACGTTTGGGAGCCTTCTTGCAATTTTCAGTGTCAACATCCCAATCAATCTATGTCTCTGTCTCAGTGTCAGTGTCTTCTCTGGTTTGTCTGCTAGAAGTACGGTGACTTCCCTTACTGCCCTTGGTATCCTCATCTCTCTGCCGGGACCGAGAACTCTTGGAACTCTTTGCCTTCCGTGCTTCTCGTTCTGCCCATTGGCGTCGAGAATGACTGGAGTGCTGTGAGTCTTGCGCCTCATCAACCTGACTATGCTCCTCCTGAGCCTCAGTGTCAGTCATCTTCTCTTGCTTGGGGTCAGACTCTCTTCCTGACTCCTCAGGAATGGGGTCAACACGAATGGTTGATTTCCGGTCACGATTGGATTTTGGTGCCATTGCTGAAAACTTCAAACTGGGAGAAGAGTCTTTCAGTCAACGAGCTTCAGCTCGAGCCACCGTGATCGCCAAAATGGAATTGGAGTTGATCTCTTGAGACAGCTAATTCCAGTGTTGGAAGATTTCAGCTACTAGTGTGGGAAGATTTCAGACAGCAGACTAGACAGGAATCAGAGACTAGACTGGAATGTGGATACTGAAATAAGAATCATACTTATATACTGGAAATAAGGTTCAGATTCAGATTTAGATTGTGAAGACTGGAAGAGAAGTAAGTATAACTGAAATATATGCCATGATTGGGATTCCAGATCAAGATTATAGCGAATATGATTTACAGAGAGAAAGTACAGCCGACAATACTGCCAATGATTCTCAAGTACAAGTATAACCAAGGCGCTAACCCAAATGATAATAATTGCCAACCCGATTACAATGTAATGGGCCCTATTTATACACTTCGGGTTTACTGTAGTAATTATCATTGTAACTACTAAGTAATTCGTTGCCTATCTTCTAAGAAGACGTTCCCACATAGTGAACTATCCAGCTGCCTACAATTATGGATTGGTGAAAAAACTCAAATTGCCTCAAACTCCGAGTACCCACCACTACAAGGTAGCAATGATGAATGGACATGATATCGAAATCTGGGATACTCAATGTCGAGTTGTTCCGTTGGAAGTACAAGGTTACTCCGCATGCTTGGATTTTCAGGTTATAAACATGGAAAGGGCAGACGTGGTCCTTGGTAAGGAGTGGTTGCATAGCCTAGGACCATCATTGAAGCATAGCTATGAGCACAACAGCTTGATGTTTGAATCCCATGGCACACGTGTTGTTGTTAGGAGAGAAGTATGTTCCTTCTTCACTATTGATTTGTACTGCTGAGCTTATGCAGCTTGTTTTTGATAATGAAATAGATCAAGTTTTCTTGTGTTACTGTCTCATTTTCTTTCTAACATTGAATCTGTTGAACATTCCTCAATGCCGCATGCTTCTCTCTCATCTCTTCCACAAATGGCTAATTCCAAACAAGCAAACGTTGCTAGTGAGTTACAGAAATTATTAAAGGAATTTCAAGATGTTTTTCCTAATGATTTGCCACCAGGATTATCGCCGACACGATCGGTGCAACATAGCATCAATGTGGCTGCAGACTGTAAACCTGTCAGTAAACCGCCCTACCGTATGAGTTATTATGAAGCTGCTGAGGTGGAACGTTATCTTGCTAACTACCTTAGCAGAGGGTATATACAACCCAGTTCTTCACCATGGGCCTCTCCTATCCTATTAGTGAAGAAAAAAGAATGCAGTATGCGCATGTGCGTAGACTACCGTGGCTTAAATGCGGTTACGATTAAGAACAAATACCCATTGCCCCGAGTAGATGAGTTGTTCGACAAACTCACTCATGCTCGCATTTTCACGAAAATAGACTTGCGGTCATGATATCACCGAGTTCATGTTCGACTTCCTGATATACCCAAAACTGCATTCCGAGCAAGGTTTGGACACTATGAGTTCTTGGTGATGCCCTTTGGGTTAACCAATGCGCCCGCAACATTCATGACACTTATGGATAGTGTCTTGAAGCCATACTTGGGCAAATTTGTCATCGTTTTCCTCGATGACATTCTAGTCTACAGTGCTTCTAAAGAAGAACACTTACAACATCTCAGGCAGGTGTTCGAGTTGTTACAAACAAACAAATAATATGCCAAGGAATCTAAGTGTGATTTTCTGAAAGAAGAAGTTCACTATCTAGGGCATGTTATTTTAGCTAATGGGCTATATATGGATCAATCCAAAGTGGATACCATCCAAAAATGGCCTTCTCCTAAAAATCTGGAAGAGTTACAGATTTTTTTGGGGTTTGCTGGTTTTTACCAAAGGTTCGTTAAAAACTATGCTAATATTGTTGTTCCCATGACGGATCAACTCAAAGGCAAAGGCAAAGCTTTTCAGTGGGGATCCGCTCAACAACACAATTTTGATACGCTCATGGATGCATTAGCTACAGCTCCCATACTAGCTATTGTGAATCCTTTGAAACCATTCGTTTTGGAAACAGATGCCAGTGATCGTGCTATTGGAGCAGTCCTGTTACAAGACAGACGGCCAATTGCATTTGAAAGCAAGAAGCTTGATGCAGCTCAGCAGAACTACTCTGCTTATGAGCGTGAACTCTATGCAATAGTGTTTGCCTTAAAAACATGGCGGCATTATTTGTATGGTGCTCAATTTGAGATTGTATTTGACCATGAAAGCATCAAATGGTTTACATAACAAACGGATTTGAAGGGTCGGAAAGACAAGTGGGCCAAGTGTTGGGGTATAAAGCCCAATGTGGTCGCCCAGGTAAGTGGGCGGGCCGTCAGGTATGTACACATATTCTTTTGTAAAAACCTAATAAGAACTCACTATGCTCTACACATTACAGTAGAGCGAGTTCACCATATCGTCGTGCTCTTCTTCTCGCACTCTCTCTCTCGCGTCGCACTTCCACTCGTACTCCTTCAACTGGTATCAGAGCTCAGATCGAGGCTCTGGGCAGCACTGCAGGAGGCTAGAGTCACCAACTCAGATTGGAGTGAAATTCGACAGGCGAAGACATGGCCCCAACTCTCGTGGGCAAGGCCGAAGGGCTAGGTGTTGTCAGAATTTCATTCTGAGGTCATCTCGGCCACCGTTCGGCTTCGACAAAGGTCTGTGTAGGCCATTTTCGACTACGTGGTCTCAGCGGGTGCAGATCCAACTCTGCAAATTTGGGGTTTTCGGCCTACGACTCCAGGTGCTGAGGATATCGACACTCCCAGAGTGTTGATTTGTGGCTGTCTACACATCGAAGGACGGATCACAGTTCTTGGAGGCGTGTCACATACGACACGGGCGCATCTACACACAGACTATAGGCAACATCCACTAGTTCATCAGGTAGCTTGTGTTTGCTACTTGACATTCCAGATTTCATCGTGACATTGCAGGTACTTCCACATGGGATGTATTGTCAGAGATGATGTATGTCTGTTGAGGGTTTGCTGGCTGTGAGTCACGCAGCAAACAACCGCCGCAGCGGTTATAGCATACAGTGGGAAATTTGTGGATGTATGATTTTGTGGGAAGTCTATGTACTGTCAGATCTACTGCAACCTTTGTTGAGGGTCGAGTGAGGTTTTATTGAGCTGGGGGTTTCTCGAATGTTGAGATCCTTTCGGTGATACAGGTCTTGGAGCGATCCCTCGAGCACCCTTAGATAGGCAGCTAGGATGTATTGACTGTGAGTTAGACAGTTGGGATTGCATCTTTGCTTTACTGCCGTTGAGGCATTGTCGTAGTCTATGCTTGCAGGAATTGAGGCATTGACAGGACAGTCAGAGACAGTACAGGTGCAGGACAGGTTTACCCACAGCTTACAGTGTCAGAGAGACAGTGTTTTTTGAGCTGTTTTTGGTCTGTTTTTTGAGTACACCAGAGCCATTTTACAAAGGAGACTCTGCCGAAATTTATGCAGAATGTGAAGCTTTCTTGGTTCATTTGACAGGTTGATATTGGTTCAGAGGTCAGTTTACAGGGGAAACTCTGCCGAATTTTTCCCAGAAAAGTAAACTACTGTGAAGCGTAGCTATGGCTGGATCACAGGACACTGCTCTTTACAATATCAAGAAGCTGGATGGAACCAATGTCCCATTGTGGAAGCAGCAGATTTGGCGCGTGTTGGTACAAAAGAAGCAGATAAAACCTATAAAGCTCAAGGGGATAAAACCAGAAGATATGGACGAAGATGAATGGAGCGAAATGGATGAATTGGCACTTTCTACCATTATGCTGACTTTGGCAGAAAGCATTTACTTCAATGTAGCAGACGAGATGTCGGCTTATCAAGCATGGTTAAAGCTGAGTGATCTTTATGAGAAGCAGAGTGCAGCTTCACAGGTATACTGGCTTAAGAAGCTTGTTGACTTGAAGATGAAAGAAGGGACACCTATGTCCAATCATCTGAATGAATTCAACACAATCTATAGTCAGTTGTCAGCTCAAGGTGTCAAGTTTGATAAACCTGTTAGAGCTATGTTCCTGTTGATCACATTGCTGGAAAGTTGGGACACTTTTCGCACAGCTTTGAGTAATTCTGCACCTCCAGATGGTTTGAACATAGCAGGTGTAGAAGGAAGTCTGCTTACTGAAGAAACCAATAGAAAGACAATGGACAAAGGCAAAGGAACAGCCTTAGTTGTTAGGGGAAGGACCAAAGAAAAGTACAAAGGTGGAAAGAGGAATCAGTCTCGTAGCAAGTCCCGCAGTGCTAAAGGCAAGAGTGACATAGAATGCTACCATTGTGGCAAGAAGGGTCACATGAAAAGAGACTGCAGAGAATGGAAAGCAGAAAAAGGCAAAGAGAAAGCTGAAGACCATGGTGAGAAGAACAAGTCCTCAGTGAAGATTCAAGAAATAAATGTGACAAACACTGTTGCAGAGGATGACAGTCTAGTGTCAGGAGACATCTACTTCTTGAAGAATACAATGGACTCAGCTCTTCTTACAGCATCTGATGGAAATGCACTGAGTGACTGGATTATAGACTCATGGGCATCACTTCATGTGTCTCCAAACAAGGAGTGGTTTACTTCTTATGTGACCACTAAAGATCATGTTCGGCTAGGCAATGGGCAGACATGTGAGATCTTAGGTGTTGGAGATGTTCAATTGAAGTTTCAGAATGGCTCTTCTTTCACGCTGAAGAATGTGAGACATGTTCCCGCAATTACAAAGAGCTTGATCAGCACAGGTTTACTTGATGATGCTCGCTACATCACCATTTTTGGACAGAACATGTGGAAGATATCCAAGGGTTCTATGACAGTAGCACATGGAGTAAAGTCTGGAGGACTTTACATGATTTATGTATCAAATGTCTCCCAAAATGTAATCAATGTAACCGAGCAGCCGAACGTTTCTTTGTGGCATAGCCGGTTAGGACATATGTCCAAGAAGGGAATGGAAATCTTGTCTCGTTCTGGTTATTTGCCTGGCTTTTCATTTAATGATTTTGAATTCTGTGAACATTGTCTGTATGGTAAGCAAACACAGTAGCCACATAAGCATAGAAGCAGTAGAAGAGATACACAGTTGGCACTTGTTCATAGTGATTTGTGTGGACCTATGCCTAACCTATCTCTAGGGGGAGCTTCTTACTTTATGACATTTATAGATGATTACTCGAGGAAAGTATGGGTTTACTTTCTCAAGCACAAGGATGAAGCGTTTAGTGTTTTCAAAACGTTTGTGACACTTGTGGAGAATCAGAGTGGCAAGAAGCTTAAATGCTTACGCACTGACAATGGTGGAGAGTATGTTTCAAAGGCCTTTCACGACTTTTGTGAGTCAAAAGGTATAAAACGTGAACTTACTGCTCCTTACAATCCTCCTCAAAATGGTGTTGCTGAGAGGATGAATAGGACCATACAAGAGAAGGTCAGAAGTATGTTGTCTAATGCACAGCTGCCAAATGGGTTTTGGGCTGAAGCTGTATCAACAACTGTTCATCTTGTAAATAGATCTCCTAGCAAGGTTTTGCAGAAGGATTTGGTGCCAGAGATGGTATGGTCAGGCAAAATTCCCTCATACAAGCATCTCAGAGTCTTTGGCTGTGAGGCATATACTCACGTTCCAAAGGAATTTAGGAACAAACTTGAGCCAAAGAGTAGAAAGTGCATCTTTCTAGGCTATGGTAATTCTGGTGAGATGGGGTACAGACTTTGGGATCCCGAATCCAGAAAGGTTGTCCGCAGCAATGATGTTCACTTTAATGAATCCAAATATCATTCTAAACCAGAGAGGGTTGAGGAGATTAGAAGAGTTGTCTTCCAAGAAGATGGACCTACACGTGCAAGACAAAATGTCAGGGCTCAAGAGGAGCAAGGACAGGATAGAGTGGAACCACAGGTTGTGGCTGAGCCTGAGCCACCTATTGTGCGTAGATATGGACGTGTCACGCGACCTCCTGATAGGTTTGTTCCATCTATGAACTATGTCATGTTGACTGATTGTAATGAGCCTTCATGTTACAAGGAAGCAGTGCAAATGAAGGACTCCGGGAATTGGCAATTGGCCATGCAGTCAGAGATGACAGCTCTGCATAAAAACCAGACATGGACTCTGGTTAAATTACCATGGGGCAAAAAGGCTCTACCCTGTAAATGGGTTTACAGGTATAAGATCACCGCTCATGATAGTCAACCAAAGTACAAAGCAAGGCTTGTTGCCAAGGGCTTTAAGCAACAACAAGGCATTGACTTTGATGAAGTCTTCTCTCCGGTGGTCAAAATGACTACATTGAGATACTTTCTTGCATTGGTTGCCATATTAGATTTGGTGTTGCACCAAATGGATGTCAAGACAACGTTCTTGCATGGTGATTTAGATGTGGAAATTTACAGGCAGCAGCCAGAAGGGTTTGTTGAGAAAGGCAAGGAAGATTGGGTATGCCAGTTGTTAAAGAGTCTTTATGGCTTAAAACAATCACCGAGGGCATGGTACCATAAATTCCACAAGTTTATGCTTTCTCAAGGCTACAAACGTAGTGAGTTCGATCACTATCTATATACAAAGAAGGCTAAGGATGGTAGTTGGCTGATCCTTATTTTGTATGTGGATGACATGTTGATTGTTGGCAAGCACTTGGAAGAAATTTCAGCTTTGAAGTCAAATATGGCAAAATCGTTTGACATGAAAGACATGGGTGAGGCAAGTCATATACTTGGTATGCACATTGAGAGAGACAGATCAAAGAAGTTGATTTGGTTATCTCAAACAGAGTATATTGACAAGGTTTTGCAACGTTTCAATATGGAGAAGGGAAAGGCATTGAGTGTTCCATTGCCACCATATGTGAAACTTAGCAAAGAAGATTGTCATGTGTCTGAGGAAGAACAGGCTGAAATGGATAAGATTCCATATGCGTCTGCAGTGGGTAGTTTGATGTATGCAATGATTGCTACTCGCCCAGACATTGCATTTGCAGTGGGAGTAGTAAGTCGATACATGTCAAACCCAGGCAAGAAACATTGGGAGGCAGTGAAAGGAATATTGAGATACTTGAAAGCTACAAAGAGTATGCGTATATGCTATGGGAGTCAAGAGCTAAGTGTAAAGGGTTTTACAGACTCAGATTATGCAGGTGACTTAGACAACCGAAGGTCTACGTCAGGGTATGTCTTTACATTGGCTGGTGGAGCAGTATCATGGCGTTCTAGATTACAAGATTGTGTTACTCAGTCTACTACAGAGGGTGAATATGTTGCAGCATCAGAGGCATGCAAAGAATCAATTTGGCTTAATCGACTAGTAACAGATTTGGGAATCAAAGAAGAGATGCCTATGTTATATTGGGATAGTCAAAGTGCTATACAATTGGCTCGCAATCCAGTTTATCACTCAAAGACAAAGCATGTGGATGTGAAGTATCATTTCATCAGGGAAATGCTCGAGGATAAGAAACTTCAGCTTGTCAAAGTTCGCACCACAGAAAATCCTGCTGATCTACTTACAAAAGGACTTCCCTCAGAGAGCTTTGCGCATTTTCGCAAGCAGTTAGGTGTAGGGTAGTACATCACTTCTCTACATCTCTTGTCTATTAGCTTGTATAGTAGCTTCTCTCACACTTAAAGTACCACATTGGACTTTAAGTGGGAGGTTGTTGGGGTATAAAGCCCAATGTGGTCGCCCAGGTAAGTAGGTGGGCCGCCAGATATGTACACATATTCTTTTGTAAAAACCTAATAAGAACTCACTATGCTCTACACATTACAGTAGAGCGAGTTCACCATATCGTCGTGCTCTTCTTCTCGCACTCTCTCTCTCGCGTCGCACTTCCGATCGTACTCCTTCACCAACATTATTCAGGAATATGACGCCAAGCTAAGGTATCATAAAGGTTGATACAATGTGGTGGCTGACGCTCTAAGTCGTATGCCGGAGATCAATTCTCTCTTGTTCACGGAACTTCGTAGTGAATTTTTGGATTCTCTCAAAGGCAAATATGAGCATGATGAAGTACATTCTAAAGTGTGGAGCCATGTACAAATGAGGGATCCTTCTCACTCCAATAATGGTAGTGTAAGGTTAACCTCCACACCTAGTTCTCCTCTATCGAGTGATGAACTACAACAATGGAAGCATTTCACCATCGACAATGGGTACCTACTCCATAAGGGGAGAGTTTGTGTACCGACGGACACAGACATTCGGCGCCAAATTCTTTATGAATGTCATGATAGTCTAAGTGTAGGGCACCTGGGTATTAGAAAAACTTATGCTCTTGTACGACGACAGTTTTACTGGCTAGGTATACATGGCTTTGTTCAAGCTTATGTCTTGCATTGCCGAAAATGTCAAGTTAACAAAGAAGAGCGCCTAAAAGCAGGAGGACTCTTACATCCTTTGGAGATTCCCAATGGAAAATGGGAAAGCATCTCTATGGACTTTATTGTGGGTTTACCAACCACTATACGAGGTCATGACTCGGTATGGGTGGTAGTAGACCGTTTGACTAAACTATGTAAGTTTATTCCAACCAAATCAACGATTAAGACACCAGAACTAGCCAAGTTATTTGTGGACAATCTATACACATAGTATGGTTTGCCAAGTAACATTGTCAATGACCGTGATCCCAAGTTTAACAGTCACTTATGGAGGGCTGTGTTTAAACGATTGGGTACACAACTGAACCTCAGTACAACCGATCATCCAGAAACAGATGGTCAGACTGAACGAGTTAAACAAGTGCTAGAGGATATGCTAAGAGCATACGTCAGCAAAAAACAGTCAGACTAGGAGGAATACTTACCTATTCTCGAGTTTTCCTACAACATTGCTAAGCATGTCACAACTAGATTTAGTTCTTTCATGCTCATGTATGGGTTTCAAACTAGGTCACCTGTTACGGTGGGATTGGCAACCGAAAAGCTCCAACAGGTTAAGGATTTTCTCCAAGACCACATGGATATGCTGAAACTCGCTCGTCAGAATGTCCGACAAGCACATGATCGGTATAAGAAGTATGCTCATGAGAAATGTCGGCAAGTTACCTTCGAGGAAGGGGAGGAAGTATTTTTACGCGTGCCAGAACATTCAAAAAGTTTGAAAACTGGGCCAACACCTAAATTATCTCCCCGATATTGTGGGCCTTTCAAAATACTCAAGCGAGTAGGTGATCGTGCCTACAAATTATTGCTACCTGCACATTCTTGTATTCATCCGGTGTTTCATGTAAGCCGTTTACGTAAGCGGTTACATGGGGACGACAATGTCATTGACCAACAGATTTTGGTTGATTTCATTGAACCTCCTACCTTATCGCATGAACCTGAACGTGTTCTCGATTATCATGAGTTGCGTACACATTATCATGTACGTCAACAAGTCTTAATCAAGTGGAAAGGCCGACTTGAGGAATCCAACTAGGGCAAAGGGCTAGGGGCCATGCTATATAGTAGGTGGTTGGGTGGTGGACTCCTAGGTTCTAGTTCCCCTTGTCTAACAGATCTTTCCTTGATTTATCCATGTTGGTGGGGGGAAGGACTTTGTCAAGGAGGGACGAGAGTCTGAGGGCAACAATTTTGGCAATAATTTTGTAGGCAATAGACATCATTGTTATGGGGCACCAATGCTTTAGTTGGGAGAAGCTGACTTGTTGAGGATAGGCTCAATGAGGCCTCTTTTGATGCTTAGGTCCAGGACCCTATCACCAAGGGCTTGGTTAGCCATTCTCATAATAGGAGACTTAAGATCATCCCAAAATTCCAAGAAGAACTTAGTAGTTAGTCCGCCGTCCCAGCCAGGGGATCTCTCTTTGCCCACAACATTCAGTGCAAGGGAGCATTCATCCTTGGTGAATACCTTCTCTAGGAGGTTGGCTTTAGAGTGGGATACCATCCTTTTGACACTCCCGAGGAGATCTGGCGTCACCTATTGCCGGGGAGCATGCCTCGCGCTGGCCTATGATCTATTGCAGGTGGTTGAGCATTAACAAAGCCATTCCATCAGGATTTTCAATATCATTTCCATCCACATTCGTGAGCGAATGGACCAAACCCCGTTTCTTTTGACTTAGATGGCCCTAAAGAAGTGTGTATGCTAGCCTCCTTTGATTGGAGAAAAGTTTCTCTGGAAAGGGTTCTGGCCTTCATCACCTCCTCTAGTTGGAGATCGGTTAATTTCACTTTAGCTTCTAGCCATCTTAAGTGCTCTGCCTCCGAAGTGAAGCCTTCTTGTTTTTTTGGTGGTTAAGATCTTAATTTCGTCAGTGAGCTATAGCGTCATTCCTCTTGGTTTTTCTTTCTTCTAGGAACTGTAGTTTTGATGGATTTTTTATTATTCTTGGTGAAAATATCCCAAGCCCTAGGGCTTTCCAAGTCCACATCTTTTTGAAGCTTGCTCAGATCTTTGAGGCCCAAGCTTTTGAAGAGAGGGTCTTTGAATAGGTGGGTCCCTATTGAGAGTAGCTTTTTAGACCCTTGTGGGTAGTGATTTGCTCCTTTGGTGTTTTTCAATTTTATGCTTAACGGAAGGTGATCAAATAGGAATTGTCAAGTTATCACCTTCATTTCCAGCCTTGCAGGTAACCAATCAGCTTGATGAGAGTAGTGATAGCAGTCTAATCGAGAAGCCATATCGGCATATTGTGGGCTAGTGTATGTAAACCCCTGCATGCTGCTCCATGGGCCTAGCTCCCACATGTCCACCAATGCCCACTTTTGACACAGTCTAATCCACTTGGACCTTTTAGATCTAGCTAACATGTTCGATGCCAGTTCCGTCCCTTCTTTTCTCCACCATCTTAAAATCACCTACCAAGAGCCATTCTCCTTCAACCTGGATATTATTTAGTTTAGCCCTTTCCTTTGTTATACAAGGCGCATACACGTTGATAAAGTGACATCATGATTACTCCATTTAGTCCTTATTCCTCCCAGAGGGATGATTAAATACCACCTTTGGCTCAAAATCCCTGTCCACAATAGAGAGGACACCACTAAATCCATTAGCTCCCTCTCCATAGAAGACCAATTTCTTACCAGATGTTTGCTTTCTTTTGCTTGTGGCATCTAGGTTGTGCTCCTGGATGGCCCAGAAGTGATACCCTTGCCTCCTCTCGCTTCCTCCAAAAAGAGTGAGCTCTTCTTCTGGGTTTTGATCCCCTTCACAAACCACCTCTTCCATTATTGAGAGAGGGATGCGAACTCCTCAACTTCAAGGATTCTTCTTTACTGTCCCCTTTCTTGCCATTCTCTTCCATTATCTCAATCCCATACCCCTCAGTGACCTAGAGTCTCATGCATATTTTCCTAATATCCAACACATACCCCTTTTTTTTCCATACTCACATTTATGACTAGAGAATTCAATTAGATAAATGACAAGAACCGTACAAGCTCCCCACAAACAATGTGTGAGATCATTAAAAAAGAATTACAATTGGTTCGTAAAAAGACTAACCCTATGTCAAGCTAGCATGGGACCCTAGCAAATCACCATACTTGTCGAAAAGAACATATTATCGCTTTCAATGGGAGAGCCCGTAGCTCCATCACCTACCATCTATTATCTACTATATCACCCAAAAGGAGCAACACTAGAAGCCAAAAAAGAGAGGATAGAATTCAGGCTTTTGCAGAGAGCAGACATATGAGCCGATTTTTGCCACCAAGAATCGGGCACTTGCCACTTGCCTACCTCCTACCGGCCAACGACAAACTAAGATATCCTTCTTGAAAATTGAAATCAGAGGCCACAAACCCATGCTCCCCACCTATTGAACCCATAGCAGCAGATCGCATGCAAGCACCATGCTTCTCAGTTGAAGCTCGTTGCAAAAACACAAACCTCAATAAAATCTATAATAGTGTTTGCTACATCTTTGTCCATTGACAACCCCACATTGGAGGTTGTGCACTTAAGCACTAACTAAAACTCTTCTCCTACTATTTGTTTGCAGAAGGTGAGAATTGTATTTTTCTCTTCTTAAATTCATGATTGGTGAAAGGCTTCAAAATGATTGACATTCACTACCACCTCTCATCGAGAGAAATTTGTCTTTTACGATTGTCATACAAGTTGATGCGAATTCGAATTGGTAATGCCCTAACATCTTGAAAGTGCAACCCTATCCACCCTGCATCTCGAGAGGAGGCTGAGGCATGCAAATAATTACATTTGCATATTTTTCCCTCTTTGGATGGGCTAACACATGTCAATGGTTGAGGACCAAAAGAACCCACAATTAGCTAGCATATTGTGTATGTTGTGGGATTTGTTGTCCTTATATTTCACTAGTACGGCTGGCGACCTTCAGTCGTCTCTCTCTCTCTCTCTCTCTCTCTCTCTCTCTCTCTCTCTCTCTCTCTCTCTCTCTCTCTCTCTCTCTCTCTCGCGCGCACACACACACACACACACACACACACACACACACACACACACACATTGTGTGGTCGGGTGCTGCAGGGAGCACATGTCGGATGAAGAAGTTCTCACTGTTGGGTGAGTTAGGGAGGGTGGTGGCGTGCAAAAACCATGGTGAGCAGAACGACAGAGAGAGAGTAGAAAAAGAAACGACACAACAACAAAAAAAAAGCAACGCTATAGTATAATTTAAAATCACCTTATACATATATAGAGCAATCTTACCATGCAAAATTCTAAAAGTGTATCTGCATGCCTTATGAGGCGTTTCCCACAGATAGATAATCGACTAGGGCTTGAAACCTAACAATCCCCCCCTCAAGCTCGAACTACATACATCACTCTCATGATACCTCGAGTTTTTGCTCATCAACCGTGAGTTTTAGGTTCTCTCACAACTAAGGATTTTGGTGTATTAATAACCCGTGCTATGATAGTGAAACCCCCCCCCCCCCCCCCCCCCCCGGGTGTAGGTTAAAAATTAGCTACCAATAAATGAAGTTTTTGGTTCACTGCCAAACCTTGGGTTTAAGGTGTACCCAATAACCTCACGAGAAGCGGGACAAAAATGGACTTGAACAAAAACTGGTATTTTTGGGAGGTCTTACCACTTATGTTTGTGTGGCTATGTCTAACCCGTACAATTTACTTTGACTAGGAAAAACATGAAAAGAGTTGATCTAAAAAACCTCATTGTAATAGAAAATATTTGAGATTCAGTGTCTCCATCAATCACATGAATTTTATTTTTACCCTTTTAAAGCATCCATTTGAAGGATGATTTGTCTTACCACAATGAGCACAATGATTCTTCTTGAAATAGTCCTTTGTCTGGTGATTGTTGTGCCCACAAATGGCACAAGATCTGGTACCAGTGGATGGTCGAGATGAAGCTAAGGTAGAAGACAATTAGTGATTGCATAGGCGCTGGGAGTATCAAAATAACTAATAAGGATACTACATGGGAGACTCTATATGCACTAAAGACCTATTTAGAAATTTTGGGAATTATTCAAGTCCCATTTCTTAAAACGCTATTAAAAAACTTAGTATTTTTGTGTAGTTTGAGCTATCATCTATTCACGGTTACACTCTATGTTTCATATACCCCTTAACACATATCTATAGGGATATGTGTATTTATATACATACTTATATGCATCAACTACAATGACATCAAAAGAATGAGGGAAGCATGGCACTAAACTCAATTTGCATTATACAACATTATTCATGTAGAAAAAGTTCTTTGAATGAGTAGCTCAGATTTGAGACATTAACGTTAAAGAATTGGCTATATCAACACTCATAAAAAGAATATACAATAATCAAAAACAAATTTTAGAATTGAAGGGACCTCAAAATAGTGTGGTGTTTAGAAACACCAAGATAAAAAATAAAATCAAATTCACATACATGGATCCAAGTATTGTACAACTCATCCGAGGAAATGATATTATGTCAAGAGGCTCAATGACTATAAATACATCATTAAACTTTGCGTTTTCTCATGTATTGCTCCAATACGTACAAGGTTTCTCTATCACAAGCTGCTTCATTTACCAACATATTGCAAGTATACTCTCGTTTGTCCCTTGCATAGATCCAACCAAGTAACCATGCAGTGATTGTTCTCTCCAAAAAACTTTCAAGCTCTTCTTTTGATTGATTCCACATTTTTGGAAAAATCAAGTAGGTTCCGGGCATGTTCCACATTACACTGTAAAGGGACTCGTCAAAAATTAAGGTATTATTTCCATCCAAATCATGAAAAATTCTCCATGCTACATCCAAGTTCTTGTGGTATACAAATAGATATCCAATTAGAAGATCTGTCTCTTGGCATGCTGCCTGTACTGCTATGACATTAAATTTTTGATGGTGTTGTGAAAAGCATAACTCAAGAATACGACGAGTCCTTTGCAATCTATTAGTGCTCCAAATCCACACCTCAAACCATTGCATGCAAAAATCAAGGAAAGTGAATGCATCTTTGCGAATAAAATGCCACACATTTGTACTCTCTTCAACGAGATGCATATGTTTTCCCCAATTTGGGCATACATCACCATGTTGCATTTCAATGGTCTTAAGTAAAACACCATTGAGTTCAAGGATCAATACTCTTCTTTGTTTCCGTATAGTATCTGAGGGTGCTGGAATCAATTTCCTTCTAGGCCTATTGAGCGCAACAGTTTGATGTTTGATTCCCATGGCACACATGTGTTGTTGTTATGAGAAAAGGATATACCTTCATCACCACTGATTTGTACTACCGAGCTTATGCAGCTCGTTTCTGATAATGAAATAGAACAGGTTTTCTTGTGTTACTCACTGTCTCATTTTCTTTCTAACACTGAGTCTGTTGAACATTCCTCAACGCCGCATGCTTCTCTCTCCTCTATTCCACCAATAAATTCTACACAAGCAAATGTTGCTAATCAATTACAAATTATTAAAGGAATTTCAAAATGCCTTTCCTAATGATTTGCCATTAGGTTTACCGCCGACACGCTCAATACAACATGGTATTGACGTGATTGCAGGCTGTAAACCTGTTAGTAAACCACCTTACCGTATGAGTTACTCAGAGGCTGCTGAGGTGGAATGTCATCTTGCTGACTACCTTAGTAGAGGGTTTATACAACCCAATTCTTCACCATGGGCTTTGCCTATCCTTTTGGTGAAGAAAAAGGACGGCAATATGCGCATGTGCGTAGACTACCAGGGTTTAAATGCGGTTACAGTTAAAAACAAATACCCATTGCCAAGGGTAGATGAGTTATTTGATAAACTAACACATGCTCGAATTTTTACAAAAATTGACTTGCAGTCAGGATATCACCAAGTCCGTATTCGGCTTGCCGACATACCTAAGACTGCATTCCAAACACAGTTTGGACAGTACGAGTTTTTGGTGATGCCCTTTGGGTTAACCAATGCGCCCGCGACATTCATGACACTTATGGATAGTGTCTTGAAGCCGTATTTGGGCAAATTTGTCATTGTGTTCCTCGATGACATTCTAGTTTATAGTGCTTCTGAAGAAGAACACTTACAACATCTCAGGCAGGTGTTTGAGTTGTTACGCACAAACAAGTTATATGCCAAGGAATCTAAAATGTGATTTTCTCAAGGAGGAAATTCATTATTTAGGGCATGTTATTTCAGCTAATGGCCTATACATGGAACAATCCAAAGTGGATACCATCCGCAAATGGCCACCTCCTAAAAATCTGGGAGAATTACAGATCTTTTTAGGCTTTGCAGGTTTTTACCGAAGGTTCGCTAAAAACTATGCTAACATTGCTGTACCTATGACGGACCAACTAAAAGGCAAGGGTAAGGCTTTTCAATGGGGTTCCGTTCAACAGCACAGTTTTGAAACACTCAAAGACGCATTAGCTACAGCTCCTATACTAGCTATTATAGATCCTTTGAAACCATTCGTTTTGGAAACGGATGCCAGTGATCGTGCTATTGGAGCAGTCCTATTACAAGACGGATGGCCAATTGCATTTGAAAGTAAGAAGCTAGATGCAGCTCGGCAGAATTATTCTGCTTACGAACGTGAACTCTATGCAATAGTGCCTGCCTTAAAGACATGGCGGCACTATCTGTATGGTGCTCAATTCAAGATTGTGTTTGACCATGAAAGCATCAAATGGTTTACACAACAAACAGATTTAAAGGGTCGAAAATCCAGGTGGGCCGCGATCCTTCAAGAATATGATGCCAAATTAAGGTATCGCAAAGGCTGATACAATGTAGTGGCAGATGCTCTCAATCGAATGCCGGAGATCAATTCGCTCTTGTTCACGGAACTTTGTAGTGAATTTGTAGATTCTCTCAAGGGCAAGTATGAGCATGATGAAACATATTCCAAAGTGTGGAGCCATGTTCAAAAGAGGGATCCTTCTCACCCAGATGCAGGTAGTGTACAGTTAACCTCCACACCTAGTTCTCCTTTATCAAGTGATGAACCACAGCGATGGAAGCATTTTACCATTGACAATGGGTACCTACTCCACAAGGGGAGAGTTTGTGTACCGACGGACACAGACATTCGGTGCCAAATTCTTTATGAATGTCATGATAGTCCAAGTGCAGGGCACCCGGGGATTAGAAAAACTTATTCTCTCTTACGACAGTTTTACTGGCCAGGTCTACATGGCTTTGTTCAAGCTTATGTCTTGCATTGCCGAAAATGTCAAGTTAACAAAGCAGAGCGCCTGAAAGCAGGAGGACTCTTACATCCTTTGGAAATTCCCAATGGAAAATGGAAAAGTATCTCCATGACTTTCGTTGTAGGTTTACCAACCACTATACGAGGTCATGACTCAGTATGGGTGGTCGTAGACAGGTTGACTAAACTATGCAAGTTTATCCCAACCAAATCCACGATTAAGACACCAGAACTAGCAAAGTTATTTGTGGACAATCTATACAAATTGTATGGGTTGCCAAGTAACATTGTTAGTGATGGTGATCCCAAGTTTAACAGCCACTTTTGGAGAGCTGTCTCTAAACGATTGGGTACACAACTCAACCTTAGTACAGCTGATCATCCAGAAACGGATGGTCAAACGGAACGGGTTAACCAGGTGCTAGAGGATATGCTAAGAGCATACGTCAGCAAAAAACAGACAGACTAGGAAGAATACTTACCTATTCTCGAGTTTGCCTACAACAGTTCTAAGCATGTCACAACAGGTTTTAGTCCTTTCATGCTCATGTACGGGTTTCAACCTAGGTCACCAGTTACGGTGGGGTTGGCAACCGAAAAAATCCATCAGGTTAAGGATTTTCTCCAAGACCACATGGATATGTTGAAACTTTCTCGTCAGAATGTCCGGCAAGCACAGGATCGGTATAAGAAATACGCTGATGAGAAACGTCGACAAGTTACCTTCGAAGAAGGGGAGAAAGTATTTTTACGTGTGCCGGAACATTCAGAAAGTCTGAAAACATGACCGACACCTAAATTATCTCCCCGATACTGTGGGCCTTTCAAAATACTCAAGCGAGTTGGTGATCGTGCCTACAAACTATTACTACCATCACATTCTCGCATTCATCCGGTGCTTCATGTAAGCCGTCTACGAAAGCGGTTACATGGGGACGACAACATCATTGACCAACAGGTTTTGGTTGATTACATTGAACCTCCTACCTTACCGCATGAACGTGAACGTGTTATGGATTACCATGAGTTGCGTACATGACATCACGTACGACAACAAGCCTTAATCAAGTGGAAAGACCGACTTGAAGAAGGTGCCACTTGGGAAAATATTTGTGTTCTTAAGAAGAAGTTTTCCACTTTTGTTTTCGAGGACGAAAAATCTTCTTTAAGGGGGGAGTAATGTCAGGACAAGGGTCCTGTACCCTAAGAAGTAGGATGGTCATGGACTACGGCCAAGGGTCGGGCTAGACAGTGTGGACAGTGGATCCGTCTAGGGCAAGGGGCTAGGAGCCCGCCTATATAAAGGGAGGTTGGGAGGAGGATCTTCAGTCTAGTTTCCCCTAGTTCTTACAACCCTATATAGCCTTCAATGGTCCTCTGCTTAAGCTAGTTAAATGCAATTGGAAAGAGTTCTTGAAACGAGTAAACAGATTTTTGTAGAAGAACAGAACTAAAGACGTAGCACCTTGGCAGTGGGCGAAATGGAAAAAGGTTGCAAAACCTTTGGAGCAAGGTGGGCTTGGGATCCTTAACCTAGCATTCACACGGGAAGCTCAATGTGCCAAGTTTGTTATAGACCTCGCTAAGCAAGGTCACACTTGGGCAATTATGGCCAAGGATATGATGGACATCTCCTGAATATGCTCGCAAGGGGGCCAGTGGAAAGGACTTGAGGTGCACGACAAGCTGGTGGCCTCGCAATGGGCTATCCTAAAACTAGGGGGTATGACAAGCGAGCTTACTAAAAAATACAACATAGCAATGAAGGTTCTGGAATGGAGAGAAATTACAAGGTACTTCCACAACTCTTTATCTCATTGGTCCCCTTGGCTCTCTAAGGTTGGAGGAAACCTTCTGAATCCTTTCTAGAGGGAAGTTGCTAGAAAGGTTAATAACAAAGTGTTAGACACATAGGACAATTATGGGACTACATCAGAGGCTATTGGAAAGGAACATACCAACTAGCCTTTGAGTTTAGCCTTAGTGGGTCAGAAAGATTGCTGATTAGTAGAGCTCTAGAATGACTCAATAGGTGGTATCTGCCCGCGGACTGTGCATCCAAGCTCGAGTGGAAAGCTTGGCACTGGCCTGTGAACATATATTTTCTGAAATAGCAAAATAAAGATGTGTATCTGACCCTTATTTCATCATAGGATTGGTTCTCCTCACTCAATAAGAGGTGGGAAAAAAATTTGGCCAAGGTCAAGATGGGAGACGGTAGTGAAGAACATATGGGCCCTCAATGGGGTCGCAAGGGATCCTCAAGGGATGAAGGTTTTCTTATAGAAGGTGCTATGGGGAGCCATGCCAACCGGAGTGAAGGTCCTCGCTAGGGGAATTGGTCCATACAGATGCTTGCAATGTAGAACGGTTTGTGAAGACCTCTCTCACATTTTAAGGAATGTTCGATGATTTGTGGTTTGGCAGGCAAGATCTGCAAATGGGCCCCAAAAAGCTAGAAAATAGGATTCTTTAAGAACGATATTTTCTTGGGAGGGAAGATGTTTAAGAGCCAAGCATTTCTCATTGCTACACAAATCATGAGGCATTGCTACTTTAAACACATTTGGAAGACAAGGAACTGTCGGATCTTCGAGAACTCCTTGGAAGTAGCTAAGTTCAAAGAGATAGTCCAAGAAAGCAGGGCAACGATCATCTCCATTGGAAAGAAAAGGAATTCAGAGGAATGGAATAGAACCCTGGGTGCCGCGATAATGGATATGCAAAGGTGAAAGTATGGGCTCATCAATGGTCATGGGGTGGCTCCCCCATCAGCTGATGTATCTATGATCCGTTGAAATGGTCATGGATCGTCATGAGCATGGTAGGAATATGTAACTTTTTGAATTTACCAATATAATCCACTCACCATTGTGAGTTCTGAAAAAAAAGGGGGGGGGGGGGATATTCATGAGGTTCTCAGGTGGAAATAAAGGACCTTCATGGAGTATGAGATGGCAATTAGCACAAACAAACTAGATCACCTAGAGGAAAGTTCTTCAAAGTGTAGCTAGATATGAGATAGGGTGGTTGTTTGTGGCATGCAAAACTTAGAGAGTAGTAGCTCCTAAGGTGGCCCCTGTAAATTGGGAAGAGGTGATGTCTCATTTGTTGATAGTGCCTTTTGAGAGAAAAGTGTTGGGATAAAGGCGACGAGCCTTTGCTCGGGGCCCAACGTCCGATGTTCGATCGCCCACTAACCACTATCTTCCTAATTCATGTACATATATACTGAATAATGAGTTTTCCACTTAAAGGTCTGCTACACCCACACAACAAAGTGTTGCTCTTTCCCTTTTCCCTCTCCTGCACCATGCACACATGCATATGTGCACTCATCAATTAGAATCAGAGCTATGGTCTTTTGACTCGCTTCTTGATGCGCATGGGAGGGCTTCCCAATGAGCTAGGGCTCATCAATTGGTATCAAAGTTGTGGTCTTCCTACCCGCTTCCCGACACACATGAAAGGGCTTCCTAGTGAGAAGATCTGAGAGCTTGCGGGCTTCCCCCATCCCCATCCCAACATGTTCAGCTCCTCTTGAGCTCAAGAAGGAATCTTGAGAGGATCTTGAATCTTCGTAGAGAGTCAAGCAAGCAGGTAAATCAAAGGTAGAGCTCGAAGCCGGCACCTGCAATTAATTGGGCAAGTAGAGTAGAATTGAGTAGAGGAGTAGAGCTCGAGAAGCTCACAATCAAACCAAGCGGACATAGAATTGCATCGTAGGCGGGGTGTGTAGAAATTGAGCTGAATTGGGGATAGTGAGTAAAGGTTTTATACTCAAAATCGAGCAATAAGCTCAGATCCGGGCAAGCATTATAGAGCTTGGGAGAATTGGAAGCAAGGGGGAGTAGTAAAAATTGGCCAAATTTGGGATCTGCAGGTCGAGATCTTTTGATGAATGCTAAGTAGCACTGACAAATTGAAGCCCTTAGTGGTGAGCTTTGAGAACTTTAGCAAAGCATGAGCTGAAAATTAAAATACAACAAGCCAAAGCACTAGAGTAGGTCAGCAAACCTAAAGTGAGCAGACCTGCAAAGAATCGATCTAAGGATTGAAAATCGAAAGTCTTGCAAAAATAAGAAGGGCAAGAAAACACTGAATTTTGATTCAAGCAAACCATTGCACTGCAAATAGGTAGCCAACTAAGGGGAAGTTGAGCCCAGGGGTTTCAAGCGGGCAGTTTGAGAACTTGGGAGTGTCTCTGTCCATCACACACACACACACACACACACACCTTGTAGCTGACAGATTAAACAAGTTACAATGTTCTGTTTTTGGCTTTCTAAAAGAAACCCTTAGTGTTGTGTTGGGTTAGGGAGACTCCTTTCATTTCAGATCCTGACATGATGGAGACTTACCTTTCATTTCACATCCTGACATGTCTTTACTTTTGTTGAATTCTATTGTTTTAGAATGCTAAAGTGAAGCTTCACCTTGCATAAAATTTTAGTAAATTTTACACACATACACATCTTTTTTTTGCATTCTATTGTTTTACAATGCTAAATTGAAGCTTCACTTTGCATAATTCTAATAAATTCTATACACACACATATATATTAATTAGTTTTTTTTATTTTACCTTTCATTTCACAACTTCACATGGATTTACATTTCTTGCATTTTATAGCTTGATTCCAGTCAGTGCTAACGTTCGAGAAAGTCTCTTTTATTAAGCGGCTGCTGATCAAGTTTCTTCCTCACAAAGAAAAAAAAACAGAAATACTAGCAAAATTTTTGAGATTTGCAAAATTTTTGGACGACTTTCTCACATATTTCATTGGTTTTTCTTTCGTTTACCATGGTTTGCATTTGGCTAGTCTCGATTTTCAATCGGCTCAAGACTAAGCTGAGGCAACCCTTTCCCAAACACTGATACCAGTTTAATTCAACCTAACAATTTTATCACTTTCTTATTGTTTTTGAAAGCCGTCGTGACCCTTTCACTTGTTTTGTTTCGAAGTGGAGCAAGCGGAAATACACACACATTACAAACCAAAAAAGGGGATTTGCATCTCGTCATCATCAACATTGACAAATTGACCAATGTCCAAGCTCAGGCAACCAAAAACGGCAAAACGCAAGCAGTGAAGCACACATGTGAGTAAGCCCGGGCATCACTCGGCATCGGTCCTCCCCGACGGTGACATCCGGATTACTTGAGGGAGAGAGAGCACATGTGCTCTCCTCCGGTGGCTTCAAGCATCAACAGGCTTCGGTGACCTCGGCGCGCGCGCGCGCGCACACACACACACACACACACACACACACACACACACACACACACACACACACACACACAGAGAGAGAGAGAGAGAGAGAGAGAGAGAGAGAGAGAGAGAGAGAGAGAGAGAGAGAGAGAGAGAGAGAGAGAGAGAGAGAGAGAGAGAGTTGATTGAGTCTTGGCTCGGCTTCGACATCAGCAAACACACTCTCCACGGCATTGACTTTCAATTTTTCGGGGCTCTTCTTGATATTTAAGGATTTGACATCGGAGGTTTGGCTACTAGCGACTTCCATCCCTCGAAGTTGAAGACGGCATTGGCATGTTCTTCTCGGCTTCAACATAGTGAGAGCGAGAGAGAGCAATCTGGCTCTCCTCCCATGTCCATTCCGGAGCGGTTTTGCTCCAATGAACTCTTCTTGGTATCCTGACATCCCAGCCTCGACATAGTAGGAGACCAATCGAGAGGGAGAGCAACATTGGCTCTCCTCTCAGGCCTGCATGTGGCTCCAATGTAGTCTCCTCAACGATGACATTTTTTGCTTTGGTGCACACATCCAACACATACTACGTGGCTACATATTACAGGCAATCATAGGCTTTATAGGTTCTACAGGTTTTTGCAGTGCTATCAGCAGATCCTTGCAGGGCAGTTTCTTGTGGGATGCGTTTTGAGCATTGTGTTTGCTCACTACATGCATATATGGTTATGCGCTTCACGCTAGATTGAGCTGTTTGTCCCACATTAGGCTCACTTGGTTTAAAGACGTTGTTAATGACTACAGATTGTGGCCTTTACATTGCATACTTACTATAGAGCAGTTCTACGCATATGCGAGTAACGACTTTGATGCAGTTGATCATGATTATGATGTACTAGATGAGTGATCTCCCACTTTGTTGTCAATTTGGTACGGTTTATGGTTGAGATTTTGCTTGAGTTTTTTGCTCAGTTTATAGGGAAAACTCTATTAGATTTCTCCCAGTATTTCTCACCATAGTTTTGGTTTCTTTGCATCTATACTCAAATATGTGTGACAATTCATAGTTGACAATGATGACTCGTGAGAGACGGTGGTTGCTTTCGGCATATGAGGTAGTGGTAGTGATGTATGCGAGATGCAGAGAAGGTTTTGACACATGCTAGAGGAGTGGCTTCATATGCCAATATATGGTGATGCCACGTTCTCCTTTAGCATTCCTCTTGCTTTACATATCTTTGAGAGGTGGCACTTCTCCCCATTGGTTATTAGATGAGAATGCAATTTTTAATGTCACACCACATCGTGAATGATTTAATTCTTTCTCTAGTGGGAGCTTTGGTTGTGTACACTTGGCCACTGGTTCGGTGTTTCACGTTGTAGGTGCAAGAGATGTTTGCTTGTCATTACCTAGTGATGCATCCTGTACGCTAGGACATGTGCGATATGTTCTTTTGTTGATACAAAGTTTGATCTTAGTCAGACACTTAACAAACTGTGGGTGTCAGAGAGCAATCTTTCTAGATGCATTACAGATCACTAGTGATTGTCAAAGGAGCTCGAAGTGGCTTGGTCTACCCTATCCATGTATTTGAGGTACGAGACGGTATAGTTTCGATTTTGTTACTAACATGCGTTGAGTGAGAGACGAAACATGTCTCCTTCGCTCTAGTGAGCTCTAGTATGCTCAAGAGACAAAGCATGTAACTATGTAGGATATGCTAGTAGATTCTGTAGAGAGACAGAGATAAGAGCAACAATGCTCTAGTGAGACATAGCAAGTGTCATCAGAGTTTGTACAAGCAACGATAGAGCCGGTGTGTTCCCTAGAGACACAGGCAGAGATGATCGACATGGAATTCTTTGATATGCTCATGCTAGAAGCTGATGAATTGATGCCAGGACACATAGTTCCGCTTATGGATGATAGGGATATAGCCATCCCATTGTTGGCAATGACACATCCAGATGCGATGAGTTGTCTTGATGATGCAGTGTATGAAGATAGCACTAAGGAGGATAGGACAACCAAGTTTGCGTAGCATTTGTTAGTGTTCGGATGTCTCATGTATGACCTATTAGTGTCAAGGTCCGACCTAACAGCTACAGTAAGAGCATTTGTTGCAGGAATTGTCAGTCGTACGATGACTTACACTTAGCATGATGCATTGTGGAGCTATGTATACCATATAGATTCGTCTCCGAGATTTACATGCAGGCTCTAACATAAATATGCACGCTCGCCTATCATTAGAGCCGATACGGCTATATGTAGATTGAGAGAGTGAGTCACTGGACGTACATTGAAACACCTTTTAAAAAAAAAAAACATACTAGTAGTTGAGCTAGTAGGACCCACTTAATGGTACATTCGCCTTTAAGTGGAGGTTGTTGGGATAAAGGCGATGTACCTTTGCCCCGGTTCGGACATTTGATGTCTGACTGTCCACTGACCACTACCTTCCTTATTCATGTATATATATACTGAATATGGAGCTCCCCCCTTAAAAGTCTGCTCCACTCACATAACACAATGTTGCTTCTCTCCTCTTCCCTTTCCTGCACCACGTGCACTCATAAAAAAGCACGATTATGATGAGGTTTTTTGAGCCCATACAATAGGCTCAAAAACAACAATTGATGTGGTTTTCTCTCTTCTCTGTTGCCAATCAAAAGGTAGTGCTGTCGTATGCATCTGTAGATGCCTTGTTACTAGCAAGTGTTGAAGTGGGTGAGCTTGAATCTTTGTGCCATGAAAGATATGCATTTGCATGCCCGTTGACATAATTTGAATTTCGGACTAGTCCTCTTTGGAGCGATCAATGGAGGGGAGTCAAGTTTATAGATGCAAGAATGAGTTTTGAACGCAAGATCTTTTCACTGTCGTGGTGCATGATGTATGGATGTGTTGTGCGCGGAAGGATCTGGAAAGAAAAGAAGCATGAAGACACACACGGAAATGGTGTGCACACATGCACCTCTCTTCTCGTTCAAAAGGGCAGCATGAAGTCAATAATAGCTGTTTTCAGTGGCAGTTCCTTCGCTTGCCATCGCTGCTCTACGAGCTCTCTGTGCGTCTTCGGGTCGCGCCTTTCCTCCTCGTCCCTTGCTTCTGTGTCCACCAGCTTTCATCCCGGTCCTCTTCGTCAACGCCGCAGCTCCCCTGCCCAACGCGGTAGGTTTTCCCGTGTGATTAGCATGGCCTCCATTGCCGTTGAACCCGTTGAAGTTCTCGTCAAGGCTGCGACGGGAGAGCCCGAGAAGCTCGGAGACTGTAAGTAGCTGGTTTCTTCTAGTTCCTGCGGTTATCGGACCTTTAGGATAGTAGGAAAACGCGATCGAGCTTTCTTCTTCGCGCATCTTGATTGAAGATCTCCCGGCTCCAAGCTTCGGGTTTCCTCACATTTGCTGCATGAGCATCTCTGGTTACCTCTTTTCTTAGCTGTAATTGTCTTCCTTGGCATGGTGAAACTTCTGTAACTGTAGATTGGAAGACTCCATGAAGTCGAGTATATTGAGTTGGAATGGTGTCTCTTTCGGACATGTGACACATACCCCACTTTCACAAAAGTTTCGTGTGTTCAATGCTCTTTCCCTCAGTATGGAGCTTCCTTATATTCTGGGAGGCAGAAACGTGATTGATTGTACGATTGGCGTCCTGCAGGTCCATTTTGTCATAGAGTTCTTTTGACTTTGGAGGAGAAGGGTGTTCCTTATGACTTGAAACTTGTTGATCTGGCCAATAAGCCTGACTGGCAAGTTCAAACTTTGATGCATTTGCCAGAACTTGCTTAAGGTATTTCTGTCCTAAGTCGAGATGTTGCAGGTTTGTGGAAATTAACCCGGAAGGAAAGGTACCTGTTGTAAAACATGAAGGGAAATGGGTGCCTGATTCAGATGTAATTACCCAAATCATTGAGGAAAGATATCCAGAGCCCCCCCTCCAAACACCTGCAGACAAGGCTTCAGTGTATGTCCACGTTGGCTCTTTCTGTTTGTTTAAACAATTTTGTTTTGGTATGTATTGTGGGTTTTTGGGCGATTTGATGGCAGAATGCTGTCATGGAAAGTGTTACATTGGCTGTAATGAAATGCCATTGTATCTAGTATGTTCTGTCTACAGGTGCTGCAATACAGTATGGAATTTGCAAGCAAGGAGTTGAATTCCTCGGGTGTTTGTGTCTTGTGAGTGTCTCTAGGAGCTTGCAGATAATGTTTGTTGTGATTGCTATTCTTGCAGGGGCTCAAAAGTGTTTTCTAGCTTTGTCAAGTTCCTGAAGAGCAAGGATTCTTCTGATGGGTCTGAAGAAGCTTTGGTGGCTGAATTGACAGCTTTGAATGTCTATTTGAAAGAGAATGTAAGTCTGCTTGTCCTCTTTGATGGATCATGAGCGATTCATGAAGTGCAAGTAGGTCAAACTTTGATGTTCAGGCTGCTCTGGCATCTTTGCGAAGTATCTTACCAAAGCTTTACAGTTATGCCATGATGCTTAGTTGTCAGAGTGTGTACGAAAGTCTTATGGGTGAAGATAATGAAAGATTTCAATAGGACAGGGGGAATTATTGAGAGAAGAATGGTGATGGAATTCTTAACAATCCCAGCAGTGGCAGTTTTGTTGTCATGTGCAATGGCCATCTTTCTGTTCCTTTTCGTTGTCGCGTATCAGTTAGTACCTGAGTGTTATGTACCCTGATCACGTTTGCAGGGACCATTTATTGCTGGCGATAAGATTACTGCAGCGGATCTAAGTTTAGCACCCAAATTGCTCCACTTGAAGGTGGCACTTGCCCACTACAAGAAATGGTCCATTCCTAGTGATTTAACCTACCTGAACAATTATATGGAGGTAAGATTCAATTGGAATTGGTAAAATTGTGGATTTTGAGGGGGTAGTTAGAGCTTATGGAATTGATGTATGCTGTTTGGCAGGCTGTTCATACCCGCGAGTCATTTGTTAAAACAAAAGCAGCTGATGAGCACATAGTTGCTGGTTGGCAAAAGCATATGTCATGAAGAGAAACTCTCGGTTCTACACACATCTATCCATACCATAGAGAAGAGCTCATAAGGTTATCATTATATTGTGCTAGAGGAAGAACAGGCCACATGCATGTTTTGGTGTTAAGCGCTTGTTGGCTGACTAGGCATGGTTTATCCTCCAGCTCATGGGTAGCCAGATTTTGAAATTATGTACTGGATTTATGTATTCAGCGTAATGTCGCTTGTTAAATGTTGTGGCTTTGCGTCCAGAAATGTTAATGCAGTAGTGTCCTGAAATGTTTTTGGAGTAGTGCTAGTGACAAAGCGAGACTGATGAGAAAGTGGATGTGCGATATCAGGGGTTTTGTTGTACTGGCAGGTCATTGAAGGCAAAGATACGACAGTGGTTTGAAAAGTGTTCACTTGCTGATGTGAATGATGTTACAATTTTTTGAAGCAATGCCATGCTCATTGCCCACAAAGGACTTATAGAGAATGTGGATATAGAAAAACAAAAGGAGAAAACCATTACCGTGAGAGATAATGTGCTGTGGCCACCTGTCATCATGAACATTTTGACTGCATGGATGGTTTTCTGCAGTGGAAATATTGTGTGGAAATTATTCTATTTTGTGTGGCTGCTGGATGTTTGTATTTTGTCGGGAGTTTCCACGATACTTAAATTCGTCTCTTTTTCACATTCGTGACACAAAATAGGAGTAGATCATATTGAAAATATCGTGGATATTGTGGTGTGGTATGTCATAGCTCCAAGCGGTACAACTAACTTGCGCAGCTTTTGATGTCTCCCTCCATGGTGAATTTTGGGCTGCAAGAGGTGAAATAGATGCGCAGTGGGCAGGGCTTTCAGACAACATAGGAGACTCTGAAGCTACTTATGCACAAAGCATTTGCAACAGATTGGAACGTTATTCAATGCAAAAAGCGATGACAAGTGGCCAATTCAAGGATGCACGCGTTCGGGTTCTAACCTTGGTTTTGCTGATTAGGCCAACAACTCAAGCTCTGCTGTGCTTCTTTAGGGGGGGGTGTTGCGTCTCTCAACTGGTTCCTCTACCCTAGAGTTGGGAGGCTACAGTTCTTGAGATGTAGTCTTGTTGGCATGTAACCTCTCAAGGTAATATGATAAGGTGCTTGCTTGTGGAAGATACGCACACTTTGGCCTAATCCCGCACATTGGAGTTGATGGGCACTTTTTGGCATTGTTTCTCTTGCTTTTTTGGGGTTTCTTGGTACGTAGCCATGGAGATTGTGATGGAGCCTGATCAGAACGCCAACCTTCCACACTTTACAAGCAGCTCAATAACATGGAGGCTCTCGTGCATTCTCCCATTGTTGAGGTGCAGTCTCCTCAGGCAGCTGCATGTGCTCTGATTGATGGTGCTTCGCAATCGCCTGCCTCAATAGTCACCAGGCTCCTCTTTGCTTCCCTTCACAGGAATCCATTCTTGCTGCAGCTGGTCGTCTTTTGGCAACCCTTCTCATGTGTTGAGGCCTGTAACGTTCACAGGATCCCTCTCCATCTTGAAGTTACATGTCAGCTCCCTAAGCCTCACAAGTGGAGCTGGCGGCCGGAGGCTGGGGCATCTGTGGTGGACAAGTGTGCAGAGCATGAAGCGTGAAGGTTTTCTTTGAGCTGAGAGTGCAAGCCCAGCATCACTGTTAAGATGTGCAGATTTAGCAGCTCAGTGTGCATGTCTCATTCACCAACATCGTCAGGTTAGAAGCCTACTGTGCGGGCAAAGGGCTATGAGTAGTCATGTTAGAAGCCTACTGTGCGGGCAAAGGGCTACACCCGGACCTTGGAGCTCTTCTTTTCATCTCTACCAAACATCCTAGCTTAGCCATTAGTCGTAAGCCACTGTAGAGATTAAAAGCTTGATGGCCTTGTATATGAAAGCTTCAACATGTCTCGATTTTAGGACTTTAATGTTCAAATTTGAAGTTTCTCTTTTCAGTGGAGTTTTTACACCATGAATAAGTCGCTACATCAAAGTTCTTTTGGGAGGGATGTACGTACAGCTCAGTCTTAGTCAATCATTCCTTGTGTAGTCATTTGCATTGGGTTAGTGACCATTGGGTTAGTCATGCCTATGTCAAGATTTTTGTTGTTACCATATACATGTGGTAGTGATGTGTGAACACACTTAGGGCCGTCGGGGCAATTTTTTCTCTCATTAGGAAGGTCTTTTTTTCCGTGCATTGTACATACGTCCATTTTAGGGCTATCTTTTATCTTTCCATTGCACACTAAGCAATATACTCTTTGTTGTGTGCTATGAGCTTTCTTCATCTCCTCTAAGCTATGTGTTTTTTCTTGAAATCTTAATGCCAACAATTGGTAACAGAGCATGTTGCGTCCTCCCAAGCTTAGTCGTCAGTAGCTTCAACACACACTCGCTCACTTTCTTCAACTTCTGTGAGCTTTGGCGAGTGTCAATAGGTCAACAAATACTTCGGGTAAGCTCAAAGAGCTTGGTTTGTTCATATTTTTGATTCGGCCTCAATTCGGCCTTCATTTCCACTGCAAACAATGTTGTGCAAGTTATTTCGTCATTATGTGCAGAATTTTTATTAGTGCCGTTTTTTGTATAACAAGCCCCTTACAGTCTTCTATGGTTTGTGCTATATAGCACGTGTTTATTTCTATTCTTTACCTCTTTTAGGACAATTTTAGCATTAGGTGCAACATTTGCCATGGTTGACAACATAGATGTGTTCCAGATGTTTGTTGCTGAGGATAGATTGGATGGTGACAATTACCATATATACCCTATATGGACTTATATGATGCAAGATGTTCTTGTGTCAAAGGGTGTTTGGAATATTGTGCAGGGGATTGATGTACATTCTAGTTTTAAGGATGTAGGTGATGTTGAGGATGTTGCAGGTTTTGGTGGCAGGATTGTTGCTGCCAGAGCTATTTTACCTACGGTTGAGCAAGCTCCTTAGCATGTAAAAGATGTGCAGGCTCATGCGTTGATTGTGTTGTCTGTGACGCGCACTATTACTGCTCACATTCGTTCAACAAAATTTGTAAAATAGGCTCGGGATATTTTGGCTGGTGTTATGCAATTTGCAATGAGATAAAAATTGCTTTGTTGCGTAAAGAGTCGGAGTCGAAGATTATGCATGAAGAAGATGAAATGGACACTTTCTTTGCTAGTGTCAAGGATATAAATGAGCCACTTATTTCTGTAGACGAAGTTATTTTTGACAGCTTCCTTATGCAAAATGTACTTGATGCTTTGCTAGATTCTTACTAAACTTTTGCTAGTACTCGGAGACTTACGACCAAGAAAAATCTTGAAGTTGTCAAGTTTGATGCATTATGTACATTGCTATTGCAAGAGTCACTTTCCAGAAGAAATAGGGCTAAACAACGTGCATTTGAACATGCTTTATTGTTGCTCAAAGAAAAGGTAGTAACAACAATGTAACCACTTCTCATGGTTCTTTTTCGAATGAAAAATCTTATGTTCCTAATGTTTTTGTTGGTAGCACTTTGTATGGGAATTTCTGTGATAAGTGCAAAAAGAAGATGCGTTGCTATTATTGTAAAGCTAATGATCACTTGATTAAGCAGTGTTCGAAGTAGAAGGCAAAAGAGGCTAAGAAGAAAGAGGTTGGATCAATTATAGGTTCCACTACAAATGCAACTATTGTTGAGTCTTCTGTGAAATGAGATTATGATGCTGATGTTGATGCAGAATGGGCTTTTAGTGTAGAGTGTACTTATGACCTTGCTGTCCATGATGTATACATATCAGTTGCTGCAGATTCACATGTATGGTATTTTGATAGTAGTGCTACAAAGAATATTACCTCATATTGTGATTTGTTTACCTCTCGAGTTTGTCCCTCATGGGAATAATGTCACTTGTGCCAACAATGCCTCTTATCCGGTTCATGGAGTTGGAAAGTTTTATGCTTACTGTTGCAAATGGCAGTTCTTTCACACTTGTTGATACATTGTATATACCTGGGATAAAGAAGAATCTTTTGTCTGTATCTGCACTTGTTAGACTTGGTCTTATAGTCAAATTTGTGGATGACAGATGTATAGTACATGACCTCAGTTTTCGTGATAAAATTATTGCATTTGGCATTTTATGTCTTGGGCTGTATAAGCTTACTTTGTATGACAAGTGTGGGTAGAATTTTGTAAATGCTGTCGTGTATTCAAAGGCTGTTTTAGATGCAAAACTTTAGCATGCACGTTTTGAGCATCTGAACTATGTTTGCAAAACTTTGATATGGTTGTTTCTTTGCCACCTCTTGAAGCACCTATCAAACATGTTTGTGAAGGCTGTATTTTGGGTAAGATGCAGCGTTTGAAGTTTCCAAAGGATGGGTCAGTCAGGGCCACATAAAGGTTGCAGCTTTTGTGCATAGTGATATTTGTGGGTCCATGCAAACTCTGTTCTTAGACAATTACCTTTAGTTCGTTACTTCCATTGATGATTACTCTAGGCATGCATGGGTGTATTTGCTAAAAGCGAAGTTCAAAGTGTTTATGTGCTTCAAACAATTTCTGGCTATGACTGAAAATGTCTCGAAATGTCCTATGGACACCCTCTGTTGAGATCGAGGTGGGGAATATATGTCTCATGGATTTAATGCATTTTTGGCTAGTCATGTGATAAAACACCAATATACAGTGCCGTATACACTTCAACAAAATGGTGTTGTTGAGAGGAAAAATAGGTCTCTTACGAAAATGGCACAATGTATGGTTAAGAGTCAAGTTTACCAAATTCGTTTTGGCTTGAGGCTATTGTGTGTGCCACTTATGTACTTAATAGGTGTCCTATGAAAGCTTTACAATCTATGACTCCATATGAAGCATGACATGTGAGAGAGCCTTCTATTGAGCACATGCGTGTTTCTGGCTGTTTGGCATTGCTTTGGTGCTACAAACGCAGCTCAAAAAATTGGATGATAAGGCTGTCAAATGTATTTTTGTTGGTTATAGTGTTGAAAGCAAAGGTTATAGATTGTATCATCTGCAAACAAAGCGTACCTTGGTTTCTTGGGATGCGTTTGTGGAAGATTTTGTTCAGCCCTTTCTGTCATGTCCTAGAGATAGAAATGTAAGCTCACAGGACATTTATGACAATTTGTTGCCTCTTTTTAGTGGTGGAAGTTTGAATGTAAATTCCAATGAGACAAATGTACAGCCTATGGAGGTCTCTGAAAATGTTATAAATCAACATATTACTGATGTAGATGTACATGATGTACTTGATGAGGAAAGGACTGAGAATGAGCAAGCTAGAGATATGCGAAAATGGACGGTACATACTTTGCATGACAGTAAATTGGATGCACCTTTATCTAGTTGTACTTGTTCAGGTTCTCGCCATGCATCTTATGCATGAGATTATTATGCTTTGACTGTGTCTAGCTCATGTGATGTTGAGGAACCTCTATCTTTTGATGAAGCACAAAATTCAAAAAATTGGATGGCTGCCATGCAATCAGAATATGATGCACTTATAGAAAATGACACATGGACTTTATGTGATTTGCCTCCTACCAAAAAGACTATTGATACGAAGTGGGTTTATAAGTTGAAACGTAAGCTGGATGGTGAGATTGATCGCTATAAGGCTTCGCTTGTTGCAAAAGGTTATGTACGAAAAAAATGCATAGATTATGAAGAGACTTTTGCTCCCACTTGTCGTATGACTACTGTGTGTATAAGAAAGCTGACACTCATTTAGTCAAACGAGGCTTTCATAACAGTCCAATAGAAAGCACTTTGTATGTCAAGCGTGAGGGCGATGTACTTCTCATTGTTGTTCTCTTTGTGGATGATCTGCTGATCACTGGTCCAAATGAGGCACATATTGCTAAATTTAAGGTTGATTTGAATACAACTTTCAAAATGAAAGATTTAGGATTGTTGCATCATTACTTTGGTATACAGTTTAAGCAGTGTGGTATTGCTTTGTGTTAGACAAGTTACATACATACATTATTATGTAAGTTTGGACTTGAGGATTCTATTGCCACTCCCACGGAAACATGTTTGAAATTGAGTCTTCATGATGCTGGTGATCTTTCCGATGTCACTCTTTACCAAACTGCTGTTGGTTGCCTTATTTATGTATGCAACACAAGGCCGAATATTCAGCTTGCAGTCTCACATGTCAGCAGATTCATGCATAGCCCAGGGTCTAAGCATTGGGCAGGTTGTCAAAAGGATTTTTTGCTACTTGAGTGGCACTTTACATCTTGGCTTGTTTTATCCCAAGGGAGGATTATTGCCGCCAGATTTATATGTTTTTTCGGACTCAGATTGGGGTAGTTGTTTTGACACACGAGTGTCCACAAGTGGTTGTTTCATGCTTGGGAGCTCATGCATATCATGGTTGAGAAAGAAGCAACCTAATGTGACCACTTCTATTTATAAGGCTGAGTACATGGCAGTCTTCACAGTTACGATTGAGTGTGTATGGCTCACACGTCTTATGGTGTCGTGCATCTTTGTTCCCATATCAGTGTTCAGGGCTTGGTAACAATCAATTTTTATGGTTAATGTATGTCAAATGCTGCTTTAAAAGGCCAATAGATTCCTTAATGATGCTAAAAAGGAGTATGCTTGAAGTGAGCACATATGGGAGATTATGATCTAGAATTGTAGTGCTTAAAGTGCTCTACCGGCTTGTCTTTACGGCTCGTCGATTGGAGCTACGGTGCAAAAGTTATGGCAAGTTAAAGTTAAAACCGAGGCGACGCGCATGAAGGGAAAAAAGCAAAGCTCGCCACGCCGCTCCATTTCCGCCCTACTCCCGCCATGTTTGGTGCTGCTTGACTTGCTACCCTGCCACATCATAGGACCTGCTCCCATTCCACGTCAGTCACGGCATTGTGATTGTTTGGAGGGGCTTATTTATAGGATTTGAAGGGCAAGGACGAGGGTTTTTTGTTAGTAAGGCAAAGAGGGGAAGAAGAAGAAAAAACGGGTCTTTCTCTCTCAAGAAGGGGAGGCAAAGCAAAGGGCTCTCTCTCGCTCTCGTGTTGAAGAGGAAAACGAAGAGACTCTCTTTCTCTCTCTCGTGCTTAAGAACCAAAGCAAAGCAAGTAGGGCTCTCGTGTTGAAGAATAAAGCACGGAAGTTTCTCTCTCATGCTCTCGGAGAATCAAGCCATACTCTCTCTTGCTCTCTTTCTCTCTGCCCTTGAGAGGCTTGAAGGAGAGATCTCATTTTTGAACCAAAGAAAGTTTATTGTGAGGTAGCAAGCTGGGGATTTTGAAGGCATACAATGGTTCTCCCTCTCGCTCTATCTCTCAATTGACTTCTTTGGACAATTGATGAAGTATCTTCACATCTTTTGAGTTGGTTTTGCTACCAGAACTTAAAGTAAAGGACTTGACAGCCATTCCGTGTGCAGATAGAGTAAGGCATACTTGACATTGATAGGGTTCCCTAAAGCAAGCTAGATGATCAAGCCGTGTGCATCATTAGCTAGAGCACTTGAGTTTGGCAGGGTTCACTAAACAAGTTTCCATAATTGAATGCTTTGGAGATACGACAGATACGGTTCAAAGATTTCTAATGGGCAGCTACCTAATGGTTAAGCTAGAACATTGATGATAGGGTATAAGCCTTATATTAATTTTCATATATTTACCAATTACGCGAGTCTAATGATGGCAAAGAGCTTAAGGTACCTATAGCAGATGCAGATTGAAGTGCAGCTGGCACAGACCGGAGGCTGTGCAGGTTCAGAGGGGGTGGATGTCGTGGAGCTCCGCGCTCCCATGCTAAGAAAGATACCAAAAAAATGCACGTTGAGCTTATTTAAAGTTTACTTGATCAATGATTAGTGTTCAGGGCTTGGTAACAAGCTATTTTTATGGTTAATGTATGTCAAATGCGGCTTTAAAGAGCCAACATATGTCTTAATACAAAAGAGTATGCTTGAAGTGAGCACATATGGGAGATTATGATCTAGAATTGTAGTGCTTGAAGTGCTCTACCGACCTATCTCTATGGCTTGTCGATTGGAGCTACAGTGCAAAAGTGATGGTAGGTTGAATTTTAAGTTGATGCAGATCTGTACCAAATTGGGCAATTGCAGCTGAGGGGACAAAGATGAAGTGCATTCATGGGCCTGAAGTGCTCACCTTGCAGAGCGCGTCGATCTTTTCAAATGAATGACCGGAGTTACGGTTAATAAGATATCGCCAGATTAAATTTCACCGGGGCAAGTTCCGTACCAGCTTAATCGGCTGGGTCGGAGTGCCGTTTGGGAATTTTACCACCTAGCATGGTTTGTATGCGGTCTATGCAGCTTGAGAAGTCTACAGGAATTTACGGCTCGTCAGACAGAGTTCGGGTTGATGAGATAATACGGCTTGAGGTCGGTGTTAGTTGCCGACACTGCTGAGCTGGATGAATTTTTGGCATTATTCAAGACACTAATATGAGCAATAAAATTTGAGACGATATTGACATTTAGGGGCTGCCGACGTTAATAAGGTTGTGGCAAATTCACGATGATAAAGTTAGTCAACGATTGCTGAAGATGAAAGCTGTACGAGGCAATGCCTTGATCGATATGCATGTTAATACAGTGCATTTACGAAGTCACATTAAGTTCTTAACAAGCTAAATCGTGTTCCAAATTCTGTGCTTAGCCATGGTTTGGCAGATATGCATGTTCAATGTGGTGCCCAAGGGCCCAAAGGGCTGCCCAAAAGCCAAATGGGGTGTCCATGAGGGGAATCAACCACCCAATACAATCAAAGGGTGACCAACCCAAAGCAAAAAGGTGGCGCAGCAAGGCAGGGTGCAGGGAAAGAGGAAGATGCTCGCGCAGGCTAGATGGGAACTCTGACGACGACGCACATGAAGGGAAAAAAGCAAAGCTCGCCACGACGCTCCATTTCGGCCCTACTCTTGCCGTGTTTTGCGCTGCTTGACTTGCCGCCCTACCACGTCATAGGACTTGCTCCCATGCCATGTCAGTCATTCACGGCACCATGACTACGTGGGAGGGGCTTATTTATAAGATTTGAACGGGCAAGAACGAGCGTTTTTTTTTAGCAAGGCAAAGAGGGGAAGAAGAAGAAAAAGCGGGTCTCTCTCTCTCTCAAGAAGGGGAGGCAAAGCAAAGGGCTCTCTCTCGTGCTCATGTGGAAGAGGAAAACGAAGTCTCTCTCTCTCTCTCTCTCTCTCTCTCTCTCTCTCATGCTTAAGAACCAAAGCAAAGCAAGTAGGGCTCTCGTGTTGAAGAATAAAGCAGGGAAGTTTCTCTCGCATGCTCTCGGAGAATCAAGCCATAGTCTCTCTTGCTCTCTTTCTCTCGGCCCTTGAGAGGCTTGAAGGAGAGCTATCGTTTTCGAACCAAAGCAAGAGTATTGTGAGGTAGCAAGCTGGGGAGTTTGAAGGCATACAACGGTTCTCTCTCTCGCTCTATCTCTCTCGGCCTTTGAGTAACTTGAAAGAGACTCGCGCTCAAGTAAGCAAGGAGAAGAAGTTGCATAAAAGATACAAGGGAGCTCGTAGGCAGGAAGGGAGTCGAGCTCAGTAAGCAACAAAAGAAGGGAATCGACGGCGATAACCGAAGACGTAAAGCGGAAGACAATCGATTTGGAAAACCCACACATAAGGATTTTTGTTCATCGGCGACATCATAGGTTTAGTTAATCTTTTTGATGAATCATGGAGCCGTTAATGGCATGGGGAAAATTGTAAAGGGAGCTTAAACTCTTAGATCATCACTTGAATTAATTAACGGTGTCGTTAACGGCACTGCTTCATAATTGTGCGTTAATTTCGTCGACGTTACGCGTTTCCAAGAAATTTTTGTGCGTCGATAGCATTTCCAAGTAACTAATAACTATTGTTTCGTGCGGCGCGACAACTCTTGGCTTTCTCTCTTCTCCCATAGCTAGCAGCCTGGCTCACGTTTCGAGCACATATCCCCCGACATCTTTGGTGAACCCGACGTGAAACGAGCAGGGGTGGGAGTTAAAGATGGAGATGCTAGATCAATTAAAGCAATTTATTGATGATTTCAATTCCAATGGATTTGATAAAAATCTAGAAGAGGTAGAAGTACTAAAAATGATGGGATTAGTTCAGGGATTTCTGCAGGGAGGGAAATCCATGCAGATAAAAAAGCAGATTGATGATGCAATAGAGATGGCACTTGATGCTGTATTGGAGCAGTATCGTGTTTTTCAGGGATATGATCCAGAAGGTTTTATTGCATGTTATGAAGCCGATATGAAGAGCCAAAATGTTCCAAAAAATCGGATGATTGCATCTTTTGAAGAGGTTGTAAACTCGGATTTTAAAAAGCAGGTTCAAGAACTAGTAGAAGCATATCCCACACGGTGGGACTATTTTGCAAAGGAATTTATTTGCAAAAGCTCAAGGATTCTAGATCTAGAAATAAAAGAGATTACTGAACAAAGCCAGCTTGTCTTCAGTAAAGGTGAAGGGGATCATATGCAGTTCCTCAACTATGATGAATTTTGGGAACACATTTCTACAAGAAGCAAAGCAAAAAAAAAAGCAAAATTGGAAGTAGCAGATCAGTTTTAGAGGAGCATATTTTGAGCAACGTAGAGAAGGTAAGTGATGAATTTAATGCTGAAACAAAATTACATGAATGATTGATCACATGGACGCTATTTCCAATAATGGTTCCAGTGAAGACATAAACTGTACAGCAAGTGGTTCACAAGCTGCTAACTTTGACATGGATTATTTTGAAGGAGTTCATCAAGCAGATGAGACTCTACATGATATTTCTACAACTATCAGCACTATAGCCAAGCAGGACAACATGTTTGCTGCAGATGAGTGCATAAATAAAGCTATTACATACGCAATAGCTGATGAAGTGACCAAGATTGTGGACCCAACACATGATGAGCCTGAGGATGTCAATGAACCTATGATTGCTACTAACAATATATTAGCAAATGTTGCTATCACATAAGAGGATTCCATAATTGATGATTTTTTGTCTAGATCTAAAGGAGATGATTATGACAGTATCGAAAAGATTTCTGATGCATGTACCTCTTCAGAGGGCATGCCAGATGAACCTTTGCAGTGCTATGATGGATTGCTAAGTAACATGGATACAGATGAGGAAGCAGAGGATGATATTAATGAGTATGAAGATTGCCTAGATCATGTTGATTGTGAATGGATTATTGACAGGGATTTTACATCTATGCTTGTACATGGGCTGCATGACGAGATACCTCCTACAGTTTTGGTGAATGTTGATATTTCCAAGGGTGATTTCTCCGAGTGTGCTATGGATGAAGATCTACAAGATAAATGTGTTTTCCATCATCAAGATAAAATCCCAGCATGTAAAAATTTCTCTGATGATACAGGTCCAGAGACTTCCAAGGTTTTTTGTAATGGCTATGAAGGTAGAGGGGATGATGATGCTAAATCATCCATGATACTGCAAAAAGTGCGCAAGGTTTTCATTTCCTTGGACAATGTGCCAAATGTGGCTGGATTTTGATGCTATTCCTAATGATGCTTATGTTAGTGATATCCTAGCTGCCAGTAAAAAGGAGTCAGAATTGTTTAATGCTTGCTGGTAGAACGAGCTTAAGTTGCCAAAAGTTTATGAGATGTGGGTGCTGCACTGTGCTTCAGGTGAAGCTCTAGTATATTGCGAAGCCCATCAATTCTATGTGATCCCAATGGTATTTGATCCAAGAGAGTCTAAGGATATTCATAAGCAGATTCAATATGGATGGATACTGTTAAGTATGCATAGTACTGCGTGCTATTTGAACGAGGGATAGCATATTTGCACCAAAAATGCTTGATGGCGATTGATACAGGAAATGTATGCTCATGTGGCTATTATGATGCTCCAGTGTGTGGGAAATTCCTTATTATTCCATTTGATCCTGGGGGCTACTGAAGTGTAAGTTGCAGATTTGGAGGATACCAGATGTCAGTTGTAGTAGGTTGCATGGTACAAGGTTTAAGTCAGAAGAGTTTTTGGTTATGCATTCAGTCAGATTACATGGCTGGCTTCTAGTTGACTTCTTTGGACAATTGATGAAGTATCTTCACATCTTTTGAGTTGGTTCTTCTACAAGAACTTAAAGTAAAGGATTTGACGACCATTCCGTGTGCATCATTAATTGGAGCAGTTGACAGGGTTCACTAAACAAGTTTCCATACTTGAGCTTGATAGGGTTCCCTAAAGCGAGCTTGATGGTCAAGCGTGTGCATCATTAATTGGAGCAGTTGAGTCTGGAGGGGTTCACTAAACAAGTTTCCATAATTGAATGCTTTGGAGATACGGCAGATACAGTTCAAAGATTTCTGATGGGCAGCTACCTAATGGTTCAGCTAGAACATTGATGATAGGGTATAAGCCTTATATTATTTTTCATATGTTTACCAATTATGTGAGTTTGATGATGGAAAAGAGCTTAAGGCACCTATAGCAGATGCAGATTGAACTGCAGTTGGCACAGACAGGAGGCTGTGCAGGTTCAGAGAGGGTGGATGTCATGCAGCTCCACTCCCATGCCAAGAAAGATACAAAAAAATGCATGTCGAGCTTATTTAAAGCTTACTTGATTAATGATTAGTGTTCAGGGCTTGGTAACAAGCTATTTTTACGGTTAATGTATGCCAAATGCGGCTTCAAAGAGCCAGCAGATGCCTTAATAAAAAAGAGTATGCTTGAAGTGAGCACATATGGGAGATTATGATCTAGAATTGTAGTGCTTGAAGTGCTCTACCGGCCTATCTTTATGGATCGTCGATTGGAGCTACAGTGCAAAATTTTTGGCAGGTTGAAGTTTAAGTTGATGCAAATCTGTAGCGGATTGGGCAATTGCAGTTGAGGGGACAGAGATGAAGTGCATTCATGAGCCTGAAGTGCTCACCTTGTGGAGCTTGTCGGTCTTTTCAGACGAGTGATCGGACTTACAGTTACCAAGATATCGCCAGATTAAATTTCACCGGGGGCAAGTTCTGTACCAGTCTGGTCGGCTTGGTCGGAGTGCCATCTGGGAATTTTATAGCCTACCATGGTTTGTATGAATTCTATGTAGCTTGAGAAGTCTACAGGAATTTAGGGCTCGTCAGACAGAGTACGTTTGATGAGATAATACGGCTTGAGGCCGGTGTTAGTTGCCGACACTGCTGAGCTGGATGAATTTTTGGCATTATTTAAGACACTGATATGAGCGATGAAATTCAAGACGATATTGTCATTTAGGGGCTACCGGATTTTTCTAAGGTTGTGGCAAATTCACGATGATAATGTTAGTCAAGGACTGCTGAAGATGAAAGCTGTATGAGGCAAAGCCTTGGTCGATATGCATGTTAATGCGGTGCCTTTACGAAGTCACATTAAGTTCTTAACAAGCTAAACCGTGTTCCGAATTCCATGCTTAGCCATGCTTTCGCAGATATGCATGTTCAATGTGGTCCCCAAGGGCCCAAAGGGCCACCAAAAAGCCAAATGGGGTGTCCTTGAGGGGAACCGCCCGCCCAATACAATCAAAGGCCGCCCAACCCAAAGCAAAAGGGGTGGTCGCCGGCCCAATAAGGGCCCAAGGGTTTTAAGTGTGAATAAAGGAAAGAAATCAATGGAGAAGGGCGGCAGGCAGCAAGGCAGGGCACAGGGAAAGAGGAAGATGCTTTTGTAGGCCAGACGGGGACTTCGACAACGATGGGCATGAAGGGAAAAAAACAAAGCTCGCCACGACGCTCCATTTTGGCCCTACTCCCATCGTGCTTGGCAGCACTGCTTGACTTGCCACCCTACCACGTCATAGGACCTACTCCCATGCCACGTCAGTCACGGCGCCGTGACTGCTTGGGATGGGCTTATTTATAGGAATGGAAGGGGCAAGAACGAGGGTTTTTTGTTAGCAAGGCAAAGAGGGGAAGAAGAAGAAAAAGTGGGTCTCTCTCTCAAGAAGGGGAGGCAAAGCAAAGGGCTCTCTCTCTCTCTCTCTCTCTCTCTCTCTCTCTCGCTTAAGAACCAAAGCAAAGCAAGTAGGGATCTCGTTTTCAAACCAAAGCAAGAGTATTGTGAGGTAGAAAGCTGGGGAGTTTGAAGGCATACAACGGTTCTCTCTCTCGCTCTATCTCTGTCGGCCCTTGAGTAACTTGAAGGAGACTCGCTCTCGAGTAAGCAAGGAGAAGAAGTTGCATAGAAGATACAAGGGAGTTCACAGGCAGGAAGGGAGTCGAGCTTAGTAAGCAACAAAAGAAGGGAATCGAGGCGATAACCAAAGATGTAAAATGGAAGACAATCGATTTGGAAAACCCACACATAAGGATTTTCGTTCATCGGCGACAGCTTAGGTTTAGTTAAGTTTTTTTTGATGAATCACGGAGCCGTTAACGGCCTGGGGAATACTGTTAAGGGAGCTTAGACTCCTAGATCATCACTTGAATTAATTAACGATGCCGTTAACAGCACTGCTTCATAATTCTGTGTTAATTTTGTCAGGATAAAAGTGTTTTCCATTATCAAGCTGAATCCTAGCATGTAAAAATTCCTCTGATGATACAGGTCTAGAGACTCCCAAGGTTTTTTGTAATGGCTATGAAGCTAGAGGGGGTGATGACGCTAAATCATCCTTGATATTGCAAAAAGTGCACAGGGTTTTTCATTTCCTTGGACAATGTGCCAAATCTGGCTGGATTTGGATGCTATTCCTAATGATGCTTATGTTAGTGATGTCGTGGCTGCCAGTAAAAGGGAGTCAAAATTCTTTAATGCTTGCTGGTAACGAGCTTAAGTTGCCAAAAGTTTATGAGATGTGAGTGCTGCACTATGCTTCAGGTGAAGCTCTACTATATTGCAGAGCCCATCCATGCTATGTGATCTCAGTGGTATTTGATCCAGGAGATTCTAAAGATATTCATAAGTAGATTCAATATGGATGGATACCGTTAAGTATGCATAGTAATTACGTGCTATTTGAACCATGGATAGCATATTTGCACCAAAAATGCTTGATGCTGATTGATACAGGAAATGTATGCTCATGTGGCTATTATGATGCTCCAATGTGTGGGCAATTCCTTATTATTCCATTTGATCCTGGGGGCTACTGAAGTGTAAGTTGCAGATTCAGAGGATACCAAATGTTTGTTGTAGTAGGTTGCATGGTACAAGGTTTTTGTTTCTATATTATGCTAAGTCAGAAAAGTTTTTGGTTATGCATTCAGTAGGATTACATGGCTGGATTCCAGTTGATTTCTTTGGACAATTGATGAATTATCTTCACATCTTTTGAGTTGGTTCTGCTACCAAAAATTAAAATAAAGGACTTGATGGCCATTCCGTGTGCAGAGAGAGTGAGGCATACTTGAGCTTGAAAGGGTTCCCTAAAGCGAGCTTAATGGTCAAGCTGTGTGCATCATTCACTGGAGCACTTGAGTTTGGCGGGGTTCACTAAAGAGGTTTCCATAATTGAATGCTTTGGAGACATGACAGATACGATTCAAAGATTTCTGATGGGCAGCTACCTAAAGGTTAAGCTAGAACGTTGATGATAGGGTATAAGCCTTATATTATTTTTCATATGTTTACCAATTACGTGAGTCTGATGGTGGCAAAGAGATTAAGGTACCTATAGCAGATGCAGATTGAAGTGCAGTTGGCATAGACCGGAGGTTGTGCAGGTTCAGAGGGGGTGGATGTCGTGCAGCTCCACTCCCATGCTAAGAAAGATGCACAAAAAATGCACTTCGAGCTTATTTAAATCTTACTTGATTAATGATCAGTGTTCAGGGCTTGGTAATAAGCTATTTTTACAATTAATGTATGTCAAATGTGGCTTTAAAGGGCCAACACATGCCTTAATAATGCTAAAAAGGAGTATGCTTGAAATGAGCACATATGGGAGATTATGAGCTAGAACTATAGTGCTTGAAGTGCTCTATTGGCTTGTCTTTACGGCTCCTCGATTGGAGCTACAGTGCAAAAGTTATGGCAGGTTGAATTTTAAGTTGATGTAGATCCGTACAGTATTGGGCAATTATAGCTGAGGAGACAGAGATGAAGTGAATGCATGGGCCTGAAGTGCTCCCCTTGTGGAACGCATCGGTCTTTTCAGATGAGTGATTGGAGTTGCGTTTACTAAGATATCGCCAGATTAAATTTCAAGTGGGGCAAGTTCCGTACCAATCTGGTTGGCTGGGTTGGAGTGCCATCTAGGAATTTTACAGCCTAGCACGGTTTGTATGCGTTCTATGCAGGTTGACAAGTCTACAAGAGTTTATGGCTTGTCAGACAGAGTCCGATTGATGAGATAATACGTCTTGAGACCGATGTTAGTTGTTGACACTGCTGAGCTGGATGAATTTTTGGCATTATTCAAGACACTGATATGAACGATGAAATTTGAGATGATATTGTCATTTAGGGGCTGCCGGATATTGATAAGATTGTGGAAAATTCACGATGATAATGTTAGTCAAGGACCGCTGAAGATGAAAGCTGTACGAGGCAATGTCTTGGTCGATATGCATGTTTATGCGGTGCCTTTACGAAGCCACGTTAAGTTCTTAACGAACTAAATCATGTTTTGAATGTGGTGCTTAGACATGCTTTGGTAGATATGCATGTTCAATGTGGTGCCCAAGGGCCAAAGGGCCGCCCAAAAGCCAAATGGGGTGTCCTCGAGGGGAACCGGCCACCCAATACAATCAAAGGCCGCCCAACCCAAAGCAAAAGGGGTGGCCGCTCACTCAATAAGGGACCAAGGGGTTTAAGTGTGAAGAAAGGAAAGAAATCAATGGAGAAAGTCAGCAGGCAGTGAGGTAGGGCGCAGGGAAAGAGGAAGGCGCACGCGCAGGCCAGACTGGGACTCCAACAACGACGCGCATGAAGGGAAAAAAGCAAAGCTTGCCATGGTGCTCCATTTCGGCTCTGCTCTTGCTGTGTTTGGCATTGCTTGACTGCCACCCTACCATGTCATAGGACCTGATCCCATGCCACGTCAGTCACAGCGCCGTGACTGCGTGGGAGGGGCTTATTTATAGGATTTGAAGGGGCAAGAACGAGGGTTTTTTATTAGCAAGGCAAAGAGGGGAAGAAGAAGAAAAACGAAGGGGAGGCAAAGCAAAGTGCTCTCTCTTGCTCTTGTGTTATAGAGGAAAATGAAGTCTCTCTCTCTCTCTCTCTCTCTCTCTCTCTCCCTCCCTCTCTCTCTCTCTCTCTCTCTCTCTGGTGCTTAAGAACCAAAACAAAGCAAGTAGGGTTCACATGTTGAAGAATAAAGCAGGGAAGTTTCTCTTGCATGCTCTCGAAGAATCAAACCATACTCTTTCTTGCTCTCTTTCTCTCGGCCCTTGAGAGGCTTGAAGGAGAGCTCTCATTTTCGAACCAAAGCATAAAAGATACAAGGGAGCTCGTAGGCAAAAAGGGAGTCGAGCTCAGTATAAGTAACAAAAGAAGGAGTTGACGATGATAACCAAAGACGTAAAGCAAAAAACAATCGATTCTCGAAAACCGACACATAAGGATTTTTGTTTATCTGTGGCAGCTTAGGTTTAGTTAGTCTTTTTGATGAATCACGGAGCCGTTAACGGCCCGGGGAAAACTGTTAAGGGAGCATAAACTCCTAGATCATCACTTGAATTAATTAACGATGTCATCAACGGCACTGCTTCATAATTGTGCGTTAATTTCATCGATGTTACCAATTCCCAAGCATTGTCGTCAACGACATCAGCTTCATAATTGTGATGTTAATTTCATTGATGTCGGTAGCATTTCCAAATATCTAATAACTACTGTTTTGTGCGGCGCGACAACTCTTGGATTTCTCTCTTCTCCCACAACTAGCAGCTCGGTGATGACCTGGCTCACGTTTTGAGCACATATCCATTGACAATGGCTGATTCGGGTGTTGGACAGGACACTGCCAACACCATCTACACTGACAGTCAGAGCGCATTGGCGGTTGCAAAAAACCCAATTTTTCATGCTCACACAAAGCACATTGAGGTGCATTACCACTATGTCAAAGAGAGGCTCTCGGCAGGAGAGATCAGCTTGGCTTATGTGCCAACACAGGACAACCTTGCATATCTTTTCATAAAGGCATTGTCTTGTGAGAAGTTCGAAGCTTTTTCACAGCTTTGGGCTTACTCTTGTGGAGTGATCATGTCCTCAGGGCATGGCACTTCCCTGTACTCTATGTGCTAGCTCTTGTTCATCGCATCACTCTCAGGGGGGAATTGTTACCATATTCATGTAGTAGTGATCTGTGTGAACACACTTGGGACCATCGGGGCATTTTTTTCCTCACTAGGAGGTTTTTCCCCCCCGTGCACATACGCCCATCACTTTACGACTATCTTTATCTTTCCATTACACACTAAGTAATACACTCTCTCTTTTCTGCCTTGAGCTTCCTTCGTCTTCTCCAAGCTGGTGGTTTTCCTGCAACCCTAATTCCAACATTTGTCCCTTTTGTCAAGTTTAGCCCCCAAAAGTTCAGTCCCTAGTCCCTCAGCTGTTGTATGATCACTCCCCCCCGGATGAGACGTCGGAGTTAATCCCTCTTGTCGAGTTCATTCTTAGCCCAAAATTGTAAAAAGATGCCCATGGTGGTACGTCATACGTCTAACCAAGTAGAGTGGGAGGCTATTGTTCTTAAGTTGTGTAGTCTTTATGTGCTCTTGTGAAAGACACACTCACTTTGGGCCTAATCTCGTGGACACAACAATATGCAATAATTCTTCTCAGCCTAAACTTCTTACCTCTAGATGGTGGGCACAAATGAAAAAATGGCTAAGGGGGGCTTCACGCATTAGGTGCCCGTTGTATGTCTAAAATAACAAAAATGGCCCTATTAGTGACATGCACATAACTTATTGGTTAAGTGTTGTCGGGCAGATACACTGCTCGCAGTTTCTAGCATAGTGAGAACTATGCCAACAAACAAGATGTCAACCAAGGACGAAGCTTGACCCGTAGGCGCATGGAAACAAATAGATGGGTGTCAATCACCTACTCAACCTTCTAAAAAGACAATCACTACCAAGGGAAATCAACTCAAAACACACTATGTATGCACAATCACTACCTTACCTACAACGTCTACACTCTTCAAAACATGGCCTACCATTGTTGAATCGTCACGAAACTCAAGGAATAGCCTCTACACATCTAGAGGACACTAACCCAAATTCTCTAAACCAACCTACTACCTGTAAACACTTGGTGCAGATAATGTGTATGAAAATAAAATAAAATTATGGGTCATCAATTTTCAACACGTTTAGGCCTAAAGTGTAGTTCGACTCGCTGTAAACACAATGACATATAGCAATCACCAAATGGATGCAAGGTTAGAGAGAAAAGTCACTTCAAAGCTCGTGGGAGAGCTCTTCACGAGGAGACCGGAATCATGCAAGCTTGGCGTTGAAGTGTAGCCCACCGTTGCTAACGCGACGGTGTAGTCATCTTTGCAATGTAGCTTTTGTAGCACACGTAGAGAGTAGAAGAAGACCTCACTCACTCTCTCACACAAAGCATACAGTCACGTCACACTTAGTTGAGCTCCAAAGATGATTAATTCAAAAGTTGCCGTAGGGTTACAAAAATTGGCTTTTATACGTCATCCTTGGATGTTCTAACTCATCAAAATTACCTTCTACTGTTTAATGTGGGTTTGGTTAATCTGCATATTCAATATATTACAATCTAGAAACTCAATTGGGTCCAAAAAAATAATTACAATGAGTTTGTCAAAATAAATAATACAAAATTTGGCTTTTCTCGTGTTCAGTGGTTAACACTCCCCCTCTCCGCGTCCATGTCATCTCTGACATAATGGGTCTTTGTCTTTTGGAGCTTCTAGCCCTTGTGTCCTAATGTTGTAGTAGTCTTCAATCGTTTGCGTCAATGAAAACCTTGTGGCTTTAACAGCTTTAAGTATGACTCATGTCTTATGTTTCCCAAGGTGACTGTAGGGCCAAAAATCTTGTTGTCCTAAGTGAAGAAGCCTTTGTAGAAGGCTTCCTCAAACGTTTGCATGTGATAGCTTAGTAGGAACATCAGACTTTGATAAAACATATGTAACACCTCTGAGGATGGCTTTTTTGACAAATCATACGTCATTTTGGTGACAGTGTCGCCCGTTGATAGTAATGTGGAGTCCGTTGCTTTGTACAACGCGAACACTTTGAGGCATGCCATGAGGGTCTTGCATATTTTTTTTGATCATTACACACGTCAAGTCAGGAGAGCCAATGATCTTGATGGGTAGCCAAGTGGGATGCTTCTTCAGGAGCCTGGAGTGGCTTGCCCCCGTGCATACGCGAGGTATTGGACAAAACAAAGTGTCACCCCTTAAGTTTTTTGGGGCTTCCACCAAGTACTTCAGAAATTTGGGGTACTTGAGGAGCTACCCTTTCCTCCATTTTAAATGGGAATACACTATCTTCTTTGTAGATTCTCAGACCTTGACATGCCCCTTGTACACTGTCTCCGTTCCTTCATCTTCAACTCTCTTCTTTACTGCTAACTCTTCATATTTCAGGAGAGGGTAGGGGAGTGATGGTTGCATCCACTCTTCCCTAAGAACATTTGTGGCCAGCCCTTGGAGCCTTGGACTCCAAATGAGTGGATCATCTACATTTCACACTCCAAGACTTCCTTGGTCCTTTGCTGTGGATTAATGAATCAAAATTTGAAGGTGTGCCTCTTCCTTTGCCGTCAGTGGTTGTTATTCCTCCCCTTGCGTATGTAAGTGTTCCTCTAGGTGTTGTAGATCTTCTACACCTTCAGGGACCTCCATGGGCTCATGTTGTGCGTTGATGCCCAGGTCACTAGGCCTTGGCTCTTTCTCCTGTGACTTTGCTTCTTCTACTTCTTTTGGGAGCTTTAATAGCTATTGTTGCACAAGGCTTTTCTTCTTTGTGGCTTCTTTTGCTTGATCTACCAATAACTCTTGCAAATCTTCTAGATGGAGCTTGAGTTGTTCGTTCTCTCTTTTAAGTTCTTGTTGGGGGGCCATCATTCTCTCTTCCGCGGCTAGCGAACCCTCTGTTATATGCATTTTTTTGTCTTTATTCAAGCTTTAATTTCTTTGTATAGCGCAACAACCTAGGCATCCAAGGCTTGTATAGCCTTGCTGTCTGCTCCTGCACTTGCTCTTACAGTCCTTGGGGTTGCTCTGAGCCTATGTATTGTCAAATCCTGGAGCTCTAATTTAGCTTTGAGCTCCACTACTTCATCCTTGGCCGCTTCCAGCTCGTCCTCCATCATTTCCTTCTCTTCATGCAAGCTCTTTACTTTGCCCGAGACCTCTGCCATCTGCAGTGTAAGTGTGTCACATTTTCCTCATCATCCCTTAGTGTTTTAAGGAGAGTGTCAAGATCTCTTTCTGCAACCTCAACTCTTTGACTCGTTATTTGAGGAGTTCTTATGAGGTTTTCATAATCTTCTTGCATATCTCCCTCCCTGGTGTGTAGCATGCTATTCTCCTTTTTGTGAGTGTAAGTGAACGCATTTTGATCTTGTCTAGCATTTGATGTGCGTCTCTCACATCGTCTTCTTGCCGATGGTTTGAGGAGTGGGCTTGAAAATGGAACTTGGTGTCCCATACTACCAAGCTTCTTGCCAATGGTCTGGGGAGTGGGCTTGAAAATGAAACCTGGTGTCCCATGCTTAGCAATACCCCCACTGGAGGAGGCCTCCAAGGGTTGGCCAAAGGTCTCCATTGTGGCGTGGGCGAAGGTTGTACCATCCCTAGTACTCCAGGTTGTGGTGATTGCATTTTTGGTGGTCTTCTTTGTGTATCTTGGTCCTTGAGCTTTTCTTCAGTCTTCTCTTTGTTCTTTGTAGCCCATGGTGGGATAGAGGTGCCATATAAAACCTCAAATGATCCTCATATGAATATCCACACCAGCTTTGAGGAGGTCTTCATAGGTGCATCTTTTGGTCTTTTCTTTCTTTTCTGGTGTCGGTTCAGCCTCAGATTTCTTTTAGGTAAATCCTTCTATTCAGTTGCTAGGGGTTTAGGGCTGGGAGGTTGGGAGGTAGGCCCCGGGGAAGGTTCCGGTGGTGGGGTACTTCCTCCTTGCTCACTTTCTTTGTCCTCCTTCACTTGTGTTTCTAGCATATCTTTCAACTTTCTCTTAATATCTTGGACCTCTTCAATAATGGAAGGCTCTAAACTCTGTTGTTCAATCACTCTTTCAGATTCTTTATAAGCGCGAATGTAGTGATTGGATTGATCTTCTAGCGGTCTTGAGGAGCTCCCCTCAATCTTTGCTGGGTCTGGCACCGAGTACTCCTCAGAGTCTTGTTTGAGTGCCCGTTCAACCTTGAATTGCTCGACTAGTCTTTCGCGGGTCTCCTTTTGACTTGTTGTCGCCTTCAATTTTTCCTCTTTGGCTATCACAATCTTTCCTTTCTTTTTCGGTGGCTCTTCCGTCTTTTCTTCTTGAACTGGCTCTAACTTCCTTCTAAGCCTTGTCAACACAGGTGGGTGGTGCCACTGGTGGTCAATCATCTACATCCTCTTTCGATTGCACCCACTCATTCTATGTAGGTGGGTTTGGCCATTATCCTCTTGCTCCAATAGCTTCATATGCAATCTTTGTAAGAATTTCTTCCCCACCGATGTATTTCGGCTTGTCCGTCCCCAAGCCCACTACCTGCTCATGTATGTAATGGGTGTAGTTCATGTCTTTTGGTATATTGCTGCCCAGTGCCCAAGTAATTGTGGTGGCAATGGCGTGTGGTGGGGCTGTGTACTTCTACGGCCGCTTATTGCAAACATGAAAGAATTGATACAACTTGTAGATTCTAGCTGCTCTTGGATCCACTAGGTCTTCAAAGGTGGGATTGGTATTCTTTTGCCAATACACCTTCAATTCGTCTCTTCTTTCATGGACATAGCTACCTTTGTTGTGCAACCCCAAGGTATCAACAATGATTTGAGGTGTAATGGAAACTTCTATGCTTTCCCCTTTTAGTGTGGTGAAAGTTGATGTGCAGTCTTTCTTGATGGTTGTTTTGTCAGCTCATAGACTCTTTGGAGGTCAACACAAGCCGGCCTTGATTTCCATTGATCGTGCGTGCACTCCAAGTGCAAAAGTTAGCGTCTTTTACAAAATCTGGCAATTGGTGAGCTTCTAGCTATCCAAATGACTTAAAGACTGAAACATTAGCTAATTAGGGCCTAAGGGTGCAATGCATGTGACCAAAATTGCATTTTGGGTGCATATTCATGCTGTGAGACATCGTATGCGTATGATGTCCAAGTGCTCAGAATGAGGTGATTTTTTCTATGTGCATAGCTCATATCATGGATTTCAATTTGGATGTCATTTGGATAAGCTATGACCATTAGAACTCCTTTCTAGCTTTGAAGTTGGATTCTGGCTTGATTTTGAGCAAGTGAGCTTCAAATGGGATGAAACTTGGTGTATGCTCTCACAATCATGTAATGAAGGCTTATAATAGGTCAAATTAGGTTTCAAGTCCATATCTAATCCAGGGGGACATCATACGTGTATGATGTCTTCTTTGTCAAAAGGGCTCAAACTTGCATTAAAGCTTGGTTTTACCTTGGCATAGACTTATGTGGTATTAGAAATTGATTTTGAAATGTTCTCATGTGTTTGAAGCCAAAAATCAGGTATAGAGATTTAAAGTTCCAAAACTTGGGTTTGAATGGGTATAAAGAGTTGAAACTTGATGGAACTTGAGCTGTGAGCTAAGAATGATGGGATAATGGCATTGAAAGTGAGAAAATCCCTCAAATTGGTCATTTTGGCCTCAAGAGACATCATACACGTATGATGTCTCTTTTGAGATTTTTGGACCAAACGCAATCTCTAGGATCCTCAAGTGATGGGTAACTCTCTGGTTATCTCATATTTTGATTTGGAGGTGGATTCAAGTGGTTGGGGCCATAGATAGTGTCCTAGGCCAGGAAAATATTTGGACTCCAGTGGTCACACCCTTTCTCAAACTGGTCCAAATTGAATCCATGGCCTTTATACTATGTGGTCAACATGCTTATGAAAAATTGTTGAGTTTGGCATCTGTATAAGTGAGTAGACATCATACGCGTATGATGTCTGCTGATCCAAAATTGCTTGGGATATGATGTGTATAGCATGTGCATGGTGCCCATAGCCTCAGATTTGAAATTGAGCTTGAAAATGGATGTCAAAATCCATAAAAAGGGTTTGTGCGTTTTTTTTTTGCTTTTTGGGTAAATAGAGGTCAAATCATATCCCATTATGATGAAATTTTGATGCGAAACTCATAACGATGTGGTAAAAGTGCTGGACTTGCCAAAATCACATCAACATGTCAATTTAAGGGGTCTAGACATCATATGCGTATGATGTCTAGGTGGGCATTTTTAGCTCAAACTTGGTGTAGAGGTAGCTCATGATGTGTGCATTGATCTGATGTGTGAAAATATGAATTTGGACTAGTGCTCATGTGCCCAAGGCCATAGAAGGTGTTTAGGACAGTATGGTTTGAAAAGTGATGAGAATGGTAATTAAAACATGCCCAAAGGTGCCCAAACTTGGTGTAGAGGCTATATGTGCCATGATATACAAATCTGGATATTCAAAATGTTGACAAAACCCCTCTATGACAGGTCTAGACATCATACACATATGATGTCTAATCTTGCAAAATGGATATTTGAGCATGTGGATAGGATGTGTATGCTATGTGCATGCCTTGGGTCAAGTTTCTATGAGTTTGGAGCACTCTTTCTATGGATAAGTCCATATTTTGCCCAAAGACGCTTACTCGGCGGTTTTTGGGGAATGATAGCTTGATGTGGTCCAAATTGCACGAGACTTGTTGGGTGAGCTATATAATGCATGATGAAGAGGCTGGTGTGGAAAAAATGATATTCGCATGTGTGAAAGCGGCAGGCAGCGTATGATGTCCAAAATGCAAAATTTGACTTTTGATGTACGGGGAGAATGTATGCCAGTACCCTAAGTCCTAATTGTCAGTTGTCAACTTAAGAAGTCAAATCTTTAGCATAGAAATCCGTGTTTGGCGTTTCAATCTCTGAAATGGATTTCCACATTTGGGGATGACTTTTCGCAATGAATCTTCTTGAGCTCAATCACCCAATCTTGTTGATGCAATAGGGCACCTTCCCATGGCTTCGGTGTAGCGTTTTGCCTGACGAATACTACTTTTGGCGATTTGTCACTCAAATTGCATCTTTTTGTAAGGAGATGGTCGGTGATGATTTTCCTTGAGGTTTGACCATATATTTTGGTTGTCGATGGTATGTCGGGTGATGTACGTGAAGTTTGGTGGCAAACGGACGTATCGTTTGGCCGTGAGAGCCAACTGAAGCTTCGCGTGTTCGAAGCTTAGATTGATATTTTGACCTACTCCTGGTAGTGTGACCTTAGAGGAAATTACATGGGATTTTAGATGACCTTGAGGAGCACCTACTCCTGAAATTTGGTGGCATTAAGTATCTATAATGGCCTAGTCATTAGAGGTATCACTACTTGGGAAGCAGTCACCATGAATGCAATCGAATTGGAGGATAATTTAATGATTGCAGGAGAAAGAGTGTCTGCCGAGCCGAAGTCTAGTAGCTCGCAAGCGTCAGGGCATGAGCCAATGAAGATACAGCCAATCGTGAAAGAGAAAACGATATCTGAGATGACTCTGGAAGATCTCACCAAGGCCATCCAAGAAAGCCTTAGGGGTAATCGTGCTCCACAAAACACTCATATGTATCCAAGAAGGGAGCAACAATGGTGCTCAATTTTCTTGGGCCCACATACTATGAGTGAATGCCCTAATTTCAAAGTAAAGTTTAACGGGACTTGTAACGCGTGTGGTAGGTATGGCCATCAAGCGAAGGATTGCCTAATGCTTAAACGCATCATGGAAAATAGACCGCCTATAGCTTGGGCAGACTCACCTCGAGTTCCTGCATTGATGCCTACCCCACCCATGGAGCAACAATTGCCATTATAGCACATGGTCCGTAGAACCCAAAATGTGGTCCAAACCATACCGTTGCCACCTCCAGTGCTAGGACCGCAACCCCCTCATCCAAGAGTTACACCTATGAACCAAATAGGTTGCGAGTCATCTAGTACTTATGTAGATTGCGAAGAGGACATAGACTCTAGTATCACCTATGGAGTCGACATGCTTGAGGAGTGTCCCATGTACTATATGGAAGACCATTGGGGACAAATCAAACCGGTATATCAAGCTACTGCGCTAGCAGCAAGAGGCCAAAAAATTAATAGTTTTGCCAGGAGACCACCTCTTCAGTGCTACTGAGAGGCGGAAGTGAAAAAAATAGACCCGGTGGCCTCTACACCAAGACTATGCACAATAGCCTCATCATGGGGGATACACAATAGGGGCACCACCTAGCAAGATATGCGGCTAGGACGCATACATATACACAATGAAGCATGCATGGAAAACAATTTCAAGATCCACGCCCAAATGTGGAATGGGGTGGTCGGAGAATAAGGTGAGAGGAGTGGTGAGTGAGTGAGAATGGGCTCGCTACGCGTGCATGTAGTAAGGAAGATAACGAGGTCAGGGATACATGCAAGTATGCTCACTTGTCATACAAAAGGTGGCGAATCCGCACACCTTAAGATGGAAGTAGCAAGATGATAGGAATATGAGAGGGAGAGAGAGTGTGTGTGTGTGGTGGCGAATCCGCACACCTTAACATAAGCAGAAAAAAAATGGAAGGAACAAGCATATACCATACTCACAATGAGAAGTATCCAAAGCGACACAAAGTATGGCACCAAGATGGAGTGTGTTGATTGCTTGCAAAAGATGAATACAATAGGTAGCGTATGGCAAAAAAATGAGAAGGGGACAAGATCGTAGGAGGCATAATGGAGAGATGGGAGTTGATGGAGAGGAATATCATGAGTGTGTCCACCCTTCTTCTTCTTGAAATTGTGCCTTCAACCCTTAATTACAAGTGGTGTGGAGGTGTGGTGCTCATCTTTTGTGCATGGTGATGGTGATGATGATGGTGTTGTGATTATGTGCTTAGGGTTCATGCTACAAGCATGTAGCACAAGAGTGTGTATGGATAGGTGTGTGTGTGTGTGTCTCTATTCCCAAGTGAGCTCTCATGGCCTCCTTATATAGGGAAGGAGGGAAGGTTTTAGCAATATTTCTATTTGAGGTGAGTGTCCCACTTTGGTGACTAGGAAAATGGGGTGCATGTGACTGTGGCTCCCATCTTGTCTCCTCATTATTTAAAATACCAGAGTCAATAGAGAGAGAAGAGAGAATGTGGGTAGGATGTAGAGGATAGGAAATATTTACAATAGTCCAGCTTTGGATAGACATAAGCTTATTAGGGAGAGAAGAGAGAGGTAAGAAAATTATAAGAGAGGTTGTCGAAGGTGGATATTTGTTGATGAGGATGGATCCTCCAAAAATGGTGATAGAATTACTCTAGACTAGCCAAGACCTCATTAAAAGAGCCTTGTCTCTTGTAATCATGCTTGAAGACTTGTAGAACCATAGCCATTCTAGAAGGAAGAAAAGTGGGGATGGCCTGTGTCACCATTACACGAGAAAACTGGGGTCCACTACAAAAATCATATCTCCGTGTTCATAACTCCAAAAATTCTGAAAAAAATTGAGCTAAAAGTTGAGATCACGAGCTACATCTTTCACGTTGAACGCTCCTTCAGATTCGGGGTTCTTCTTTACTTAAAAAATTTAGCCAAATAATGTATTATTTGTGGCTGCAAAAGTCTTTTGGTGGTCCCCTTTGAGTGGACTTCTCTCTTGCCTTCAAGTGTAAGCTCCTTCATGTGTATGAAAACATGACCTAGAGTGTTGAAAAGATTGGCAATCATCTAGATGGAGGTATTATTGAAATTTGAAAGTGGGGTTGAGGTTTGAAAATGAAAAGTGGAATAATATACATACATGAAAAAAATATATTAGAAAATACTAGAATATATATATTTAATATTTTTAAGGTCAAAAGAGAGATCAACAAAGAAAGCTTACTTATTATGCTACATCGTGATTGATTAGCATAAGTATTATTTATTTAATAAAGGCTAAAACGTTTGTGAAAAAGGGAAGAGAAAATAAAAAGTAACTTATATAATAGGAAATATTTTGATAAAAGAGAAAAAATATGGGGGGGTTCCCATGCATGGAAAAAGCATGCCTCACTACGAATGTGGTGGACCACATCAAGTAGCTGAGTGCCCCATTAGAATGCAAAAGAATGCTGCACTAATGCAAACAAGTCAAGGGAGTGCATTGGCAATGCCAATACTCACTTGTAATCGTTGTGGCATAGATCATTTGATCGCACAGTGTCCTAACAATCCAAACGCACCAAAAATCACACCATTGAACTTAATAGAGATTGTTGATGGGACACCACCAACTATAAACATAGTACCAGTAAACGCACTCACACGATCGATGCTCCAAAAACAAAATTATATTCTTGACGAAAGAGACATGACATCAATTGCCCAATCTCAGAAAAAGAAGAAAACACGAAGAAAGAGATCGCAAAAAGTAGCGAAGTCAAACCCCAACTCAAAGACCAACATAGGGACTGGTGATGACCCCGTATATATGAACGACGCTGAAGAAGATTCTGATTCAGGTGAAACCATGGAGACCAAAACGACCACTAACATAGAAACCAACAAGGAAGATCTTCATGAGCCACAATGGCCAGGATCCAAAAAGAAGATAGGAACTTACCCAAACCCTACAGAGGAGATTGAGGGAGTCAAGCATTTAAGGAGTTTGGTAGAAGATACCCAAAGGGATCTAGAACCAGCACCTAGGAATATCCAGATTACAGACACCGTGTTCCCTACACAACAACAAACTCACCAAGTCCATAGACCCTTGGACATACCTAGTGTCATCCAAGAAGAAAGTGACTTAAAGTCATGGGAAAGTGGGCGTACTCACTTCTTGATGGAAAGAATGTTTACAGAGGGACTACCTGATCCTATCGAAGAGATGGAGATCCCATCTTCCCCACGTCAAGGGACTCAAGGCCAAAAGGTGTTGTTAAACATTGCCAAATTGATGGATTTCATGTCTTCAGAAGTTAGAACCACCATCATGTCCAAACTATATAAAGACCCCGAGCTAGTCTCAGCTCTTCGAGCCTTCCTCAATGGAGAATTACAGGCTGGATTACCACAGTTTGCACATATGAACAAACATGACTCGGTAATGAATGATGAGGAACATTTAGCACCACCATCTGACCTAGCAGGACATGAATCTGTAATTGAAATACCAGTTAACAAGTTGGGGCAATACTTTGAAGGTGATGAATCTAATGCTACTCTACCAATCACTACTAAAGGATTAACTGTAAAGGGGGTCCTTGAAGGTGGTGCGGGAGTCAGCATGGTGAGAAAGAGTTGTTGGGAGTCTATGGGGAGACCTCACCTTGAAGCCACAAGCGTAGTGGTAAAAATGGCTAATGGATCTATTGTTACGCCTATTGGAATGCTAAAGGATCTCATGATCAAGGTCTTGGGACACAAGGTAAGGCATACTTTCATTGTTATGGATTTTTCCATGCATCCTATGTCATTTGAGATGATCTTAGGGCGTCCATTCATGAGGGAAGAAAAAATGGTGCATGACTGGTCCAAAAACCACGTCTACTTACAGTTCCAAGACTCTGTCATTCGAGATGATCTTTTAAGTGGTCGAACGCATCCTCTAGGAAATAAATTCATCATTGATAATCGAAAACACAGTATTGTTACACGTTGTGAGCGGGATGAAAACACACACAGAGCCTCTATAACGACCCGAAACACACTCTTGGGAAGATACACACACACACACACACTATGGGGCACCACTCGGCTTAGACAACACACCTGGCCGAGACAAGGAACACACCTCTGGAGTGAGAGGAGAGAGACGATCCACTTGCCCACTCCACACAGACACACACACACACACACACACCCAAAAAACTCAGCTCAAAAGAGGATAATTTCTGATGTTTAGATACAATTGAGCTTGGGCCAACACCAATGGGGCAAATAGCTCACACAATATGGGTAAAATAAGCCAGATACAATCACAAACTAGAGTAGAAACTTCGCTCATAGGAGAAACTTACATAGAAAAATAGCAGGAAAAGAGTGAGGAATTTGGCAAAATGGACAGCGCCATCGCGTCCGAAACGGCCCAAAACCCCAGTCTACAATGTCAAAGTGCTCAAATCCGACCTCGGATGAGCAGTTTACGGCCAACACAGGCTCCAAAAACCCCAAAAACACACCTGCGGCTGTTCCTCCTCTCTTCTCCATGTTTTTTCTGGTCTTCTCTCAGTTTTTTCAGTTCCCACACTTAGATTTATTAGTTGGGCACCCTTGGCCTTTTAGATGACCTCAAACGAACCCCGAACAGGCCAAAAACTGACCTCGCAGTGCATAGTTGTCACCTTTTTTGCATCATCCGCACACCTGGCACTCATTTCTTTTCAATAATGCGTCTCGAAACCACGTGAAGTGGCCCCAAAAAGTGGTCCTAATGATGACCTTTCTGCATAACTCTCACAAGAAAACACCACTTTGTGTCCGTATTCGTCCACGTGCAAATATTGACCCCGTTCGGCCTCCTGACGCCACTCGATGCCATTTGACGCACCTGCTTACCTCATGTCGTCGGCCCGCGGATAGCTTCCTCAAGAAGTTTTACGCGCTACCAACTCCTCCTTATTGTAGAAAAAACACAGTGGTACTGGTAATAGTGAAAATCGATGCACTATGTATACCCTGTCCTACCTGGACACATGTGGGCCCCACGTAACCACCTGGCTCTGAAAAATGGGCAATTCTTTATTTGATGCACCATGCATGTATATATACATATGTGCAATCCCTTGCTCCAAAAACTCCTGACATAATTTACCCATCCCCTAGCCTGCTAGATCATTCATGATCAGCAGCAGCAAAGAGCGATATGAGACTCGCCGCATCACAGGTCTCCTCATCCTTCACCAACATTGCTTGCTCCACAGACAGTTCATCTTGCTCCACCATCATCAATCTAGCATGATACAATTTAAGACACAATCCATTTACCCTTGACTTATGTAGAACACCATCCAGGTTAGCCAGCTGATATGTGCCATTTGGAAAACACTCCACTACCTTGAAAGGGCCTTCCCACTTAATTTGAAACTTCTGTTGGAAGGTGTTGTCCAGCTTACTGTTGTAGCGCAAAACCAAGTCATGCTTCTTGATACCCTTACTTTTGACCTTTTCATTTATCTTTGCTAAAGCCCTATCTTGCATCTGCCCATAATGTTCCAATGCACTCATCCTATCCAGCTGAACCTCTTGTAGCTGTAAGAGCCTCTCTTCGAATGCATCACTAGGTGGCCCAAGCAACTTCTCTAACATCTTGACCGCAGGCAACTCTACTTCCACAGGCAATAGTGCTTATTTTCCATACACCAAATGAAATGGAGTAAACCCTATACCTGTCTTCACCGAAGTACGGTAAGCCCATAATGCACTAGGCAATTCCAAATCCCAATTCTTTCCTTGGTGCTCTGTCACTTTCGAAAGAACCTGTACCAACTCACCATTGAATCTTTCATTTAAGCCATTACACTGTGGGTAATAAGGAGTGGTATGCTGGTGCCTAATCTTCATCTTTGCACATAAAAATCTAGCAGTTTAGCTCTAAATCCAGGCCCCTTATCTGAAAGTAGCTTCAGTGGCACCCCAAACTTGCAACATATTTCATCATACACAAATTTTGCCACATCCTTTGCAGTGATCTGTTTTACTGCTATAGCCTCTGCCCATCTAGAAAGATAGTCCACTGCCATCAAAATATAGCTTTTGCCCCTGCTTGTGATAGGTAACGGGCCTATTGCAGCAATCCCCCACTTTTCAAACACACCAAACGCCATAATGGTTTTTCGTAGCTCTAGATTCAATGGCATCATCCCCTACTGAGGGATTTACATAAAAAACTTTCTCCTAATCAGGAGCCTGCATGGCTGACAAACCCCCTAACACCTCTTTCACCTCTTGAAACACTTCTTCACACTTGTCATCCCATTGCAATGGATCATGCTTTGCCACTTGTTGTAATGGATAAAGAATCTGAGAAGACAATGGAATAAACCTTGCCATGTACTTCACTTTGTGTATAAAGGTTGCCAATTGCTTCGTACTCGTAGGTGATGGAAGAAGAATAATGGACTTAACCTTGTCTGGATCAGCCTCAATGCCATTTTCTAACACCATGTGGCCCAATAACTTCACCCTTGGCTGTGCTAGATGACATTTCTTTGGATTTAGTTGTCCTCCACATTCATCATATCGAGCCAATACCATCTGTAGCTTCTCATGGTGTTCAGCCCTACTGCTATAAACACAGAAGTCATCCATAAAAGCTTTAACACAACTACTAATGAATGGTTCCAACACCCAATTTTCTCTCTCTTGATAGAAGGAAGGTCCATTTGACAACCCAAATGGCAATACTGTGTAGCAATAGCAGCCCCATGGCGTAATAAAAGTTGTCATTGTGCGGTCTTTAAGAGCAATCTTCAATTGAAAATAGCCTGAAAAACCATCACACACACACTGTACCTCTCATAACCTGCCACTGAATCCAAGATCTGATCAATGAATGGAAGAGGATATGGGTTCTTCTTAGCGGCTGCATTTAAGGGTTTAAAATCTACAAAAATTATCCACTTCCCATCCTTCTTTGGACTGACTACAACTGGACTCACCCATTCTGTGGTCTCCATAGGGACTATGAACCCTGCCTTCAATAACTTGTCCACCTCTTCTCACAAGGCTTCCATTTGCTCTTGACCCATCCTTCTTAGCCTTTGCCGCACTGGCTTAGCACCTTCTTTCAGTTCTATATGCATCTCTTCGCCCTTGAACCCTCTGATCTCTTCATATGAAGTAATGAACAAATCAGGAAAACTAGCCAGCATGTGCAAATATATATCCTTCTCCATAGTTGAGAGGTCTCCACTGATCATTTGTGTCATCAATTCCTACTTCTTTGACAACTCAACCTTGGTTTGCATCAGCCCTTCAATCACTTCATAAGGCCCTTCACTTTCATCTTCAACCTCATTTGCAAATGCAACTAAACCAAACTCCTGGCTTTCTTTGTCCATGAAAAGAAATGCAACATCAGCATCCTCATCACTGCTGATAGTGCTATCACTGTCCTCATCTGTCACCGTGGAAGAGTCTTCATCACTAGACTCATCCTTATCTTCATAAAGCTCCTCTAATCGTTTCCTTGTGTCCATATTATAAAGCTTCTTGGTACCTGTCTTTCCATAGAGGCTAATCGTACCATGTCGCCAATCTTGAACAGCTCCCACTGCACGTAACCATGGTCTGCCCAGTATAATAGGATATGCTCCCAACCCTGCTGGCATCACATGAAAATCAACCACTTTCTTTGCATCATATGCCTCCACTTCTAAGCTCTTTACAACACCCAAGGATTTTACTTTTTGATGGTTTGCCAATCTGATCCGAAACCCTGACACCCCAGCCACTGTGAGACCCATCTTCTCAACGCATGAGTGTGGTATGACGCATATTTGGGCTCCGCCATCCACATAACCTTGTCCCAAATTTTTCCTTTTATGCCACACATCTACTATTGGACAAATGTCTGGTAGCTCATCCATTGCCAACACCTTTACTGAACCTCTCTCTGGCTCTTTTTCCATTGGGTTAACCATCCTCTTCCACTGTCGCTTTAGCTTAGGCACCATCTCTATAAGTTGCCCAAAAGTAACATCTGCCTTCCTGCTCGTCAGATCCTCCTTCAAGTCATAGCTTAATTTCCCATCCCCTAGTGGAAAATCTGAAACATGAAACTTTCGACGAGCTCTCCTAACTCTTGGCCTTGACGTCCTCGCCTTCATGGCTCTTTCCTTTCTTCTTACTAGGACCCGGGGCACTTCTTCCTTCCTTTTCCTCTGTGGTCCTCTTCCCAATAGGCATCACTAATGTATCCTCTAGCTTTGATGCCTTCTCCAAGGTGACTACACTTAGCACTTTTGTCTTTCCCTTTGCCATAATCATTTGACCTAGTTAGCACCTGTCTTGGCAATGGATACATGTCTCCCCCCATCCTTGGTGGATTATCACATTACGGGCTGATGTGACCCAACTCTCCACAATTATAACATGTGTGCGTCTGCCTCCAAAACCTACCATTGCTTTGTCCAACACCATTCCTAGGCCTTTCTTCACCTCCTGGCTGATTTGCAAACCTCCCTCGACCTCGATTATTTCCCACTTGACCTAGCATGTTTAGGCTGAGATTCTTCATCAAATCTACCATTTGCCTCATGTCTTGCCTTAGCCCATCATCTTGCACTGCTGTAGTGACCACTGTTGGCATAACCTGAGTAGTAACAGGAACCATTGGTTCGTGATGAACCCCTCACATGCAACCTTGTAAAGACTCTATAGGCTGAAATTCAGACCTCATGGGCAAAGACTGCACCCATAACTGGCTCATTTTCCTCAACTTCTACTCTTTGTTCCTTGATACCTCTAGTGCATCTTCATATGTCCTAAGCTTCTTTAGCTCCACTCTCCAACGTATATTCTCCCAAAGACCAGCCAAGAACCTGTCCTTCTTCATCATGTCAGGCGGGGGTACCTGTGGTGCTAATGCCTTGCACATTCGCTCCCATGCCAATGAAAACTTACGTATGTACGCATCTACTGGCTCACCTTCCTTTTGCACCAAAGCCTGTACTTCTTGCCACACTTTGTCAGGATCTTCTATCTTCACAAACTCCACTTCCAACCCATGTCGTAGATTGTCCCAACTCAACCTTACAGGTGGATCAGCCACACGCAACTCCTCTTCAAATGCTTTAGACCAAACTCGTGCATCACTCTTCAAACAAATTTGGAGAAGGCGTAACGTAACATTTGCGTAGGGTCATGAATCTGGTTGCTAATGCAAGCAACCTCCATGTTTTCCAAAAATTCTTCCACATCTTCATCACTTCTTCCATGAAACTCCGGATAAGAGAAAGCCATGGCTACCCAAATTATGATGCTTTGAGAACCCCTTCGAACACACGTGCAAGAACCCAAAACTTTTCACTACCCAATCCCCAGAAACTTCAATGGAGATCAGCTTTAGATAAGGACAAACACATGCACATCAAATGAGTTTTCATAGTTAATCATCGGAATGACAACAGGCAAAGGACATTCCAAGATCTCTCTCAATCTTCTTGGCCCAAACATAAAGACTATGCGCTGCTGGAAAAAGATGTTCCTGGACACATGAACATTAATCTGAATTCTTTGAGTTAAATGAAAAGGAGTGAACTGAGGGCCATTTTGATAATCCATTAAAGCCAACCATGAAGCTCCCAAGAAGGCACACCTGACTCAACCTCTGATTTTGCCAAAATTTCAGCAGCATAACAGCATAAATGGCTCAAAATACCAAAAAACTAGCCATCATAACTTGGGAAAATTTCGACAGAGTTTCCCCAGAAGTAGAGCAGTAGGAACCCAAAATATAGACTGTCTATGTATGCATAAACTGTCAACAATAGAACCCGAGCATCAAGTAGGACTCACTAGTACATAGCCTATGGCGAGGTCACAAAAAGGGTGCTCCAGCTACCTGTATCACCGAAAGGATCTCTACATTTGAGAATCCTCCAGCTCAATAAAAACCTCACGCTATCGACCCTCACATGAAGGCTAATGCAAATTGCGTATAGTCAAGTCTCAGAAATGACTATCTTCCAGACCAAGTCTCAGAAATGGCTGGGACTGCCAAATACAACCAAGTATGGCTCCACAAATGCGTACAATGGCAGTTTCCACAAGTAATGTACAATCCAACAGACAATGCGCTCAAACAGGCGCCAAGTGATGCATACCCACAACAACTGCAAGTGACATCACTGCTAGTATATCACTGTACTCTAGCTACCTGTACCTGTACCTGTCCCTGTCCCTGTAACTTGTAACCTGTAACCTGTAATCTGCAACCTGCAACCTGTAATCCCGAAGCTCGAAGCAGAAGGTACTCGAAGAAGATCCTCCGTGGGGGCGCCAAAAGAATGTGAGCGGGATGAAAACACACATAGCGCCTCTATAACGACCCGACACACACTCTTGGGAAGATACACACACACACACACTATGGGGCACCACTCGGCTTAGACAACACACCTGGCCGAGACACGGAACACACCTTTGGAGTGAGAGGAGAGAGACTATCCACTTGCCCACTCCACACACACAAACACACACACACCCAAAAAACTCAGCTCAAAAGAGGAGAATTTCTGATGTTTAGATACAATTGAGCTTGGGCCAACACCAATGGGGCAAATAGCTCACACAATATGGGTAAAATAAGCCAGATACAATCACAAACTAGAGCAGAAACTTCGCTCATAGGAGAAACTTACACAGAAAAACAGCAGGAAAAGAGTGAGGAATTTGGCAAAATGGACAGCGCCATCGCGTCCGGAACGGCCCAAAACTTCAGTCTACAATGTCAAAGTGCTCAAATCCGACCTCGGATGAGCAGTTTACGACCAAAACAGGCTCCAAAAACCCCAAAAACACACCTGCGGCTGTTCCTCCTCTCTTCTCCACGTTTTTTCTGGTCTTCTCTCAGTTTTTTCAGTTCCCACACTTAGATTTATTAGTTGGGCACCCTTGGCCTTTTAGATGACCTCAAACGGACCCCGAACAGGCCAAAAACTGACCTCGCAGTGCATAGTTGTCACCTTTTTTGCATCATCCGCACACCTGGCACTCATTTCTTTTCAATAATGCGTCTCGCAACCACGTGAAGTGGCCCCAAAAAGTGGTCCTAATGATGACCTTTCTGCATAACTCTCACAAGAAAAAACCACTTTGTGTCCGTATTCATCCACGTGCAAATATTGACCCCGTTCGGCGTCCTGACGCCACTCGATGCCATCTGACGCACCTGCTTACCTCACGTCGTCGGCCCGCGGATAGCTTTCTCAAGAAGTTTTACGCGCTACCAACTCCTCCTTATTGTAGAAAAAACACAGTGGTACTGGTAATAGTGAAAATCGATGCACTATGTACACCCTGTCCTACCTGTACACATGTGGGCCCCACGTAACCACCTGGCTTTGAAAAATGGGCAATTATTTATTTGATGCACCATGCATGTATATGTACATATGCGCAATCCCTTGCTCCAAAAAACTCCTGACAACGTGTAACGAAGACACGGATATTGGGGAGAACTCTCCTTATATGGATATCCTACCCGGAATGGCTGAGTCAGACAATGTCGATTGGGTACACCTAGCGGCAACTATAGATACATGGGGAGCTAGAGGAACAACCTGGGTAACACCAGATGGGGAAGAGATACTACACATTGCACCAGTAAACATGTTAGGTGTAGCGCATGTAACATCCGATGATAAGAAAGAGACACACCTACCTGAGAGTGAAACCGATGATTCCTCAAAGGCTTCTAGCCAATACACATTAGAAACGGAATCTCAGGGAGAAATGGATTCAGAACCTGAGGAAACATCGAGTGAACCAAGTATAGAAACTAAACGCTCAAGGCCTAGTACGAGCGTCTATGGTAATTTATATGAGAGTGAAGAAGATACAAGCGAAGACCTATCAGGCGAGTCGAGTTCAAACATTTACCAAAATCAAAACCTTAACAAGAAACAAAGGTCATATAAGAGACGACGATATTGAGCAAATGTGAGAGCTAGGATAAACAAAGAAAGATCTACTGCAGAATGGCTTAGCTATCTAGGGGCATGTGATGCTCATCGAAAGCTAGTAGACAATTGGGGTGAACATCTCCAGAGTGTCATGTGGTGCAGCCCGCGACCCATTGACCTCGCTCAATTGGAGGTTACAGAGCCGAAATTGAGTCGAACTATAAGAAGACGTCAAAGCCGAGAGTTAGCACAACAACAAAAGGAGGAAGAACTAAAAGAAAGGTCTCTGTCAGGACAAGAGCCTGCTGACTTACATACGGCTCCTGAACATTTTAAATCTTATACCACGGGGGAGCGAAAGGTTTTGTATGCCAAAGCCCAACGAATATCTACCAATGGAAGCAGTGGAGTCTATGATGGTCCAGCAGTAGTTAAAGAGATAGAATTAGCAGAACCAGGTGAGGAGTTTAAACCAGTCTTTATTGCTCAAGACCTTACCGAAACTGAAGAGGCTGTACTTAAGGAGCTCCTCAAGGAATACAAAGATATCTTTGCTTGGAAATATCATGACATGAAGGGCGTTCCACCTTCTGTGGTGCAACATACAATTCCCATGATCAACATTGCTAAACCCGTCCAGCAACGACCCTATCCAATGAATCCTAAGTACGCCAAAATTGTACAAGAGGAGATTGAAACACTTATCCAATGTGGATTCATATACCCTATTGAGCACTCAGAATGGGTTTCTCCAATAGTCGTTGTGCCAAAAAATAATGGGAAACTAAGAGTGTGCGTGGACCTCAAGAAAGTTAATGCAGCTACTAGGAGAGATCATTATCCCTTGCCATATTCAGAACATGTGCTTGAAAGAGTTGCGGGCAAGGAAGCTTATAGCTTTTTAGATGGGTACTCTGGTTACAATCAAATCACAATTGCATTAGAGGACCAAGCTAAAACCGCTTTTATCACAGAGTTTGGAGTGTTTGCATTTCGTGTTATGGCTTTTGGCTTAACAAATGCCCCTGCTTCATTCCAACGATTAATAAACATTGCGTTTAAAGAATTTCTAAGGGAGTTTTGTGAAGCTTTCCTAGACGACCTTTGTGTTTATTCTTCTTGGGAGAAGCATTTGTTATATCTACGAAAAATATTTGAAAGGTGCAGATTTTATCGCATCTCATTGAACCCTTTCAAATGCCAATTTTGGGTTAAGCATGGAGTCATTCTAGGGCATATAGTGTCCAAGAACGGGATATCCACAGATGAGAGTAAGATTAAAGCCATTGCCGATTTGCCACCACCTATGAACTATAAAGGAGTTCAAAGATTTATGGGCCATGTTGGTTATTATCGAAGGTTTATTTTAAACTTTGACGAGATAGCGCGTCCATTGTACAAGCTTCTTATCGAGTTTCATTGGACAAAAGAATGTCATCAATCTTATGAGTTATTAAAGAAGGCCCTAACAAGTGCTCCAATCCTGCGAACACCTGATTGGAATGTACCTTTTCATGTGCATATTGATGCATCAAACTTTGCTATTGGGTGTGTTCTAACTCAACCAGGAGAACATAAATTGGACTACCCTATTAGCTTTGCAAGTCGCCAATTAAATGATGCCGAGATGAACTACACTACTACAGAGCGCGAAGGTCTAGCTATGATTTACGCAGTAAAGAAATTTCGCTATTACCTTCTTGCTACCAAGTTTGTGTTTTATGTTGATCATCAAACATTGCTGTATTTGGTAAACAAGCCGTGTTCCACAGGTCGAATTACACAATGGTTGTTAATTCTTCTTGAGTTTGACTTCACCGTTGTTGTGAGGCCTGGGAGGAAACATGTCATGGCGGATCATTTATCTCGTATCCCTAATGGCGAAGCTCCTACGGGGGTTGATGATGAATTGCCTGATACTCCTTTGTTCATTGTTGAGACAATGCCTGAATGGAGTGAAAAGATTGTTAACTTCTTAGTTAATGGTTTTCCACCCAAAGAGCTGCGAAAAGATATAGCTCAAAAATTAATCAAGGAATGCGAACCCTATTGCTTACTGGCTGGAACTCTCTATAAGAGAGGAAAAGATGATGTTCTTAGACGCTGTGCCCGCGAGGATGAGTATTTATATATTCTACAAGAGGCACACATGGGCGTAGCTGGTGGTCGCTTTTCAAGAAAGTTGACTGCCCGAAAGATCTTACACTCAGGCTATTGGTGGCCCACTCTGTTTAAGGATGCATCACTTTTTGCAAAGGGATGTGATGAATGCCAACGCTTCAACAAGCCACAAAGAAAGGATAGGATGCCTCTACATCCCATCAAGGTAACCCAACCATTTGAAAAGTGGGGCTTAGACTTTGTAGGACCGATTAGTCCTGTTGCACGTAACACGCAATCACGATATATCATTGTGGCTACCGACTATAAACCAAATGGGCTGAAGCAAAAGCAACACGAAAGGCGGATGCAAAAACAACAGCTAAGTTCCTCTTTGAGAAAATTATCACACGTTTTGGATGCCCCTTTGAACTTGTGAGTGACAATGGAACTCATTTTATAAATGAAGTAATAAAAGAACTCACATCAAACTTCATGATATCTCACCACAAGTCTACACACTATTATCCCCAAGAAAATGGCCAAGCTAAGAGTACCAACAAAACTCTCATCTCCATTTTGACAAAGACAGTTGAGGCTCATCGCACTGATTGGGACCTAAAGCTTACATCAGCTTTATGGGCTTATCGTACTGCGTATAAAGTTGCTATGAATTGCACACCGTTTAAGATGGTGTATGGCCAAGAAGCAGTTATGCCATGGGAGTTTGTCATTCCTAGTCTTCGAGTAGCTTCTCAAGAAGGTTGGGATGGTAACCCCTTAGTGGAGCGATTATATATCCTGGAAAGGTTAGATGAAGAGAGGCAATTAGCTGTGCGAAATGCTCTAGTGGAGAAGGATAGGAGAAAGAAGTGGTTTGATACCATTTAAAGGATAAATACATCAAGGTTGGTCATAAAGTTCTTATGTACGGGGTACGTAATGAAAAGAAGAAATTGAAATATGCTGGTAAGGGACCATATCAAGTGTGTGAAATTACCCCGCAAGGTACCATTCGTGTGGAGACTCTAGATGGAGTTGAAACCATTGGATTCCTTAATGGGAGTAAATTCAAAAGATATTATGATCCTCTAAGCCAGGAAGAGTTGCAAGCCATCCATCAAAAGAAGGCTGCCAAGGAACAAGCAGAGCTTAGAAAAATCCAAGCAAGAGTTGAGGCTGGAGAACGACAACAACGTCTTAGACGCCAACGAGAGGCTAATCTCGGAATCACGCAAGCATTTTTCGAGGACACAGATGACGACTCATTAGAATCTGAGCCACCCCTACGATACCCAATTGAGCTAAATAGCCCCTATGGGAAACTACTATACAATGCCTTATTAGATACGGTAGCTAAACACAATTTGTTATCCTATGGAGTTTGGTGTCAATTAGGGAAACCGACCCTATCCCCGAGGACGATGCAAGTCAAGGGCATTAGTAAAAAGAAAACTGCTATTCTTAGAGTCCTTCAGACCCCTGTTGTCTATGACAATGGAAGCATAGTGCAGAGGTTTCTAGTCATGCCCGCGGGAGCTATGGAAGGCAACGTAAACCTGGGACGCACGTGGATGTTGGCAACCAAATGCACTATTGATTGGGATACTGGTAGTGTCACGAAGTGACCACTGACTCTTACCCCTATCATTCAAGCAAAGTCACCTACGTTGCAAACTCTAGCAAAGTTGAAGGATAGCCAACATTCACAAGCCAAGGTGGTTAACTCGTCTTTGCAGGCTACCCATGAACCTAGCACTTCAACACTTGTAGTTGCAGCAAGCAGTAATATTGCAAGTACTCAACCTGCACGACCTAAGAGTACATATCAATGGGTCCCCAAGGCCTTACTTCCAACTACCTCAACCCTCCCATCCATTCCAAGAAAAAATTTCCCTGGAAAACCAAGAGCGCGCTCTAGGAGAGTCAAGACCAAATCACGATGGATTCCAAAACGACTATTAGAAGCCCAAGGCTACTATGATGGAAATGAGCAAATTTGGGTACCTAAACGTAAAATGTGTCCTTCCCTATCGACAACAAACCCATATGAGTCAAACAGTGTAACGCTAAAGCCAATGGCAGACCGTGGGAAGGGAAAGATCACAGAATGCTACACACCTAGTCCAGAGCTAGTTTGGGCTCCAAGGCAAAACCAATTTATTCCACCTAGCTCAGGAAGGGGGGAGTTCCATGAAACTTCTAGCTCCTCATGTAATACATCCATAGAGGTAAAAGCTTCTACACAGCCTCCACCTACAATAGTGGACCTCCATGAAGCTACAAAGGAATCCACACCTTCCAGTGTTCAAGAATCACCTGATGAACCACTTCAAGTTCGATCCTGGGAGAGTGCCTTACCACCCTTGCAACTCGACGAGGCACCTAAGGTAATAGAAAACTACTGGCAAAAATCTTCACCTATAACAACTTGGAACAACTGGTTTCAAAGGGTGACGACATCATTTCAAACGGTATGATCTACCCAAGGAAGGGAGGAGTGTTTGTGGACATCCATTATTCACTTGCTTCCCTCTCAACCTTTCTCCCTGACCTGTTAATCTCCAATCTTAGGGAATGTATATATAAAGACTTATACTCACAAAAACAAGATAAAAAAGTAAAAGAGCAAGAGCCATAACACAAAATCATAAAAACAAATTATGCACAAAAACACGACCCTTGTAATATTTGCACTCTAAACATCATCTATTTGCATGTACAGATATGGCTAGTACGTTAGAGTCATCCACTCCTGCCTTGGGTGAGAGGTACCCTCGTTACTTTTCACAAATATTTCACATGGTCTTTCCAGTGCTTGCATGTGAATGGGATTTGATAGGTACGCTAGCATGTGAGAGGAATTTTGAGGAGTTAGAATGGCTGATACGTCTCTTGACCACGTCTGATCCATACTTAGTAAAGAGCGTTTCTCCCATTGCACAAGCCTATCCTTTTGACCAAGATGACTATAGGCGTCTAGTGACCTTCTTAGTAAACATGGGCACCTATGATGAAGAAGAAAAAATACAGGACTACACGGATGGCACATATGGTCTCATGGATGATGACTTTGTTTATCTCGACGACGAGGATAGGGGTTTAGCCTTAGGGTTTCCCCGCAACCTCTACAATATCCTATTCCCTTGACTCTCTAGGGGGAGTGCAAATAATTAGGTTAGGGTTCCTTATGTTTTTTGTTGTGTTCAATAAGTGTTGGTACCTTTTCCCACTAATGTGCCTCCTGGAGGTATTCCTTTTGTTTCCTAGTGTGTACAGGAGCGTGTTGTTATTGATAGGATTTGGACCTTCGTGGAACCTTTCTCTTGTTCACAATTCAGATCAAGCGCGACCATCAACACAAACAGGTGTTTTTTGTCCATTAGCATTGCCCCTATCTATTTTGCATCCATGTTTGTCTGCTTTAATTGTGATTGGTAGTCTAATATTCACCGCATTTTCTTAGTATCAAACATTTAATTCAATGTAATTTTTTGTCATAATCACTTGTCTAGGTTTAAAAATCAAGCAGTCCGACTAAGCTAGTTTGACCAAGCTAGGTGTTAGAAATCTTCTCTTAATACCATGGGGAATGCCTTCCTAATAAGCAATGGTGACTTAGGTTCTTAATCCGATTTAGGCAGCATTGTGTGAAATGTACTAGGGCTTTCTAGTGGGCTTGACCCTATTGACCTTTAGCTTAAGTATTATAAAGGGAGTTTACTAGTGTGATGAGCCTGGGGAGGTGTATCAGAGTTATATGACCCCCCAAAGCTACAAAATTAAAATGATGAAAACAAACAAAACAAAAAAATCAAAGTGCCACAATGTAAAATTTTAAGCTGGAAGAGAAATCCCTGCTTAAATTGGTACTCCACTCACATGTATCGCCTATGGTACTAGAGCCCTAGAGGTTCCCAGTGTGGGCGCTTTTCCTTGAAAAGCAAAAAACCCAAGGCATACAAAATAAGCACACACATCAAAATTGAATCACTGTGAAAAGACTTTGGGGGGTCAAAGCAAAGGTAATCAGTCAGGCGATGATTTCATGAGAAATTCCTTTTATCGTAGCTTAACTACAAGGTCCTCTAGGTATAGCCTCTAGTCAGCCCTCCAACATGAAATACTTGGCTCTCGCGATTAAACAACTTAATTAACCAGAGAAAATTAAGGAGCTTACCCATGGTATTAATAGTCGATCTCTAGTGCCTTTCGACCGTTAAATTAGCGACCCCAGACTTGTTTAATTTTTTACCTTTACATCTGTTTATGCATTTGATTACATTGCAATTTAATACTTATTGCTGACAAATTGTTTAAAATTATGTTACCAATCAATTGTCTGCCTAAAAATGCATATGCTTTTTAATCGCTTATGAGAATGCAATTACTGTGCAATGTTTTTTGATTTTGCAGTGACAGAAGAAGGCTAAGGGCATTCATATCAAATTCTCTTCCACCTCGACCAACGAGCTTCAACTCAATAGCTTCCGAGGACGGAATCTACATCAGGAAGGGGGGCATGTTAACCCTCATGGCTCACGGACACCCTATCACCTATGAGATGGACGTTGTAACCTACGGTGGACATTGTATTATTTATTTGGTAGAGTCAGGTACCGGGCTTGTCGGTCCAATAGGAAAAGGGTAAGAGTGATCGCCGATGAGAGGCGCACTCTAACTAGGACATTCAAGGGATTAGTTGGCTAAGCATGGGCGCCCAAGTGTGAATGGGGTGAGCTCATATAAAATCCAACTAAACCTAAAATTCACTCATTCTCTCATTTGTGCAATAGAAGAGTGCTCTTGCTCCATCTTCTTCTTCTTCACCTCCTTGTGTGTGTGTGTATGAGAGAGAGAGAGAGAGAGAGAGAGAGAGAGAGAGAGAGAGAGAGAGAGAGAGAGAGAGAGAGAGAGAGAGAGAGTGATCGAGCATTGCGGCGGCACGACGGCGGTGAAGCGGTTGAGCGTGACGTAGCGACGTCTCCTTCTTCTTCGTGGCGAGGAATCCTCCACGGCAGGAGCATAGAGCGGTGAGTGACACACCATTGCCCTCTTTTGAGCTTTAGTTAAGCTAGTTGTGTGCTTGGAGCCGTCTGTGGCTCGCACACAGTGTTAGGAAAGTCGCTTGCTTTGACAGTATGGCAAGGAGCGCACAAGTATAGATGGAGAGATGAAATATTGTCTCTAGCATCGAGAATCTCACAAAGTAATTCACATTTCATATGCTATCTTCAATGACTTGAAGATGCACAAGAAACCTATTAAATGAGTATAGGAAAGTCACATTTGAGAACATTGCCTTAGATTCTATGAAAAATCAGAAGACTAGTGATATCATTTTCGCTAGCAGTGCTCCAATTGATAGGGTAGAGAGAAGTGGTTAGGCTTTGAGATGATTTAGTAGATCCTCATATCCACCTAAGTAGCCTCAACCAATGTTGGACTATGTGATGTTGACAGACTACAATGAACCATTTTATTACAAAGAAGCCATGCAGATGGATGAGAAAGCCAACTAGGAGTAAGCCATGCAATTAGAGTACAACTTGATTGTCCACAAGGAACCATGATGGGACTTGGTTGAATTTCCATAATGTAAGCAGGGCTTACCTTGCAATGGGTTTACAAGAAGAAGTTTACATGCCTCTGTTGTACAAGGCTAAATTGGTTGCTAAGGGATTCAAGAAGCACAAAGGAGTTGATTTTGATGAAAACCTTCTTGCCTGTGGTTAAGATAATTACACTACGTATAGTGCTTGGCCTTAGTAACCATCAAGGATATTGAGCTTGTTCAAATGGATGTGAAGACAAATTTTCTTTACCGAGATCTTGAAGAGGATGTCTACATGAAGCAACTTATATGCAAACTCAAGAGGATCACTGCTGTATACAAAGAAAATCAGTGATGGTGCTTTGGTCACTCTCATTCTATATATAGATGCCATGCTCATTATAGGATTGTGGGCAAGATTTGTCTTTGATTCTTGTGACTTTTACCACTCTGAATCTAGCATTAATTGTACCTGTGACTGTTGCTGGCTACCTCTTGGAAAAGAGAGTATTAGCATTGTTTCTTCTCTATGGGCCTTGTGTTGGTCTAACCAATGATGTCCAAGGATGACATCTGCATGCATGTATCTTGATGGCTTTATCTGAAACTTTACCTGCTCTTCATGATTTTGGATGCTAAGGGTAGCAACCATTTCTTCTTGACATGTATGCATACCTAGTATTGTTTTGCTATCATGTTGCATAGAGTGATCTAGAGGATCCTTTGGATGTTCTCTCTGTGCAATCATATTGCACTCTACTTCTTTATCCAATACAACATTGCATCTAACACTTGCTCCATTTACACTACTGAGGACTATAACTATTCTCATTGGAGGTTCTATTAAAGATCCTTGTTCGTCTTTTGTCATATTCTAGCTAGGTCTCTATAGAAGGTGACTCAAGACTCTGTTTTCCAATTTTACATACATCAGTTGATTCAACTGGCAGTGAGTCATTGATCTTTGGACTTCCTATTGCTTCCTGATTTTTCTCAAACTCACTTAACTTTTGGCTTTGATGGCATTCTCTGCTCAATATATTTCATGGATTTTGTTTGATTTGCACATGCATTTTCCTGATCTGCTTTAAGATCTTTTGAAGTCCTATTGCTTGGATTCATCTTCAGTAAACTACGTTTTGGCATTGGTCTCCATTTGAGTTTTTCTCAAGGACTTCGTGTTTTTGTCCACAGGTGGACTTCATGTTCTCGTCCACAGGTGACCAGTCTTGGTATTCATTCTTTGTTGTCTGTGATGACATTGTCATTTTTGAACTCCATATCTCTAACATCTTCTAGGCTATTGGCATTCCCACTATCATGTTGTCTCATATACCCTTTGTTGTGATCACGTGGAATTGGGCTGTGATGATATATGAGCCTATTTGAATGGCGGTGGAGACAATTCCCAAGCATTCTTCTCATTTGTTTATGGAATTGGAGCTGATCTCTTCATACAACTGATTTAGGTGTTAGAATTTAGAGCTACTGGTTATGTTGTCAGTTCAATTAGTGAGATTGGAACAGAGTACTGACTGGACTGAAATAGATAACTGAACTAGAATGCTATATTGAAACGAGAGACATAACTGAAAGACTGGAAAGAGTATTTGCAAATTCAAATTAATAGCTCAAGGACAACTAGTACAATGTATAATGGGTTTAAGCTCAAATGATTACAGAAGCAATGATTACTGGGTGAAACTAGAGGCGAGAGCTTGTAAACCCGAAAGTGCTTAGAAAGCTAAAGCCGAAATACAAGAAACTAAGAAGCTTGATTAAAATGTAGCGGTCCTATTTATATCTCTTCGAAGTTACTGCAGTAACTTCTTGCGGTAATTACTGCCAGTGTGATTGCCTCCCACTGCTCGGTCTTCTAAGGGACAGTTCCCGCCTACTAGGACTGTCCTCGCCTTCTACATCCTTCCCTCCTTTCTTGAATTTTGGTATAACTCCAAAATTTCTGAAAAATCCATTGCCTGATTCTAAATTGGTGTTGAGAAAACCATCTGGTATTTTGGTTGCTCCAAACCCTAAGCCCTGAACCCTAAACCTTTGTTGTTGCTGATTTGGCCGATGTTCCTCATGGTAATACTCTTTCGGTATTGGTAGCTTTATACCATACTTCATGCTTGTTGAGTGCTTGACACCCCTATAGTTGTAATTCCAAGGGTTCCTAGCCAAAGAGATTCTAGTACCTCACTAGGAAAATCCACCGTCTGATTCTGAGATGGAACAACCCAGTATCCTTCCACTGAACCCGCTTCCTCTTGCCCTTCTTCTGTGTTGGTGGCTCAGAAGTCTCAGTGCCAGCATTGTCCTTCTAGATAAGCCTATAAATGGCCTCCTGCTCAAGTTGATCCCGCCTTTCAATGGAAATCTCAAATTCATAAGACGTGAGAGGATTGCAGGTTTTGGTGTTGGGATCATACAGAGTGCGTTTTCCCTTTGTTAGAAGGGTTCTGGCCAATTTATGACAATGCAAGGCTGTGTGGATCCATCCCTATGGAAGAGGTTGATTCGTCTTGATTCTAGCTTCAAAGAGAATCTCAACCATTTCTCTGTATTGGGGCCCCAGTCCTGGTTTAGCAGTGATATCCTTTTCAGGGATCTTGGAAGACTCCACAGTTAGCTAAAGCAACTGATTTGTGATATTGTGTCAAACCACGGAGCTGGATCTTCCACTATCCCATACAGAGTTGACCCTCTGCATTTCTCCCTACAGATCCATGACATCATCCAGTTTGCGAGCGTCATTGATCAGTGTTTGCTAGGTTTTCTATTCCACAGTGGCTCGCTCATACCAGTCTTGGAGGTCATTAGTGATACTGAAGTAGGTGAGCTGATCCACTGGTTCTAGATGCTGAGGATACAAAGCTGGAAAAAATCTAGGCAGTTCGGATTCTTTAGTAGGCAATGCACACATGAGAACTGAAGAATCAGGTACAAATTCCAAAAAATTGAGGACAACCTGGTTCTCTCCGTGGGAGGCATGTCTGACCTCACCATCCTATCTTATTGCAATATTAGCGAGAACCACGATTAATTTTTCAATCCATGGGACGAAGCTGACTCGACTAGTGCATAGAGGCTACAAGAGGTTGTCAATCTCTCAGAAAACAACTAACAACTCGCATCTAACTCAAGCTACACTCAAGTGACTGAAATCACCAAAAGCCAATCGCTCATCCGCAAACAATTCACATCTATTAGACGTAAATGAAACTTTTAGGACATGTTTATAAGACCTAAGCATGCATGCTTATGGTCTCAAACTCCACTTTAGGTCAAGTTTCAAAATTGCGATTATTAACAACAGTGGATTTTTAACCTAGTCGTTTTTGACCAGAATGCATCTAAATGCTTAGCAATGATGCCCCAATACCCCACCTATGCTTAGTTTTTGATTTGAAAGTGTAAATTTCTAGTTATGATGAAATTAGGCCGCAGGTCGGCAAATTAGGCCGCGGGTCGGCAATGCCAAAAGCTACGAAATACTGTGAACTGCTTATGTCAATGCGTAGAGCTCTTACGTGGTTGCAATGCAACAAACATGACTGCAATGTGACAACCAGGGAGGAAGTACGAAGCTCGAGAAGGAGAGGAGTGAGCACCGTTAGCTCATGCTGTGTATTTATTATCCAAAAACTTATAAAAAACTTACAAAAATTGGATTTTATACCTTGGCCAAGGTTTTTGGGTGGTCAAAACTAATAATCTGGAGTTCTACCAAAGCTGGAAAATGACTGGTTGATACAATCTGGAAGCTTGTAGCCCCGGCTCATTAATTATAGAGTTTATCTGAGAAAATAGGAGTTACAATATTCCCAATTTATCAAAATAATAAATGTTTTACAAGGAGAACTCCAAAAAATGGTATCCGTGTTAGCTTGCTGCTAACATTCCCCACCTCCTCGCTTGTGTCGTCCCTTGACACAGCTTTATGGGCTAAAATAATCTTCAGGTTTAAGGCTGGCGAGACGGTCTTTAAGCGCATCCAGTGCCTTCTGGTATCTGATTTTTCTTTCTTTGTTTGGCACTTGCAGAAATTGCATGGTCACTCTGTTCTTCAGCTGAGTAGCCTACAAATCTGGATGTGAGGTTTCTGATCATTGGTGCAAAGATCTTCGTTCGCCAAGTGAAGAATCCAATGTAAAAGTTTCCTCGAATGCCAACATATTGCTTGATGGTAAAAACATACATCTGGAATAGAAGCCGTAAAGTACTTCTTCGGAAGGCTGAATACTTAGATCATAGCATAACCCCTTATTTTGCTTGAGGAATGATATCCACAGGGTGCCTGCTTGCTCTGGATCATGAAATAATTCAATACAAGTGAGCAGCATTCGACATATTTTATATAGCATGGCACATGAGAGATCCAGTAGACTCTTGAAGAAAGACATGGCGCCCGTTAGGATTTTCACCATGTATTCCTCCGTTGCTTGTCCTTTCTCTGGAGCTGGTAGTCTTGGGTAGTTAAGCTAGGTTGGCCTCTTTTTTGTCAGTGCCTCATGCTCTTGCCATGTCCTTACTCTGGGTACAAGACAGAAAGTTGGATCTCTTTGAAGGGTTGCAGGTGCTCTTGTGAACATAATCAAATACCTCGGATTCTTGTTCAATCAGCTCAACCTCCACTTTGGGTGGTCTTTATTTGCGCCATCTTCTTGCATGTCTTTGTACAACCTCTCTTTTACCTATAGTAGTTCCACTTTGATGAGAGGGTACGACAGGGATTGCTAATGCCATTGCGCATTGATCTGATTGGGAGTGAGTTGAGTGACGTTGAAAAAATGTAGAACTCTCAACTCCCAATCCATTACGACTATCCACTGCTCATCCATCTGCTGGGTGATCTTCTCTTTCAATGCGTCCTCCTCAGATTTTGATAGCTGGACCATAGGCACTGTGTTTGCATATGTGATGTTAATATGAAAATCCTCTTCACCACTTGTCTTTGCCGTGGACTGTGTCTCCAACTCAGCAAATGAGACCAAGGGTATATTTATCAGCGGCAGCTCTGAAGTGGCTGCCTCTTCCTGCATATCCGGCCTTCCTTCCCTCAGGAGCTGGTTAACTCTCTTGAGCTCAGCTATTTCTTTAAGGAGCTCTTCTTCTTGCTGGACCCGCATCAAAGTCATGTCCCTACGCTGTGATTGCTCCAGCTTTAATTCTAACTCAAGGTCCTTGTTCTTCTTTTCTAGTTCCTTGTATACTTCATCAGTCTCCTTGATCGAGGCCACGGTTGGATTTTGTCTTATTTGGCGTAAGAAGATTGCTTGATCATTGATTCGCTGTTCAGAGTACTGTAAAGAGGCATTTGCGACATCCAATTGCACTTGAATTTTCTGAGCTAGCAGGGATGTCATAAGAAGTTCATTTGTAACTTCTGTCAGCTGTTCATCTTTTTCCTTGCAAGCATCGGATAACTTGGTGAGCAGATCACCTAACTCCTCCATTTCTTTTTGCTACCTATCTCTAGCTAGCTGATGCTGTTCAGCTTCTACTTTCATCTCCTGCACTTGCCCTTGAAGATCGGTGATGACAGTCATCCTGTCTTCTAACTCTCCTTGGAGAGCGTCAATCACCATCTCGAGCTCTTTAGCCTTGGTACTGCGGCTAAGTGCTACTGAATCGGAGTCTCTATGTCATATCTTGCATCTGCCTTGCATATATATTTACTTGCAATATGACCTTGTCATTTGACTGCCAATCCTCCTGTCTTGCCAGCTGAGTGGATGTGCCTGCGACCTCATGTTTGTCTTTCTGATGCATCGTAGCTACTGGTTCTTCTTGTGTGGAGGTAGAGGATTGGTCTTTTTCTTTGTCATCCTGAGGCCTTGTTGCCTCGGAGGTTTCTTACTGAGTGGAAGTAGAGGGTGCTGGCCCAGACTATGTAGTCTCTTTAGGTGCAGGGCTCACTTCCATCTCTGGCTCAGGTTCTTTCTGTTGTTGTTTCTCTTGTGTAGAAGTGGCCTCTTGTGCAGATTCACTTGCCTTTTGCTCTTCAGGTTTTTGAGTAGCTTCGGTGACTTTTTCTTGTTCCGGCTCTGCTTCTTTATCTTTTTGTTGCTCTTGTTGGTCAGCCTCTTGTGCAGATTCTGTCCCTTTAGTGGACTCAGATTCAGTCTCTTTCTCAGGCTCCACTTCTTTATTGGTGTCTTTGCCTGCAGGTGATGGTGGTGGGCTTGGCATAGGGTGGTCTTGTTGCTCTGTAGGAGGTGAGGTGGGTCCAGGAGACTCGTAGCCCTATTCTTCTGCTTCTTCTCTAGCCGTTTCCTCGGCTTGTCTTTTTTCCTCCGCCTCTTTGGCTTTTCTAGCCGCTTCTTCGGCTTCTTTCAGCTTGAGGGCTTCAGCTTCTTGGTATAGTTTTTCCAAACTCTCTGTCGGATCTTCAACCTCTTTTCTGGTGTGATGCTTTGTTCTTGAGCCTTTAAGTCCGCTAGGCACCCATTTCTCAGGATCCTTCCCTTGTGCTTGTCGGTTGCGCTGATAGGCGTGTTTTTCTCTTTCAAAGCAAGCTTGTTTCTATGCGGGCTCTTCTTGGTGGGCGACCACAACTTTTCTCTTCATTTCTTCTCTTCTCGCTCTCTTCTCCTCATTGTCAGAGCTCTCGCTGTTGTGCCTTTCTGGCAAGTTGTCAGCTGATTGTTCATCGGATTTATAAGATCTGCTTTGACTGAATCTGGGTCTAGTTGATATGCGAGCAGTTCCTACAACTTCTCCTTTTGGTTGAGCTTCTTATTGGCCCTCTTTACTGCTTGCATGGCTCCTATTCAGTGAATAGAGTGCAAAGTTAGCAAATTTGTCAGAATTTTCTCTGAAATGTCCTTTAGTCTGAAATGCTGACAATTTTGGTCCAATTTGCTTCAAATCAATTTTTGAACAAGCATAGATGCATAAAAACATGCAAGGAACAAAACTGTAAAGTGAAAACAAATTTTTACAACCAAAAGTAAATAATCATGATTATTTACAACTGAGCAAATTTTTCAACTTTTTGTGTTATAATAATCAATATCTAAATGATTTTCTAAACTGATCATTTAATATGGGGAAGTGCCAGGGGAGAAAAAGCTAGAATATTGGTTAAGCTGGTAGACCGCCGGCCACAATAGGGATCCAAAGGAGGGAAAATAGGGATCCAAAGGGGGGGCCATCTGCAAAAGAGCACTGTGCAACAATGGGATTAAAAGACCCTAAGGTTCAGCCCATTAAGACTTCCAAAATGCTACAAAGAAATTTAATGACTTGGTGCAGCGAGCTCTGAAGCTTGAACAACAAGCTAAGAAGGAGAGAAGCCACAAGAAGAGGAGGTCTAGTAGTAGCAGTTTTTCCACTAAAAATTCTGATTCTAGTGAGACCTGCAGTAGCTCTGACAGCAGCTCAGATGAAAAGAGCAAGGACACGGCCAACAAGGGGTCTTGATCCAGGAAGATTGATGAAATGGCCCTACAGATTGCTAAAATCAGCCAAACTAGACAACCAATTAAGAGAATGGAAACCTAGTGCTTATGGTTCCAAAATTCAAGGGTAGTGTCCAAAGGTCAAACATTAGGGAAATTGGATGCTTGGTGTGTGTCCCAAAAGTCTTCATGCATCCCTACATAGGAGAGGGTCGAGCCCTAGTTGTAGGAAATGAGAGAGAAAATCTCTCTCTCACACACACACACACACACACACACACACACACACACACACACACACACACACACAAACACACACACACACACACACACAAGCTCCCTTTACACAAAGAGAATGAGGGACACATGTCATCTCCCTAGCCCAGATGCCCACAAGGTCTACTCAATTCCTATTGGATGACCTTGGAGGTGGACCAATGAGAATTAGGCTAGAGTAAATCTAGTTTAATCAATTTAAAAACACTTAATAAAAGAACCAATAGGAATTAAGCTCTCTAGAAGACTATTGGACAGTCTCCCAAGGGGTCCAATGAGCATTCACCAGCCCAATAGCTTGCATGATTCCTATTGGCCAGGAGGCAAAGGGGTCCAATGAGAATTTAGTTGCATTTATTGATTAACTAAAGCTCTCACAAAAGGGGAAAGGGGGACACACATGTAAGAAGGCTATAACTTATGCTGCTTAATTTCCATTGGCTGAGTCTAGGGAGGTCCAATAGGGCTGTAGCATGAGCAATTAGCAAGGGGGGTCGACCAAGAGAGAGAGGGGGACTGATTTTTCAAAGGAATTATTCACTCACACACTCACACAATCCATGTGTGAAGAAAAGAAGACTCTCTCTCCTTCTCAAGCTTTAATACAAATCTTATCACCTACTCCAAGCTTGTGAGAAGGGAGGCCTACACCAACAACTCTTGGCTTTGCGATGCAAATCCAACCAAGAGCCAAGCTTCAATGCATGCTCCTCTCCTCTCCTAATTACTAAGCTAAGCTATGCTAATATGAGCGATTATGTGAGGAGATGTACATCTTTCTCATAAGAATACTCCTTCTTCCTCTCTATCTACTCTCATACCCCGCTAGCTCTCACCATCTTTGAAGGTGTGTGAGGTCTTGGGTCTGAGACCGTTAAGGAATTGATGTTGTGTTTGATAAGTGTTTTGCTTAGTGCATTGAGGGCCGGAATGCGGAACCGTCAGGGGGTGACCTCTACACCTCCTTGCCGATCCTCAATTGCAATGGGGTAGACAAATCCGCCAAAATGATAGGGGGCACCACCTAGCTTGTTTGCGGCTAGGACGCAAGAGAATGAGTAGGTAACACACTATGAAATGGACCTTATGGAATGCTTCTTGTCATGAGAGAGAGAGAGAGAGAGGGAGAGCACTCTACCAAAACCCTAAATAAAAACATCATCACTAATCCCCAAGCCCACGGGAGAAGAAGAGAGTGAAAACATCTTGACCATTTGCCTGACCTTGAACATACACATAAACAAATAGGGAGAGAGAGAGAGAGAGAGAGAGAGAGAGAGAGAGAGAGTGACAGAGAGAGTGTTATGGGGCTGCATTTTAGGTATTGTATACTCATTCCATCATGAGAGAGTGATGGAGAGGGAGTTTTAGGGCTAGGAGTTCACATACCACCAAGTGATAAGCAATACATCATGCACAATAAGTAAGAGTAAGAACCACGAGAGAGATTTGTGGAAATATGGCATAAGGAAACCATGTAACTATCAATCACAAGACCATACGTACAATAGAGAGACTTAATGGGCAGCCATGGATACTCCAAGTGTAGGCATGAAGCTCAAGCACCAAGGCTTAAGAGGTGGTGTGTGTAGCATAACCCTCTAGCAACTTATTACCCTATTGTGTTGTCTGTTTTGTGTGTAGAAGAGGCCTCTTTATATAGGAGAGGGGAAGCTTGATTAAGGTGGAGTTAATTGATAATTGCAATTAACTTTGTCAAAGCGGATGGGGCAGTGATGATGAAGCTCCTCCCCACCACTTTGGTTTTTTGCATAATGGCCAAGTGGTGACTAGGCCTAGAAGATGCCTCTAGCCATGTGAGTGGCCACTCTAGCTAGAGGCCGAATGATGTGGTAAGTGAGGTATAATGATGTACAAAGGTGAGAGAAAGAGGGTTTTTTACAAGGTTGGGTGAGAGAGAGAGTTGAGGGTAAAGTGGTTGTGTGTGTGTGTGTGTGGAAGCAGGGAAAACAGGGTAGGCAAACCTGTCACTGTGAGCTGCCAACATGGTCCCACCATTTTGGACATAGCTCCTTGCTCAGAGCTCCAAAAAATAAAATAAAAATATTGGCAGAGAGATGAGTTCACGAGCTACAACTTTGATTCACGCCACTTTCACAAATTCGGTGTAGAGCTACGTGCTAAAATTCGAGCCAATGAACATGTATTTTCCATATCCCAAAAGTCTTTTTGTTGGACCATATGACCTTACCTTTCCTTATGCTTCCAAAGATGACTCATTGATGCCTTGTGTGAGCATGATGTATACCCATGACTCACCTTGAAACCTTCCAAGAGAAGATAATGATAGAGATATGCAAATATAATGAAAATAGAAAATAGGAAATAACATATAGCAAAATGAAGGGAAAATAATTAGTGATGAGATAATAAATAGTAAAAATATTAGAAAAATAGGTAATGATATGGAAAGTGTTCCTCACTTTTATTAAGATAAATATGATGGGTTTTATTTATTTTTGAAAGATAAAAAAGGAAAAACAAGCCAAATCTACTAGTAGGAAAAAAAATGCTAAAGATAGAAATGCTAGAGGCGGTTCATACACTAAAAGCATTTGGCTTCTTTGGAGAGGATACACATGAAAAATACTGAGTGGGGGTGCATGAAAAAAGTCACCATCATTAGCCCTCCCCCAAAATCTAGAGGTACTTTATGCCTCTAGCCCTAGAAGGTGTTGTAATATGGTGTTTCATGGAGTGCATTACACACCAATCTTGAAGCAATTGAACAATAGACGAAATCCTTTGATATGCGAACGTTATATCTTGGACTTCTATCATGACCCTTTTCTTTGCCATGTAGCTGCCCTTTGACTGTTGCATTCTATTTGTTTTTAGCCCTTTTCGATGAATGCTTGTATCCACCCATGACAAACAATTGGTCTCCTAGACCCTTGAAAACCATACCCCATCCATTGTCAATATCTGCTCTCACTGGTAACCTTCTTTTTTTCTCTTTTTTAAAAATTTTTAAATCTTTTTTTTTTGTTTTGAAATAAACTATGTACATGGTTGTTATCTTAGTCGGAGCTCAAATATGATGAGCTCTCCTTTGAACCAACCTTATCATTGATCCCACCAACATATAACTGTGAAAGATGACAGTGGTAGGCCTTCAATCGCCAACCATTTACTGGGGTCTGATATACTTTACCATCTAAGTCACCTAGCTGGTAACTACCATTTGAGAACCTCTGTATCACTACAAAAGGGCCCTCCCACTTAAGCAAGAACTTACCATCCTTTCTGCGATCAAAACGATTGTCGTATCTGAGCACTAAAGATCCTTCCTTGATGTCTTTCTTGACAAGGTTACGATTGAACTTCCTTCGCTTCTTCTCTGCCTGAGCCGGATAGTATTTCACTGCTTACTCTGGATCTAGCCCTACCCTCTCCAAATCAATGATTCTTCTCTCCACCTGCTTCTCTTGACTATCTTCTTGGTGTGCCTTTAGAACTCGGAGGCTTGCTAGCTCCACTTCTATAGGTAGTAGTGCCTCTTGCCCGTAAACCAAGTGAAACAGCGTATACCCCAAGGATGTTTTAAAGGATGTTGTATAAGCCCAAAGTGCTGCATCTAAGTGCTTGTCCCATGCCTTAGGATGTAAATTCACTTGTTTAGTGATGATTTTATATATAAGACCATTTACCTTCTCCACAAGACCATTGCATTGAGGATAGTATGGCGTTGAGTGCCTACGCTTGATTTTCAACTTGCTCATCAATTTCCCGACTAAATCAGCTCAAAATCCCAGTCCCCTATCGGAGAGAATCTCCAAAGGTGTGCCAAAATGGCAACAAATGCACTCAAATATGAAATCACAAACGTCTTGGGCTGTGATGCTCTCTGTGGATCGAGCTTCTGCCCATTTGGTCATATACTCCACCCCCATAATGATGTACTCCTTTCCTGATTGAGCGCAAGGTAGTGGCCCTATTGCATCTATCCCCCATTTTTCAAAGGCCCGTAGGTTTTAATTGGGTGCTGATTTTCATGAGCAAGACGCCTTGGTCCGGCTTTTTGGCAAACCTCGCATGTGTGGCACCAGTGTTGTACATCTCGATGTAGGCTAGGCCATATAAACCCTACTTGTAAGATCTTCCTGCTAGTGATCTCTTGTGCAAAGTGTCCACCACACACACCTTCATGGCAGCTAAACAAAATATCCTTGATCTCTTGGGATGAGGGAACTCTCCTCATGACAACATCTTTCCCCTTACAATACAAGTCCTCACCTACCAAACTATATCTAGTAGCCTTTTTTGCCATCCACCTGCGTTCACTTTTACTCATACCTGAGGGTGCTTCACAATGCTCAAGAAAGTAAAGTAAATCATGCAGCTCCTCCTTTCCCTGGTATAAAGGACTTTTCACAAGGACAACACCTACCATGAGAGTTTGTAGTTCTTCAGCTGCTAAGGCATCTGCTTCTCGATTTTGATCTCGAGGTACAAAGTGAACTCGAACTTCTTTAAAACCCTTCAACAAGGCCTTTGCTTCCCTCATCTTAATAGACAATTTGTCATTTTTACAGGCCCATACGCCAATCATTTGCTTAACAATCAACATGGAGTCACCAAAAACGTTTAGCTTTGTGATGCCTTGAGAAAGACAACATTGTAACCCTAAAACAAGGGCATGGTACTCTGCCTCATTCTTAGAATGAACCTGTTCTAGGTGAAACCCTTTTGCAAAAATCGTCTCCTTTTCGGGATCTAGTATCACTATACCTACTGATGCCTTGTCTTTTGTTCTCTTGTAAGCTCCATCAAAATATAGACTGTGTGCCCCTATTAGAATTTCAGACTCCGGGACAGGTGGTACCTTACTAGGTGCCTCTTTCTTGATCTTCTCATAACACCTTTGTGTGAGGACGTCTGCCAAACAAGCACGGGTGGAATCCTCTACCTGTAGTGTGTAGTCAAACTCTTGAAGCTACACCACCCACTTTGCTATTCTTTGAGACAGTTCCATGTGTTGTAGGGCATATGGAAAGACCTCCTCAGTTGTGATCCCCACAAATTGTCTCGGAAGCAAGTAAGCCCAAAACTTTTCCACTACAAACTTAAGAGCTAGCACCAATTGCTCATTTGCACTGAAACCCTTTTCAGCAGCTGTCATCACTCTACTAGAGAAGTAAAATGGTCTCATGAGAGACTTCTTTGGGTCTTTTTGCATCAAGACAACTCCTAGAGCTTCTAGGCCTACACTAGGTTTCACATAGAATAATTCACCCCATGTGGGCTGCAGGATGACAGGCATTGAACTCAAAATGTTTTTAACTTCTTGAAAGCACCTTTCACCCTCCTCGCTCCATGCCAATGTAGTGTGTTTAGTGAGCTGCTACAAAGGGTAGATTTCCTGAGAAAGGAGATGTATGAATCGTCCCATGTAGCAAACCTTCTGAATGAAGGAGACTAGCTGCTTCACGTTTGAAGGAGTAGGCAAGGCTAACAATGTCTTTACCTTTTCAGGGTCAGCCTCAATACCATCTTGAGACACAACCTGGCCTAGTAGAGTGACCTTACTCTCACCTATATGGCACTTGTATTTATTTAGTTGCCCACCCAATTGGGCCAGACGGGTGAAGCCTTCATCAACCTTGGAAAGATGCACTTACCTAGAGCTGTAAATGCAAAAATCATCAATGAATACTCGTATGGATTTACCAAAGTAGGGTTGAAACACCAAGTTCATAAACCTTTGGAAAGTAGCTGGGGCATTAGTTAAGCCAAAAGGCATAACTCTGTAAGCAAAACACCCCCAGGGCGTTATGAAGGTAGTCTTCCTTTGATCTTCATTTGCAATCCTGATCTGGAAGTAGCTTGAGTATCCATCACACACTGTGTACCTTTCATGACCAGCCACTTCATTTAGTATCTCATCTTGGAAAGGCAAAGGAAAATGGTCCCTCTTTGTGGCTGCATTTAGAGGCTTGTAATAAACACACACCCTCCACTTCCCATTTTTCTTTGGTGTTACCACAACCGGGGACACCCACTCAGAATCTTCCACTGGGTAGATAAATCCTGCATTGAGTAATCTTTTCACTTCCTTTAAGAGCACATCTTGTTGCATTAGCCCTAATCTCCTAAGTCTTTGCACCACTGGCTTGGCACCTTCTTTCAATTGGATATGGTGTTGAGTCACTGTTACTCCCTTAATGTGTTCATAATCAGTTATGAAGAGACTAGCATGCTTCTTTAGTACCTGCAAATAGGGTCCTTTTTCTTCTTCTGGTAGGTCTTTAGCTAATATCTCTTCTAGGCCTGTGACTTCCTCCTTCTTTAGAGAGTCTTCACTATCCTCTCCTTCAAGATCTCGTAGTACTATACCCATTACCTCCAGAGAACTAGCATCCTCCTCAGATGACTCACCCTCAGATGAAGAGTAGTTGCTTGTGCTCCATTCGTCCACCGAAGTCTCCATATCCAGGTCTTGTTGTCTACCCTGCTTCATGTCATACACAATTTTTTTGTTGCTTTCCACCAGCCTTATGACTTGGGTGCAACTCAAGGGAACCTATCTCCCAATCCTGCCTGGCCTTCATAGCCATAAGCCAAGGTCTTCCAAGACTTAATGGGTAGCCCTCCCCCTTAGTTGGGATCACATAAGCATCAATTGAGACTGCCACACCAAAAGCTGAAACCTTCACTTCATTAACCTTTGCCACACAAGCAACCCTTACATTATTTGCCATCTTAGCTTGTAAGGAAGTCTGTTCGTTTACTTCCAAACCCAACCTGTGCATCAATGTGCGCTCCTTGCCGCACTGTCGAAGCAAGGGACTTGCCAATACACCGTGTGCGAGCCACAAACGGCTCCAAGCACACAACAAGCCTAAACTAGCAAGCTCAAGAAAACAAAGGGTGTGTCACTCACCGCTCTACGCTCGCCTTCGTGGTGGATTCCTCGCCGCGATGAAGAAGAAGCTGCAGTCGTGCCGCGCTCAACCGCTTCGCCGCCGTCGTGCCTTCGTAATGCTCGATCGCACACACACTCTCCCTCTCTCTCTCTCTCACACACACACACAAGGAGGTGAAGAAGAAGAAGATGGAGATGGAGCAAGAGCACTCTTCAATTGCACAAATGAGAGAATGAGTAAAAATTAGGTTTAGTTGGCTTTTATAGGAGCTCACCCCATTCACACTTGGGCGCCCATGCTTAACCAACTAATCCCTTGAATGTCCAAGTTAAAGTGCGCCTCTCATCGACGATCACTCTACCTTTCCCTATTGGTCCGACAAGCCCGGTACCTGACTCTAAATAATACAACGTTTATAGATCATAGGGTGTCCGTGTGCCATGAGGGTTAACATGCCCCCCTTCCTGATGTAGATTCCGTCCTCGGAAGCTATTGAGTTGAAGCTGGTTCGTCGAGGTGGAAGAGCATTTGAGATGAATGTCCTGAGCCTTCTTTAGTCACTGCAAAATCAAACAGCATTGGCACAGTAATTGCATTCTCTTAAAAAGCATATGCAGTTTTAGGTAGAAAAATTGATTGGTAAAAGAATTTCAAACAATTTGTTAGCAATGAACATTAAATTGCAATGTAATCAAATGCATAAACAGATGTAAAGGTAAAAAATTAAACAAGTCTGGGATCGCTAATTTGACGGTCGAAAGGCACTAGAGATCAAGTATTAATACCATGGGTAAGCTTCTTAATTTTCTGTGGTCAATTAAGTTGTTTAATCGCGAGAGCCAAGTATTGATGTTCGAGGGCTGACTAGAGGCTATATCTAGAAAACTTTGTAGTTAAGCTACCATAAAAGGAATTTCTCATGAAATCATCGCCTGACTGATTACTTTTTCTTTGACCCCCCAAAGTCTTTTCACAGTGAGTCAATTATGATGTGTGTGCTTATTTTGTATGCCTTGGGTTTTTTGCTTTTCAAGGAAAAGCGCCCACACTGGGAACCTCTAGGGCTCTAGTACCATAGGCAATACATGTGAGTGAAGTACCAATTCAAGCCAGGATTTCTCTTCCAGCTTAAAATTTTACATTGTGGCACTTTGATTTTTTGTTTGTTCATTTTCAGCATTTAAATTTTGTAACTTTGGGGGGTCATATAACACTGTTACCCTCCCCAGGCTCATCACATTAGTAAACTCCCTTTATAATACTTAAGCTAAAGGTCACTAGTGTTAAGACCACTAGAAAGCCCTACTACATTTCATACAATGCTGCCTAAATCGGATTAAGAACCTAAGTAACCATTGCTTATTAGGAAGGCATTCCCCATGGTATTAAGAGAAGATTTCTAATACCTAGCTTGGTCAAACTAGCTTAGTCGGACTGCTTGATTTTTACACCTAAACAAGTGATTATGACAAAAGATTGCATTGAATTAAATGTTGGATACTAAGCCAATGCGCTGAATAGTATGCTACCAATCACAATCAAAGCAGACAAACATGGATGCAAAAAAGATAAGGGCAATGCTAATGGACAAGAAACACCTGTTTGTGTTGATGGTCGCGCTTGATTTGAAGTGTGAACGAGAGAAAGGTTCCATGAAGGTCCAAACCCTATCAATAGCAACACGCTCCTGTACACACTAGGAAACAAAAGGAATACCTCCAGGAGGCACATCAGTGGGAAAAGAGATCTTTGCTAATCACTCAACTCTAAAACAGAAACACTCCTATCGTACTAATCTTACCTTACCCTCCATCACTCAAGTGATGAGGATCAAAGGTGTTTTATGGCATAGGTTTCTGTTTCACTGTACCAGATGTGACATGTGTAGGTCTAAGTCAATGTTTTGACTTTTAATGTGCATACTCGTTTGCTAATTGCTCTTGCTCTTTATTTTTTTTATTTTGTTTTTTTTTTTTTTGAGAGTATAAAGCTTTATATGTACATTCCCTAAGATCGGGAGATATAGAGGTCAGGGAAAAAGGTTGAGAGGGAAACAAATGAATGATGGATGTCCACAAACACTCCCCCCTTCCTTGGGTAGATCATACCGTTTGAAATGAGCTTGTCACCCTTTGAAACCAATTGTTCCAGTTGGTAATAGGTGAGGATTTTTGCCAGTAGTTTTCTATTACCCTAGGTGCCTCGTCAAGTTGCAACGGTGGTAAGGTACTCTCCCAGGATCGAACTTGAAGTGGTTCATTAGGTGATTCTTGAACACTGGGAGGTGTGGATTCTTTTGTAGCTTCATGGAGGTCCACTACTATAGATGGAGGCTGTGTAGAAGCTTTTACCTCTATGGATGTATTACATGAGGAGCTAGAAGCTTCATGGGACTCCCCCCTTCCTGAGCTAGGTGGAACAAATCGTTCTTTCTTTGGTACCCAAACTAGCTCGGGAGCGGGTGTGTAGCATTCTGTGATTTTTTTCTTTTCACGATCATTGATTCGTTTTGGAGCTACTGGATTGGGCTCAGTTGGGTCAGGTGATAGGTAAGAGCACAATCTACGTTTTGGCACCCAGATTTGATCATTTCCTTGATAGTAGCCTTGGGCTTCCAATAGTCGTTTAGGGATCCATCGCAACATTTTCTTACTTTTCTTGGAGCGAGTGGTACGTTTCTTACAAGGCTTCTGTTTTTTAGCACTAGATATGGTCACTAAAGAAGCTTTAGGGACCCACTTGTATGTTTTCTTCGTTACCTTAGGATGAGTCTTGTCGGAAGCGATATGCATTGCTTGTAGCATATTTAAGGGTATAGGCATTTCATCCCCCTCAGGTGTTACCCAGGTCGTCCCCCTATTTCCCCAAGTGTCTATGGTTGATGCTAGGTGGACCCAGTCTACATTGTCCGACTCAGTCAACCCAGGTAGGATATCCATATAAGGAGAATCTTGGCCAATGTTTGTGTCCTTCTTACAAGTGTAACAATATTGTAGTGGGGCCGAGTGAACTGTGGTGTCAGAGCGATGATCAATAATGGTTTTACTCCCTAAGGGGTGTACCTTACCAGTCACCAAATCCACTCTAAGAACAGAGTCTTGGAATTGCAAATAGACATGATTTTTAGACCAATCGTGAACCATTTGTGCTTCCCTTATGAATGGTCGTCCTAAAATCATTTCATATGACATAAGGTGTTTAGAGAAATCCATTACAATGAACGTATGTCGTACCTTGTGTCCTAGAACTTTGATCTTAAGATCCTTGAGCATCCCCATAGGTTTGGCTATGGTACCATTTGCCATCTTTACCACAATGTTAGTAACACTGAGGCGGGGTTTTCCCATGGATTCCCAACAATCTTTTGTAACGATGCTAACTCCCGCACCACCATCAAGAATTCCCTTTATAGTTAATCCCTTGGTAGTGATGGGTAGGGTCGCATTAGACTCGTCGCCTTCAAAATACTGCCCTAATTCGTTAATAGGTACCTCAATCACAGACTCGTGTCCATCTAAGTCAAGTGATTGCACATGATTTTCCTCATCAATCATAATCGAGTCAGGCCTATTTGGTTGCGCAAACTGCGGTAATCCCGTTCGTAGCTCTCCGTTAAGGAATGCTCGAAGTGCAAGGAATAACTCAGGATCTCCATACAGCTTTGCTATGATCGTGGTTCGAACCTCAGAAGACATGAAGTCCACTAGTTTGGCAACATTCATTGGCGTTTTGCAGGGTGTAGGTCCTTGACTAGGAACTGGTGAGGATGGAATCTCATATTCCTCAATGGGATCAGGTATTCCTTCGTTAAACATCCTTTCCAACAAGAAGGGTGTATGCTCACTTTCTGATGTCCTGTCCTCACTCCCTTCTTGGATGATACTAGATATGGCTAACGGTCTATGGTTCATGTGGGGTGGATGAACTTGCGTGGGAAACACTGTGTCATGAATTTTGATATGCATGGGTTCTGGTTCTAGTTTCCTTTGAGTCTCCTCCACTAAACCTCTTAGATGTTTCACCTGCTTAATCTCGTCTACAGGGTTTGGGTACGTCCCAATCTTCTTTTTACGATTCTTCCCTTTTTGCCCCTGCGGTTTATCTTGGGGGTCTTGGATTGGATTTGGAAACACTTGTGGTGTTTTCAGAGGCTCTTTATGGTTTTCTCTCATTCGGTTTTCATTTGGTCCCATGTTACGGTTTTCCTTGTCGGTCTTTCCCTTTGTGGTATTGGTTCTAGTCTCCATTGTCTCGACTGAATCTGAATCATCCTCGAGGTCATTCATATACACGGGGTCATCTCCTGTTCCTATGTTTGTTTTGGAACTTGGCTTTGAATTTTCCATATTCTGCGACTTCTTCCTTTGTGTCTTCTTTTTCTTTGCTTGGATAACTGACGCGGTATCTCTCTCTTCGAGGATATGTCCTGGCCCTTGAAGCATGGACCGTGTAATCACATAAGCGGGTGCAACGGGTGGTATTGGCGATGTCACACTAGCAATTTCGACCAAATTCAGGGGTGTGATTTTAGGCGCATTTGGGTTATAGGGGCATTGGGCAATCAAGTGATCTATGCCACAACGATTACATGTGAGTATTGGCATTGCAGACGTGCTCCCTTGATTCACTTGCATCTGTGCAGCATTCTTTTGCAGCCTAATAGGGCACTCCGCTACTCGATGTGGTCCACCACACTCGTAGCATTGAAGAGGTGGCCTCCTAGCCTGGGTGTTGATATTTTGACCTCTGGATGCGAGAGCAGCAGCTTGATAAACCGGCTTGACTTGCCCCCAACAATCTTCCATGTAGTATATAGGACACTCTTCCAATGTATCAAGTCCGTAGGCAATACTAGTGTCTATTTCCTCCTCACAGCCATCTGCATAAGCATTAGATGGCTCGCAACCTACTTGGTTCATAGGGGCGACTCTTGGATGCGGGGGCTGTGGTCATAGCACAGGAGGTGGTAACGGTGTAGCTTGTACAACATTTTGAGATCTAGGGACCATGTGTTGCGGTAGTTGCTCAACAGGTGGAGTAGGCATCAATACAGGAGCTCGAGGCGCATCCGTCCAGGCTACAGGTGGTCTATTTGCCATCATAAGTTTGATCATTAAACAATCCTTAGCTTGGTGACCATACCTACCACATGTGTTGCAAGCTCCATTAAATTTTACTCTAAACGTAGGGCACTCACTAGTGCTATGTGGACCTAAGCAAATGGAACACCATTGTTGCTCCCTTCTTGGATACATGTGACTATTTTGAGGGGGTCGATTATCCTTAAGAGACTCTTGGATTGCCTTGGTGAGGTCTGTCAAGAATGTCTCAAATACCTTTGGCTCATTGGCAATGGGCTTTGCAGTCATGGGTTCATACTCAATGGCTTGTGAGCTAGTGGATCTCGTGTCAGTAGACACCCTCATGCCTGCTATCATCAAGTTGTCCTCTAATTGGATTGCATTGGCAGTGACATCTTCCCAGGTTGTGATACCTCTAATCACTAGTCCATTATAGATTCCTTCATTCCTCAACCCTCGAATGAATCGATCAAGCAGTTGGTTATTGTTGAAGCGCTCATTTATGGGGCAACGAGAGTTTAAGTGCTTTAGACGACTAATGAAGTCCCTTACTGACTCTCCTTCCTTACGTTCGGCCTTCTGTAGCTGAGATGCTACACCCCAAAGCACACCTTCTCGTATGTACTCCTTTAGAAACAACCTTCGAAGGGTAGGGTAGATTGTTTTCTCGTCCACCCTTAGGGTTCTATACCAATCTCCAGCCTTCCCACTTAATGTCAATCTTAAGGCATTGCACTTATGTAGTTCGTTGCGTTCCCCTAAGGAATCACATACTTGTTCAAACATTTCAATGTGTTTCCTAGCATCTTCGTCCCCTTTGAATTTTTGCGTGAGTTTGGCAATTTGTACTGCCTTACTTCTAGGCTCTCTATCAGATGCATGACACATATTTTCCGCGATAGATCGACCTATGGTTTGAGCAAACGCTGCCAAGTCACCTATGTGAGGAGGTAGGGCCGGTGGAGGTACGCTTGGAATCATATGTGGGAGAGGAACGGGTACCGGTCTTGGCATATGTATAGATGATGCAGGATATGGAACATAACCGGGCATAGGTCCACTCGGATAAGAGCTAGGGAGCGGCACTCGAGGAGCATAAGCAAGTGGTACAATTGGAGGTGTGGGGGCCATGTGTGCATAAGGGGCTAGAGGCACATACGGTCGAGGCCCCATATTAGGTACTACGACACTAGGTAGTGGCACTGCGCTAACCGTAGATGTCATCGGTACATTCTCTGTCAGGCTTATCCCTGGAATGAGCACTGGGTTTTCCTTAATAGAGGGTTGAGCCAAGTTAGGGAAGCTAAAGTTTTCGCTCGGAGGCTCAGATTGCATAGAGACCCCAGGTGAAATGACGTAAGATGGGTCCATGGGGCTCATTAGAGGAGTCTCCATTTGTGATAGAGTAGGCTGTTGAGCCTTGCTCGTATCCAGAAATCTCATGGGGCCAGTTGAGAGTATATTTACCCCTCGGTTTTGCCTTTCTGATTGAATAATGCCATGGATAACATTACAGATCATTTTCTGTTGATCTTCGATGCTCGTGGCACTAGAGGTGGATTGTACAATCTCTATCCATCCTACATGGTAGGCGTGGCCAGAGTGTAGATCCGTCAACACCTCAGTGTGGAGGTCGTATGTCCAATGATCATTAATGAACAATCCTTCTAGAGTCGACGTATTAATGGTTTCTTGTGAGGTAGAAGCAATGTTGCTCCCCGTGGTTTTACTTGTTAGCAACGGTACTCTAGAGGGAACTTCTGAAGGAGGTAGCTCAACAGGGCCTTCTTGGTAAGAAGTTGGTATGATATCCACATGGACACTCTTTGGGGGTGTGGGGTCCACGTGCGATGTGAAAGGAGAGTCCACTTCCCCACCCCCTTCGTGTGCTTCATTTGCATCAGGTTCTGAGCGAGTAGCTCTACCTAATGTTTCCATGAAACGGCTAAACATACTAGTACTAGGCTGTGGAGCTTCGGGAGGTGCATGGCCTTCTCTCTCACTGTTTTGGGTAGGGTATGCTTCCATGATTTCTGAGTCGGAGGAGGAATCACTAGCGGCTATTTTAGGGTCTTGGGTGGTGCTACCTTGTGTCCCCGCTGAGGGTCTAGAGCTTATCGTGGATGGGTAATGGGTGTCCGTATGAACAGAGGCACTCTCAATATGCTCGTGTTCTAGTACCCACCTAGAGCGTAAGTGCATGTGCTTTTGATACCCTAAGGTGTCAAAAAGCTGCTCTAGGAGGCCTTGTGACTAGTTTTTAGAGTGTTTTTTGTTTGTTTTTTTGCTAGATTTTTTAGAGCGTGTCGTGGAATGGGCCGTGTGATAGCTCGAAACGAGCGTATCGGTCAGAGGGTCGTGACGTGCTTTACAGCCCTCCGTTTGGTCACTCTATGCCCTCGGAATCCCTAAAACTGTCAATTTCCAGTAGGGAACTAGGCCCAAACTAGAAAGTCTAAGGGTGCAAGTGGGAAGAGAAAGGAGGAGAGTGGAGGACTTGTCCCACATGCTCTCATTCTCTCTTGAGGGAGTAGGGTATATATATAAGAGTGAGTCTAGTATATATCATAAGATTGAGGACTGAGGCTTGGGCTTGGGCTTGGGCTTGGGCTTGGGCTTGGGAAAATGATCCCGATCCCGATCTACCTTTTATACAAGCCAACCCGTCGTGCCTTCGTAATGCTCGATCGCACACACACTCTCCCTCTCTCTCTCTCACACACACACACACAAGGAGGTGAAGAAGAAGAAGATGGAGATGGAGCAAGAGCACTCTTCAATTGCACAAATGAGAGAATGAGTAAAAATTAGGTTTAGTTGGCTTTTATAGGAGCTCACCCCATTCACACTTGGGCACCCATGCTTAACCAACTAATCCCTTGAATGTCCAAGTTAAAGTGCGCCTCTCATCGACGATCACTCTACCTTTCCCTATTGGTCCGACAAGCCCGGTACCTGACTCTAAATAATACAACGTTTATAGATCATAGGGTGTCCGTGTGCCGTGAGGGTTAACAATCAATTTCTCTGTCATAACACAAATCTCGGCTCCACCATCCACATACACATTGGAAACTCACTGACTCTTAATCTCTGCATCAATGACTGACACAATATCCTTCATGCCTCTTGCATTAATGGACCCAACTGACTTTGCCTTAGCCCTCCTAGTGCTAACCATCTTAGACCAGGTTCTACGCATCTTTGGGGAAAGGTGGAGGAGTTGCTGCCATGAGATCTTTGGTCCTTGCTTACTCACATCTGCTATGAGATCATAGGGTATGGATCCGACCCCAAGTGGAAGGTCTTCTACTCCTATATGCCTCCTTGACCTACTGTTCCTTTTCTTGTCTCCTATCACTTGGGAGGAACCCTCATTCCCTTTATCCGGCTCTGAAGCTTCTATAACATCAGTTCTTTGTCTCCTAACTCTCTTTATTGGCATGGAAACAGCTTCCTCCATTTTTTCTTTCCCTTTATCCTTACCATTGTCAAGACTTATGACAGAGACAGCCCTATCCTCCCCATCTGATGGTAGTGGAGGGATCTCTACTGGTGCTTGTGGTGGTGGAGGAGGGGGTTTCAATATTTGAATTTGTGGAGCCACACGTGCATTTTGTCCATTTGGTGGCCTTGCTCGAGGAGGGGTGACTTGTTGGTGGGGAGGTCGTCTTTGATTACCATTTCCTTGATAGCGTCGTGGGTGGGGCAATAATACATGCAATGACCTACCTCTCCACAATTGTAGCAAACGTACTCACGGGTTTGACTTTTTCCTTCTTGTCTATTTTGTTCATTTCCTGACTGGGGAGCCCTTACACCTTGAACCAGATTGATGGACAGTCTCTCTAGCTGATTGGTGATTTGTTGAAGCAGCTCTTGTTGAGAGGACTCTTGGTCTGTTGTTCCTGTCCCTGCTACTACCCTTGCCGTAGGTTGAGCTAACGGTGGAGGCTCCATTCCTCCTTGTAGCCGAGCTTGGAACTTTAATTTTCTATCCTTATCCCTTGCATAATTCATAGCTTTCTCAAAGGTGTCTGGGAATTTACCTTTTACCTTTTCTCGAAGAATGGGGTAAAGCCCTGCTAGGAAACAGTCCTTCTTTAGGCACTCTGGCACCCTTTCCCCTTTGCCTAGTGATGCACACCACTTCTCCCATAGGTTGGAAAACTTCCCTTTGTAACTTCTATAGTCATTGGGTGATGTTTGGTGTAGCTCTAAGAGTTGTCTCCATATCTCCTCTGGAGGCTCATGATGGCGAAATTCTTCAATGAAGGCCATTTTTAAGGCTTCCCAGTCTCTTCTTTCTTCAAGTGCCAAAGTTTGATACCATACTTTAGCACCTTCTCTTAAAACTAGTGGAAAGGCCCTTAGCTTTGTGGCCTCATCATCCCTTCATGACACTAAAAATGCCATTTCCAAATTATCCAAAAAGTCTGCAGCAACCTCCCCAGGCTTACCATAAAAATTAGGGAAGGCCATAATGTAACTGAGAGAGTACACAATTACACAAACAACTCTAATTTATTGAAAGTAGAGTATGATAAGTACAATTTGGAGCTTTAGCATAGCTAGCTCAAAATAGGATGAATATTGACACATCAAAGGAGTGGTGATAATCTAGTAAGGGTAGAATGACAGGGTGAGGAGAGCGCAAGATCTCTCCAAGTCTTTCAGCTCCAAACAACAAGGCTATTCTTTACTGATAGAATAATTTCCTATCAATACATATATTGACACGCATATGACGCACAAAATGGAAAGGAAAAATCCGTGGATCATTATTGTCATTATTGGCATCCATACCTACCCACACAAATAGACTAGATTAGTTGCACCATCTTTGGACCAATGAGCCAAATCAGCCACCACAGAAGGTCGGCACCGTGGATCATGTCTACTCTTCCTGACGCGTCTGTGAAGATGTAGGGGGTGATGGAAACACTTCTTACTATGCCGAGCCTTTTTGCAAGTAGTAGTTGGATGCTATTGCCATAATCAGCATGACGAACAAAAAGTTACACCATTAATGTGCAAAACATCACCAACAAGGACAATCTCTTTGATTGAGATAACTTCTTGAAAAATTAGCAACAAAGGTAAAGCGGGAAGGCTCTTCACCCGATCACCAAAGCACTTTGGACAATATCCAAAGAAATCTTCGCGCGGACAGGAGGTTGGCTTAGGACCGGTGGCGTCTGGATTCACAAAGTGCACTGGGAGCACACGCATACGAGCGGCAATCTTATAGGCAAGCCTCCGCCTCTTTGATTCTTGAGGGTTTAGGGGTGAAATGCATGGTTGTAGGTTTGATGTTGAAGCTAGTTGCTCACTGGCCTTTTTCTTACCAAAAGTGGTCATGTAACCCCCACTAAATGAGATGGGACCAAATGTCACCTTCACGCTTGAGCATGTGCTGCAGCTTTAGGCCACTTAGGTGTGGATGTGATCTTCCTTTTCTTAATTACCTTTTTAGGAAAGAGAGGTCTAGTAGTACTCTCTTTTCCTTTAATGTGCGTTACGATACTTTCATGTGTATTGATGTAGAGAGTTTCAATTGTGTGTGCATCGGGGGTTATTAGAGCATTCATAGGTTAAGAGGAGAGGTAAATCAAGCTCTTCTCCTCATTCTTCTATGTTGGTGACGATCAAAACAAGGCAAGGAGAGGGAATTACTTCCTGAATGTCGATGACGCTACAGTCAGGCTGTTAGGAAATAAGACGTAGCTAAAATAGATAATTGAGTAGATTACTTAATGGAGAGAGACAAATTTATATACACGAGATTATAGAGTAGAGAGAGAGAGAGAGATAGAGAGAGAGAGAGAGAGAGAGAGAGAGAGAGAGAGAGAGAGAGAGAGAGAGTACACACGATATACGTGGTTCACCCAATGTGGGCTACGTCCACGGGAAAGCAGCCACTCAATGGCTTTAGTACTTCAAAACAAGAAGTAGTTTACAAAGGGATTATACCCTTAATGGAGCTCCCGCCTTGCTTCACTCTCAATACCTCACACTCACCTTGTTGCATCAACTTCACACTATGAAATGTGTGTAGAAATGGCCTCCTTTTATAGGCCAAAAGGGTTGCCCTCTCTTATGAGAGACAACCATGTGTAGCCGCCCTTGTGCGAATAAGTCCAAATCGGACCCTCCAATCCGCCCATGTGTGGCCGCCCTTGAGAAGACGAGTCCGCTTTTGAATTCAGCTACCGGCCATTGACTTCCGACCACCGGCCACCGGCCATTGACTTCCGACCACCGGCCATCGGCCATTGACTACCGGCCACCGGCCAACCGACCGATTGTTTTCCGACTACTTTCTGGCCGCCGTCCGGCCATAATATTCCGGCGAAAAAGAATATTCCGGCAAAAAAAGAATATTCCTTTAAAGTTGCCCCTGATTCTTGTTTGTGAAAATTTTGGTTTCCGGTGAGTGATTTTCCTTCACGCACGATGGCTTCTCCTCATAATGGGGGCCTTACAAATGTGCGCTTTTACCACAGAAAATTACAAGGGTAAATCAGGCTCCATACTTAACAATCTCCCACTTGGAAACTGATCTCCAAACCAAACTTGTGACTGCTTGAATACCGATTGAAGATGAGCAAAAGCTCGACTTCTCCTTGTTGACCGCCTTTGTAAACATGTCTCAATGTGCTTTGTCCTTGAATGAAAGGCTGAGATCTTCGCAAGATGGATAGCGCTTTGGCTATCACTGTACAAGACACAATTGTCTTGTTTGAATCCAAGCTCTTCTAAGAATCTGTGAAGCCAGAGAATTTCGTTGCTTGCCTCCGTTATTGCTACATACTCTGCTTCCGTGGTAGAAAGTGAAACCACTTTCTACAGCTTTGAAGCCCAGCTTACTGCTGTGCCTCCAACCGTGAACACATAGCCAGTAGTGCTCCTTCGAGTATCTTTGTCACCTGCCATATCTGCATCAGCATACCCTTCTAGAAAAATATCAGTTCCTCCAAAATACAAAGCATTTGTTGTTGTCCCTTTTAGATACGTAAGTATCCACTTCACAGCTTGCCAATGCTCTTTACTTGGGTTGTCCATGAACCTACTCACAACTCCCACTGCATGTGCAATGTCTGGCCTTGTCCAGACCATAGCATACATTAGAGAACCTACCGCTGCAGCATATGGAACTTTAGACATATAGGCTATCTCCTCTTGTGTCTTTGGACACATATCCTTCGTTAGTTTAAAATGACCAGCCAAAGGTGTAGAAACTGGTTTTGCATTTTGCATTGCAAACCTTTCTAGTACCTTCTTGATGTAATCTTCTTGAGATAGCTTTATTGTCTTCTTCGTCCTGTCCCTTGATATTTTCATACCAAGTATCCTCTTTGCAACACCTAAATCTTTCATTGAAAAAGATTTGGACAGCTCCTCTTTTAGGTCTTTGATGTTCTGCATGTTAGCACTTGCAATCAACATGTCATCAACATACAACATTAGGATGATGAATTTCCCATCTCCCAAATTCTCCGTGTAGACGCAGTGATCCGAGTTGCATCTTGTGAATCCATGATCCAACATCCATCGATCAAACTTCAAGTACCATTGTCTTGATGCTTGCTTTAAACCATACAAGCTCTTCTTTAATCTGCAAACCATTTTCTCCTTACCTTTTACTTCATACCCCTTTGGTTGAAGCATGTAGATTTCCTCCTCTAAGTCACCGTGAGGGAATGCCGTAATTACATCTATTTGCTCGAGATTTAGATCATGAGCAGCCACAAGGCTTAAGACAAGCCTAATTGAGTTCATTTTTACAACAGGAGAAAATATTTCATTGAAGTCAATACCTTTCTTTTGAGAAAAACCTTTTACCACAAGCCTAGACTTGTACCTTTTCTTCCCACCTTCTTCTTCCTTTAGCTTGTACACCCATTTGTTTTGAAGTGCCCGCTTACCTTTAGGCAACTCAACCAACTCCCATGTTTGGTTGCGATGTAGTGAGTCCATCTCCACCTGCATGCTCTTTGTCCATTCTTCTTTGGATTCATGTTGCATAGCTTCTTCATATGATTCCGGCTCTCCAGAACCTGAGATCAAGAGATGGTTGAAGGAAGGAACAAACCTTTCTGGAGGTCTACTTGCTCTTGTAGATCTTCGGGGAATAGGTTGAGGCTCCTCATTTGGTTGACGTTGTTGCACATTGTCACCGTTTGCAGTCCTTGAGTCTTCACCGTCCTCAAGCTCCATGTACTCATCCCCTGTTTCTTTTGTTTGTTTTCTTTCCAAGTAATCTTTGTACATATTTTTTTCGTTAAAAATTACATCCCTACTCCTTAAGATTTTACCATCTTCAGGATTCCATAGGCGATACCCAAAGTCTCCTTCTCCACAGCCAATGAAGAAACACTTTTTGGACTTTGCATCTAACTTTGATCTTAGGCTTCTATCTATGTGCATGAAAGCCTCACACCCAAACACTTTGAGAAATGCATAATTCACCGGTTTACCTGTCCATGCCTCTTCTGGAACTCCCCCATCCAATGCTGTTGAGGGTGATCGATTGATTAAGTACACAGACGTACTTACAGCTTCCGCCCAAAGATCAAGAGGTAGGCTTGCATGTAGCCGCATGCTTCCTACTCGTTCCATGATTGTCCTGTTCATCCTTTCTGAAATCCCATTTTGTTGAGGTGTCCTTGGGGTTGTCCTTTGCCTCCGAATGCCATTGCTAGCACAAAATCTTTCAAAAGCTTGGCTGCAATATTCGCCTCCATTGTCGGATCTGAGGCATTTAACCTTGGTACCTGTTTCATTCTCCACAAAGGCTTTCCACCTTTGAAATATGGAAAATACATCGGATTTATTATTCTTGACATAAACCCATGTTTTTCTAGTCGCATCGTCTATGAATGTTACATAGTACAATGAGCCACCAAGTGATGGTGTACTTGCAGGACCCCAAACATCAGAATGAACCAACTCAAGTTTTTTATTTTTTCTTTCATTTCCTGATTTTTGAAATTTTACGCTCTTTTGTTTACCATAAACACAATCTTCACAGAACTCTAAGTCCACTTCTTTCAAACCTGGTAGAAGCTTTTTTGTTTGAAGGATTTGCATTCCTTTAGCACTCATATGCCCAAGTCGGTAGTGCCACACCGCACTGTCAACTTCTGTAGTTGCTGCACAAGTTGAAGGTTGCATGCTAACAGTACACAAGTAAAGTGTACCGACTTTTTCACCCTTGGCAACCACCAAAGATCCCTTTGAGATCTTCCACCGTTTGTTTCCGAATGCAATGTTGTGACCTTCATCGTCCAATTGTCCTGTAGAGATCAAATTTTTGCGAAGAGAAGGAACATGCCTAACATTTTTAAGCTTCCATTCATTTCCGTTAGCAGTTTTGACAGAAACTGTACCTTTTCCGACAATCTCACAAGCTTCATCATCTCCCAAGTATACATACCCAAAATTACCTTTGGTGTAGTCTTGGAAATGTTGCTTGTGTGGTGTTGCATGGAATGAAGCCCCGGAATCTACTATCCAGGAATTAGACACATTGTCTAATGAGAGAATTAGAGCATCTTGCTCTACTTTACCTGCCACATTGGCCTTCGATGTTGGCTTGTTGTCTTGAGACTCTGTCTCCTTCTTCTTCTTGGACCAGCAATCCTTCTTGACGTGGCCCTTCTTGCCGCAGTTCCAACATTCAAGAACTGACTTTGTGCGTGACTTGCTCCGCCTTGAGCGATCACGACCCTTTTGGTTTTTGAACCTCTCCTTAAGCCTTCCTCTTGTTTCCACTGATAGTGCAACACTTGATGATTCTCCTGTGCTTCTCCTTTGCATTTCCTCGCTTAGGAGAACACCCACAACATCATCAAACATAAGAGTATTTGTGCCAGAGATAGAATTACTTACAGCCATCACAAGGCTATCCCAACTATCCGGTAGAGATGATAGTATAAGGAGAGCTCGCACTTCGTCATCGAAATTGATTTTCACTGATCTAAGTTGACTTATGTTTGTGTTAAAGTCATTTAGGTGTTCTGCAACTGAACCATTCTCTGCCATCTTTAGATTGAACAAGCGCTTCATAAGAAATACCTTATTGGATGCCGATGGTTTCTCGTAGAAGTCATCAAGTGACTTCATCAAGTCCTCCGTGGTCTTCATCTCCGAAACATTGAAGGCCACCGTTGACGCCAAGCTTAACCGGATTGTTCCCAGTGCCTTTCGATCAAGGACAATCCATGCTTCATCTGCCATTGTTGCGGGCTTCTTCGCAAGACCGCCTAGTGGCAAAGTGAGGTCCTTCTGGTAGAGATAGTCTTCAATCTGCATCTTCCAATGTTGGTAGTTTTTGCCGTTGAACTTCTCAATCTTGAGCTTCCCTTACTCCGCCATAACTCCCACTCAATTCAAGGAATCCTTTCCTTGAGATAATTTAGCTACGAGCAAACCTTGCTCTGATACCAGTTGTTAGGAAATAAGACGTAGCTAAATAGATAATTGAGTAGATTACTTAATGGAGAGAGACAAATTTATATACACGAGATTATAGAGTAGAGAGAGAGAGAGAGAGTACACACGATATACGTGGTTCACCCAATGTGGGCTACGTCCACGGGAAAGCAGCTACTCAATGGCTTTAGTACTTCAAAACAAGAAGTAGTTTACAAAGGGATTATACCCTTAATGGAGCTCCCGCATTGCTTCACTCTCACTACCTCACACTCACCTTGTTGCATCAACTTCACACTATGAAATGTGTGTAGAAATGGCCTCCTTTTATAGGCCAAAAGGGCTGCCCTCTCTTATGAGAGACAGCCATGTGTAGCCGCCCTTGTGCGAATAAGTCCAAATCGGACCCTCCAATCCGCCTATGTGTGGCCGCCCTTGAGAAGACAAGTCCGCTTTTGAATTCGGGTATCGGCCATTGAATTCGGCCACCGGCCACCGGCCATTGACTTCCGACCACCGGCCATCGGCCATTGACTACCGGCCACCGGCCAACCGACCGGTTGTTTTCCGACCACTTTCCGGCCGCCTTCCGGCCATAACATTCCGGCGAAAAAAAAGTCTCGGGGGCCTCCGCCCCCAAGGCCTTTAAAGTTACCCCTGGTTCTTGTCCGTGAAAATTTTGGTTTCACTGAGTGATTTTCCTTCACGCACGATGGCTTCTCCTCATAATGGGGGCCTTACAAATGTGCGCTTTTACCACAGAAAATTACAAGGGTCAATCAGGCTCCATACTTAACACAGGCAACAATATCTCGATGCAAGCTTTCAGGTCCTCTAGAGCCTCCTCCTCCTCTGTCCTCCAATTTGCAAACTCCTCACGCCACTCCTCCATGTTGAAAACTGCACACCTTCATTGTTTGTGAACTGAAGGTCTATGTAGCCCTCCTCCGTGGGGGCACCAAATGCGGGCCGGAATGTGGAACCGTCAGGGGGTGGCCTCTACACCTCCTTGCCGATCCTCCTCAATGGCACTGGGGTAGACAAATCCGCCAAAATGATAGGGGGCACCACCTAGCTTGTGTGCGGCTAGGACGCAAGAGAGTGAGTAGGTAACACACTATGCAATGGACCATATGGAATGCTTCTTGTCATGAGAGAGAGAGAGAGAGAGAGAGAGAGAGAGAGAGAGAGAGGGAGAGCACTCTACCAAAACGCTAAATAAAAACATCATCACTAATCCCCAAGAACATGGGAGAGGAAGAGAGTGAAACCATCTTGACCATTTGCCTGACCTTGAACATACACATAAACAAATAGCGAGAGAGAGAGAGAGAGAGAGAGAGAGAGAGAGAGAGAGAGAGAGAGAGAGAGAGAGAGAGAGAGAGTGACATAGAGAGTGTTATGGGGCTGCATTTTAGGTATTGTATACTCATTCCATCACGAGAGAGTGATGGAGAGGGAGTTTTAGGGCTAGGAGTTCACATACCACCAAGTGATAAGCAATACATCATGCACAATAAGTAAGAGTAAGAACCACGAGAGAGATTTGTGGAAATATGGCATAAGGAAACCATGTAACTATCAATCACAAGACCATACGTAAAATAGAGAGACTTAATGGGTAGCCATGGATACTCCAAGTGTAGGCATGAAGCTCAAGCACCAAGGCTTAAGAGGTGGCCCTGTATAGCGTAACCCTCTAGCAACTTATTACCCTATTGTGTTGTCTGTTTTGTGTGTAGAAGATGCCTCTTTATATAGGAGAGGGGAAGCTTGATTAAGGTGGACTTAAATGATAATTGCAATTAATTTTTTCAAAGTGGATGGGGCAGTGATGATGAAGCTCCTCCCCACCACTTTGGTTTTTTGCATAATGGCCAAGTGGTGACTAGGCCTAGAAGATGCCTCTAGCCATGTGAGTGGCCACTCTAGCTAGAGGCCGAATGATGTGGTAAGTGAGGTATAATGATGTACAAAGGTGAGAGAAAGAGGGTTTTTTACAAGGTTGGGTGAGAGAGAGTTGAGGGTAAAGTGGTTGTGTGTGTGTGTGGAAGCAGGGAAAACAGGGTAGGCAAACCTATACTGTGAGCTGTCAACAGGGTCCCACCATTTTGGACATAGCTCCTTGCTCAGAGCTCCAAAAACTAAAATTAAAATACTGACAAAGAGATGAGCTCACGAGCTACAAATTTGATTCATGCCACTTTCACAAATTCGGTGTGGAGCTATGTGCTAAAATTCGAGCCAATAAACATGTATTTTCCATATCCCAAAAGTCTTTTTGGTGGACCATATGACCTTACCTTTCCTTATGCTTCCAAAGATGACTCATTGATGGCTTGTGTGAGCATGATGTATACCCATGACTCACCTTGCAACCATCCAAGAGAAGATAATGATAGAGATATGCAAATATAATGAAAATAGAAAATAGGAAATAACATATAGCAACATGAAGGGAAAATAATTAGTGATGAGATAATAAATAGTAAAAATATTAGAAAAATAGGTAATGATGTGGAAAGTGTTCCTCACTTTTATTAAGATAAATATGATGGGTTTTATTTATTTTTGAAAGATAAAATAGGAAAAACCAGCCAAATCTACTAGTAGGAAAAAAAATGCTAAAGATAGAAATGCTAGAGGTGGTTCATGCACTAAAAGCATTTGGCTTATTTGGAGAGGATACACATGAAAAATACCGAGTGGGGGTGCATGCAAAAAGCCACCATCATGCATGAAGTTTCCATGTTTATTTCACTAGCTAGTATTGAAGGAATACAAAGAATTGTATTGTAAAATGTCTCTCTTGATGGGAGAAACCATCATACAAAGCCTTTTGGAGGGGGGACCGTGGAGGGGGGACCGGCTCCATGCAAATCCGGTCCTCAACTATTGTCAATCGCTTAATTTCTCTCTCTTTTGAAGTATTGTTCATGCTATCTAACTAGGTGTTATACTTTTTGTTGCTCTCTCCATCCAAGCACTGTTGTTATTCTCATTAGGAAGATATTTTAATGAAATGCTCACTATGTTCATGCTATTTTCCGCTACACACAAGTTACTAGACCATTAGATGTTACATTGGTATCAGAGCACAAGGTTTCTCTTTTCTTGCTCAAGAAGGGAGGTCCTCATGCTAGCTATAAATGGTTAGTATTATTAATTGCATGTGAGTAAGTAGAATAGGGATTTTTCAGCCTTGCAGTGCGCCTGCCTTTGTGCAATTAACGGGGCATCACCATCGAGAGATATGGGCTGAATAGTGGAGTCCGGCTTAACCACTATTGAGCTATTAGAAGCTTGACAGGAGCCGGTGTTGTTTTGGTGTTGAACGACCCTCTCTTCTATTCCTTTCCATTAATGGTATTCGAGCCACGGGTACAATAGCTTGAGTGCTTTTTCTAAAGGGGTAAAGAGGAGTAGCAACTAGGGCTTGAAGTGCCAAAGTACACCTAAAAAGTTTACACCTAAAAGTTTTTATAATGGATGACAATAGTAAAGAGAGTGAAATTAATGTTGATAACTTTTATTTTGCTAATGAGCAAGCTACTAATGATGCCCCAATGCTTGTGAACTATCTTGTTTCTAGGCTTCAACAAGCCATGGGCAATCCATCCCTCCAAAGTGAAGTACAATGATAGCTTTGTGCTCATGGGATTCTCCAAGCTCCCCACCATGACGAGAGAACACCTAGAAGCCTCCTTGCGAGACTTCCAAAAGAGGTCTCTCTCCGATTTGGGAAGAAGAAGGGGATCCATATGAAGGGCTCAAAAATTTGCTCCTTGATGACGCATCTCCTTCTCAAAGGAGAATTCAAGAGCCTCCACCGAAGGAATGAGAAAGAAGTGAGTCTCTTGCCACCTCGACGGAGATGGCTCCACGAAGACGGCGGGCTAAACGCTCTCCATCACGTCCAAAACGGAGAAGACCATCGCATACTTCTCCACACCATTCTTGAAACAGGGATGACAAAAAGCAAGAGAAGAAAAGGTGCGAAAGAGGACATCCTCTTCTCCATCTTTTTCATCCTCTTCCTCTTATGAAAGTGATGGTGAAGACAAATAAGATCAAGGAAAGAAAAAGGCGAGAAAGAGGTCACCCTCTTCTCCATCTTCCTCAAATTCTTCATCTTCTGAAGAAAGTGATGGCGCAACCTTTGAACCATAAAAAGGAAGAGGCCGTAGGAGATCCTATGCCGCATGGAAGAGGTCGTCCAAGATCAAGAAATTCAAAGAGGGAGGGAAGAGCATCCCAAAAATTTGATGCGGCGTTTGGAGATGAGGGCTTCACAGAGTCCTCTAAGCTACACCATGTAGCTATGCACTTTCAAAAGTCTGCCAGGCAATGGTGGGCCTACGGGTCAACGGTGAAGCTCCACAAACATGGAAAGCTTTAAGAGCTTTCATTATGAAGCAGTTTTTGGCCACCGATGCCAAAGACAAAGTACTCACCGAATGGAGAAGCTTGAAGCTCTCCCTATGAATCCATTCACAAATATGTAGACAAGTTTTGGGACCTACAACTCAAAGCCACTGTCTTCAAAAACTTGGATTTTGGAGAGCAAAAGCAACAATTTTGTGCGGGCTTAACTGAAGAAATGGAGGAGTATATCAAGTCCCAAAGTCCACGCACCATATCGACAGTTATACACCATACTATGCTGGCCTCTCAAATCAATTTCCAAACCGGGGCTAAAAGAAATTCTAAGCCCACAAAAAACAAGGGTTCCAATGAGCCTAAGGGGAAGGACAATGTCCAAAAGTCTCCTAAGGGAAAGTCCAACAAAGCTAAAGAGAAGGGAGTTTACAAAGGAAAAAAAAAACTCTCTCCTGAAGAGCTTGAGCGTTATCGCAAGGATAACCACTGTTTCAAGTGCGGCGAGCAAAGGAATGCATACCGCGCTTGTCCCCAAAAGAACGCCCGCCATGAACCTCCTAGAGGTACCTTGGTCAAAATTGAAGAGGGGGAAATTCACCACAAAGGATCTCCTATATGCCATGCTTGGGGAAAGGTAAGAGAACATGATGCTTTTATTCTCTTTGACCCTAGTTCTACTCACAATTTTATATCTATAGAGTTGGCCACCAAGCTAGGCATACAAGCCTACAAGGTGGGAGATTCCCTACCCGCAGATGGTGCTTTCAAGGGCAAGAAGCTTCAGCCACTCCCTTAATCAGGAAATTGAGGCTCCATGTCCAAATCTATGTGGACAAAGATGAATTCTTTATCTCTCCTCTCAAGCATGAGAATGTAATCCTACGGGCACCATGGTTTGATCGCATGGCTGCCAATGTTAAATTCCCTAAAAGGAGAATCTCCTTTACGTTCAGGGAAAAAGATATGTACATAGATGCTAAGAAAATGGGTAACACTATATCCATTGTACATACACAAGCTTTCAACAAGTCAATAAAGAGCTCTATTTCCGTGTACATGATTTTTGTTAAAGATTCTCATAATGAACCTAATGTTTTAGCCAAAGAAAATATACACAACCAAAAGGAATTAGAGTTATCCAATTTTCTCAGGGGGTTTCAAGATGTCTTTATTGATGACATCCCTTGTGAGCTACCTCCTAAATGAGGCAATGATGACCATGCAATTGAACTTCTTCCAGGAAGTTCACCGCCCAACAAACCTCCTTATAGAGTTTCTCAAGCTCAACAAGAGGAGATTATGGGGCAAGTGCATGAGTTAGTTGAGAAGGGCATGGTTAGGCCCAACTCATCTCCATTTTGTTCTCCTGTGCTACTAGTGCAAAAGAAAGACGACACATATCATATGAGTGTTGACTATAGAGCACTAAATAGGATCACTATCAAAAATAGGTTTCCAGTTCCACGGGTAGAAGACCTATTTGATAAGCTACAAGGGTCCACCTACTTCAATAGGATTGACCTAAAAAGTGGCTATCATCAAATAAGGATAGTTGATCAAGACATTGTAAAGACCGCATTCGCACTACGTTTGGTCTTTACGAATAGACTGCCATGCATTTTGGCTTGACCAATGCACCAACCACATTCAACCGCTTGATGGAGAAGCTATTCAAGCCTCACTGAACCTTTACTAGAGTGTTCTTTGATGATATTATCATCTACTCTAATTCATTAGACAAACACAAGCAACACCTCCAGGTAATATGTCAAGTTCTAAGAGAGAACATACTTTCTGTTAATCAAAAGAAAAGTAATTTTTTCTTGCAAGAGATTCAGTATCTAGGTCACATTATCTCTCAAGATGGCATCCAAATGGATCCATCGAAGTTAGAGGTAGTAAAAGGATGGAATAAACCAAGGAATCTTCATGAATTGAGAAGCTTTATAGGTATGTGTGCATACTATAGAGTATAGACGCTTCATAGAAAAGTTCTCCAAATAGAAGGACCATTACATAACCTAACAAAGAAAAATGTTAGGTACACATGGTCTGCCAAGGAGATCAATGTTTTCGAAAAGCTTAAAGAAAACCTTATCTCTCAACCTGTGCTTACACTACCGGATCTCTCAAAGCCATTTGAGGTCCAATGTGATGCTTGTAGTGATTGCCTTGGAGCTGTTTTGCTTCAAGAAGGGCACACCATAGGCTATGAAAGTTGAAGGCTCGACCCTGTTGAGCAAGCTCTAGGCATATATGAAAAGGAACTCCTGCAGTTCTACATGCCTTACACTCATGGAAGCACTATTTATTGGGGACTCCTTTCATTCTACGAACGGATCACCAAAGTCTTAAGTACTTCATGACATAGACCAAGCTCTCCGACAAACAAATGAGGTGGGCAAACTTGCTTTCTCAATTCCATTTCATATTGATCACATTGCTGGCAAGCATAATCAAGTAGCCGATGCACTCTCATAACGGCCGAGAGTGAATGTGGTTTCCATAGCAACTCACAATGATCTATCTTCTATGATAGATGAGTATGCTATTGATTCCGATTTTAGAGATGTGATTTCAGCCCTTGCACTAGGGAAGAAAGAGGAACCATTTACTTTACAAGATGGTTATCTTCCCTATGGCAATAGACTATGCGTTACTAGCTCACTACGTGAGAAATTAATGTATGAATCTCATGCTCCTCCTTATGCAGGGCATAGAGGGATTCAGTCTACCCTAAAGGAGATTGAAACATATTTCTATTGGCCTACCATGAAATCAAACATACAAGAGTATGTTTCTAAATGTGTGGTATGCCAAAAGACGAAGTTTGATAGAGGGAAGCAACCTGGATTGCTTCAACCTTTGCCAATCCCTAATTCACCATGGGAGAGCATATCCATGGATTTTATCTTTGGATTTCCTAAGTCTATCCATGGGAATACGGGAATATGGACGATAGTAGACAGGTTCAGTAAACAACCTCTTTTTCTATCTATCAAAAAGACTATTAAAGCCCATCAAATGGCAACTCTCTTCATTTCACAAATCTTCAAGTACTATGGCTTGCCAATGTCCATAGTGGCGGATAGAGATCCTAGAATGATCAATAATTTCTGGAAGGGTCTCTTTGAGAATTTAGGAACAAGGCTAAACTTCTCTTCGGCCTATCACCCGCAAACGGATGGCCAAAGTGAAATAGCTAACCTAATAGTTCTTGATCTACTACAAGCCTATGTAACGGAAGTAGATCAAAGATCCGAATGGGAGAAGTACTTACCCTTAGTGGAGTATGCCTACAATAACATTGTACATACTTCCACGGGAAAAGCACCTTTTGAGGTAATTGAGGGAAGATCAAAAAGTCCCTTGCTACTTAAGGTACACGGCAAGATCTTCGCTGCAAATGAGTATAGCCAAGACCTACAAGAATCTTTCCAAAAGATTAAGGATGCTATCTCTACCTCACAGCAAAGGCAAAAGGCTGCTGTTGTGCTGACAAGCACAGAAGAGCCCAAGCCTTTGAAGAAAATGATTGGGTCTTACTCAAATTTCATAAGGCTCGATTAAGGCACACGACGGGCAAGAACCCTACAAACACCAGAAGTACTATGCTAAGTTAGCAAAAAGGTACTATGGTCCCTTCCAGATTCTTAGGCCAATCAATGAGATGGCCTATCAACTCAAGTTGTCCAACCATTGGCTCATACACAATGCTTTCCATGCGATCCTACTAAAGCCTTACAAAGGAGAGCCACCTCAAGAAACAACTATTGAAGACCCACCGGAGATCGAGGACCAAGAAGAGGTGTTGCAGCCCGAGTCCATTCTCCGACATGAAGACAAGGTACTAAGAGGAGGTAAGACTATCCAATGATATCTTATTGAGTTTAAGAATTATCCTTTCGAAGATGCTAGATGGATGCAAGGCATAGAATTAAAGGATAACCTAAATCTTGTCAATGCTTACAATGCTTCCGTAGAGTAAGCAAATGTACAAATGTTAAAAATGAGCAAAGTTTTTGTCTTATAAGACTTTCTTTTTCTTTATTGTGCACAAAAATTAAGTAGTATGCATGCTTAGATCAAGTTTGTGGAGACGACGTCTCCCAAACACCAATTAGAGCTTGTCATTCTACTATGGAAGATTGATAGGACTAATATGCAGACATGCTTGCGGCAGCTTAGGCTCTCAAGCGCCAAATGGACTAGTCATCCATTCTGGAAAGATGTCGTAGGGTAACATAGGGATCCTCTACCCGCTAGAAAAAGGACTAATGAGTATGCTTTATCTTCTCTACCCCATAGTTGAGGACGACTATGATTTCAAGAGAGAGTTAATGTCATAATAATCAATATCTAATTCTCCTAAATGATTTTCTCATGTTAAACTGATCATTTAATATGGGGAAGTGCCAGGGGAGAAAAAGCTAGAATATTGGTTAAGCTGGCAGACCGGCCACAGTAGGGATCCAAAGGAGGGAAAATAGGGATCCAAAGGGGGGCCATCTGCAAAAGATCAATGTGCAACAATGGGCTTAAAAGACCCTAACGTTCAGCCCATTAAGACTTTCAAAATGCTAAGGTTCCAAAATTTAAAGGTATTTTCCAAAGGTCAAACATTAGGGAAATTGGATGCTTGGTGTGTGTCCTAAAAGTATTCATGCATCCCTACATAGGAGAAGGCGAGCCCTAGTTGTAGGAGATGAGAGAGAAACACACACACACACACACACACACACACACACACACACACAAGCTCCCTTTACACAAAGGGAATGAGAGACACATTTCATCTCCCTAGCCCAGATGCCCACAAGGTGTACTCAATTCCTATTGGATGACCTTGGAGGTGGACCAATGAGAATTAGGCTAGATTAAATATAATGTAATCAATTTAAAAACACTTAATAAAAGAACAATGGGAATTAAGCTCTTTAGAAGACTATTGGACAGTCTCCCAAGGGGTCCAATGAGCATTCAGCAGCCCAATAGCTTGCCTGATTCCTATTGGCCAGGAGGCAAAGGGGTCCAATGAGAGTTTAGTTGCATTTATTAATTACCTAAATCTCTCACAAAAGGAGAAGGGGGACACATGTCAAAACGCTATCACTTATGCTGCTTAATTTCCATTGGCTGAGGCTGGGGAGGTCCAATAGGGCTGTAGCATGAGCAATTAGCAAGGGGGGTCGACCAAGAGAGAGAGGGGGACTGATTTTTCAAAGGCATTATTCACTCACACACTCACACAATCCATGTGTGAAGCAAAGTAGACTCTCTCTCCTTCTCAAGCTTTAATGGAAATCTTACCACCTACTCCAAGCTTGTGAGAAGGGAGGCCTACACCAAAAAATCTTGGCTTTGTGATGCAAATCCAACCAAGAGCCAAGCTTCCATGCATGCTCATATCCTCTACCATGCTAATTACAAAGCTAAGCTATGCTAATATGAGTGATTATGTGAGGAGATGTACATCTTTCTCGTAAGAATACTCCCATTTCCTCCCAATCTACTCTCATACCCCGCTAGCTCTCACCATCTTCGAAGGTGTGTGAGGTCTTGGGTCTAAGACCGTTAGGGAATTGATGTTGTGTTTGATAAGTGTTTTGCTTAGTGCATGAAGTTTCCATCTTCATTGCACTAGCTAGTATTGAAGAACACAAAGAATTGTACTATAAAATGTCTCTCTTGATGGGAGAAACCATAAGACAAAGCCTTTTGGAGGGGGGACCGGCTCCATGCAAATCCGGTCCTCAACTGTTGTCAATTGCTTAATTTCTCTCTCTTTTGGAATATTGTTCATGCTATCTAACTAGGTGTTATACTTTTTGTTGCTCTCTCCACCCAAGCACTCTTGTTATTCTCATTAGGAAGCTATTCTAATGAAATGCTCACTATGTTCATGCTATTTTCCGCTACACACAAGTTATTAGACCATTAAATATTACATTTTGCAAACTTGGCTTCATAGGCTTGAAGTATTTACCAAATACATGCTCTGAGTGGAATATGGGCTAATTTGGATGCATAGTGTAAGAATGGTACCAGATTTTGGCTTTAGGTCTCTGAAACAGTAGATATAAATTTTTTTTGAGATTTTGAACTCCAATGTGGTTCAATCTTGGCTAGTGGGCTTAACACATCATTTACTTTGGATGTATGATGGCAAAATATCCAAACTTCCCAATTTTGGCTAGAAAGTAAATAATCGCGATTCTTAATAGTTCTTTCAAAATTAACATTTTTTGGTACAAACTGGTTCTAGGCATTGTATAGACCATGTATATGAGATATAAGGTGATTTGGATCAAGAAATGTTGTCCATAACCAAGAAATTGGCTTGCAAAGACTTCTTTGCGTTTTTTGATAATTTTTCAAGTAATGGGTGCTCATTTTGGCTCATACTTGATTTTTGGCATGTAATAGATGTGTACACATGATAGGTGAGGTGAGGTGACAATTTCCAAGCAAAAATGATGCAAAAGTAAATAATCGCGATTATTTACAACAGTGATAAATTCTTTGCAAAACTTACAAATTTTGACCTAGACATATTCTATACACCTAAAACAAGTCCTAAATTAAATTTGGTCAATTTTGGTCATGCCGACATCACTTTGTGCTTTGTCTACTATGAAATCACCGTTTTCTGTGACTACAGTGCCTGTTGGGTGGGTTGGTCAACTTTGAGGCTTTGGACTTGTCCGCAACATAGTCGTGAAGCAACTTGTCCAATTCTGGTTCATTTGGAATCAGTTTGATCCCTATGTCGAATATGACGCTTTGTAGCCTTCTAGCCGTTTTCTGCTTTTCGAGGGCTTTGCTTGATTCATTTCACTAAACCAATCATATACATTGTATATGGACCTCATAAGCAAGCCATCTGTGGAGTCAGATCGGAATTCTGGCATTTGCCAAAAACCTAGCTTTTCTACTGGGCACCCCCTCGACCCCTGCCGAATGGTCAACTGATGATATAGAAAGGTTCTATTATGTTAGGGTGCTACGGTTCAAATCCCATCTAATTTGGTCGAGCTGACAGGCTGCTATGGTCAGTTTTTGGTCATAGGTCTTTGTGCAATGCTCGATTTCTAGGGTTTTTTCTAGGGCTTTAGACTAGCTATTGGTCGTACAAAATGGATCATTGACGAGTAAAGAACTTACCCCTCATGTCTCGTGTGAGACGGCGCTGAAAATGGTCAACTGTGGGCTCCGGAAAAGTTGCGCAAAAGAGATAGAAATCTCTCTTTACAAAGGTTGCAAGTGGAAATGAGGTGGTTTTAGCTTACCTTGGATATCTATACCCGGACTTCTTGAACCAATTTTCATCAGATTCCTCCTTTAGTTCTACTAGGCCGTGAAATCTATGTTAGACTCAAAAATTTCCCTGATCGGATTCCTGTAGCTCATTCTGCAAGAATTTTGTAAAAGTAGGCCTGGCCGTCTAATTTAGGCTTCCCGTTTCCATCTTTTGATTTCATTGAAATTTTTTTGTGCTTGATTGACTTGTCTTTTGATCACCATCGTGTCTTCCGTTTTTCCATTTGAGCTTCCCTGCTATTTATTATTAATTTTTGACCTGTTTATTTGAAAGAATCAAAGAAAATACCAAAATGCTCTAAAAAAGTAAAGTGAAAATCCAATAATTAAGAGAATCCATTGAAAAACATAGCTTTATTTTTTTTTGTTGAATTTTTCTATTTTTAAGCCTCATTATCGATAAAAATGATGAAAAATACCCAAAAAATACTATTTTTGATTTTCTGATAGTGTATACACTAGTTACACTCATTGGGAAGATATTATCAATGAATTTTTCCTTGATGATGAATTATAAGGGTATTATTAGGTAATTTTCCAAAAAATCACACGTTAACATTAAACATTTTCCTCCCTCTTCAAACATTGCCCTTAATTACTTAGTACTTAGTGCCCTTCCACCCCTGCTAGATGGCGTACTCCGGTACGACTGTGTGCATGGGTTTAACAATTGTGTCTATGCATAGCTGTGGTTGGATCTACCATGATTTGAAGATCAATGCAGTTCAAACCATTATGCTGTGCAAGATCTGGGTCTTGAGCAATTAACTCAAGGGTTTCCAATGTCGAGGTTTGCTGCTGATGTCTTCCAAAGAGAAAATATTGTAGTTTGTGTGCTCTTTGTTTAATTGTACCATCATGATGCTTTAGCACACTGATTGCTTGAGCTATTGGTAGCACTTTTGACTGTTGTTGAGCTTTTTCTCGCCATTGGTAGCTTGGTCTGCTTGGTGTTGTATGGTGTGGTGGAGTCTTTTGAGACTTAACTCGCCATTGGTTGATTGGTTTTACGGTTTGTGGAGAAGATAAGTGCTCCTTTTTCTTCCAAACCATTTCCATGTTAGGTTCCTTGCTTGGAGATGCTCGTTTCTGTGTTTTAACCCTTGGAACCTTCTTTTGTTTTGTCAGTGAAGTTTTAGGCACCTAGACCTGAATCGGTTTATCCTTAAGCTATGCTTTTGGTACCCAAATTTTCCTGACTCCTTGCATGCTACTTGTAGCATTTGATGGTCGAGGGGATGGAGAAGATTGACTACTTCATGGTTTGGCCTACTTATTTTCTTTTTTCCATTCCTCCTTGCTTGGTGCAATTGGAACAATGAGTTGCCCTCCTTTAGATGATAGCTTTAGCTGATTTGTATCCCAATCTGGTACTGCTTTGTGTGTTCGCATCCAGGGAATTCCAAGACTCATCGTCTCATTCATGTGTTCATTTGGTAAACATACAAACTGATGAGGACATGAACATCCATGTACTATCATGTTCAAGTTGACTACTCCCAATGTTGGAGTTGGGTTCTTGCTGCATCCTTTGATTGTCGTTAATCCGGCTGTCAATGCTTGACTTGTTGCCTTTTTGTACGTGGAATAACTTACTGCATTTACTCTAGCTCTTGTGTTGACCAAAGAATTGGTGCTATGATTGTTGAGTTGTACTATGATGTGCATGTCCATTCCGTCTACCAATAATCATCTGTTGAAACTGCATCTTTAAGTAATCTCCATTTTCGGTCATCTATTTCCAGAGTGTTGATGGGAATCGATATCTTTTGATTCTTGAGAGCAATTTCCGCTTGAGTACCCGAAGCCGAGCTTCCTCTTGGGCTTCATCAATAACCGGCTGTCGTTTAATCTTCCTTTGCTTGGCTGCATGCATTATTTCTAGCAATTCATTGGTTAGCAACAAATTGTATTTCTTTAAACGACATCCACTAATCCAATTAGCCATTGGTTCACCATCTAGGGTGGACAAATTTACTGCTCCACTTGGAGATATATCTTCAATGATAAACGGTCCGTTTCTCTTTTTCTTAAACTTGGAAATGTGTTGCTTAAGGGAATAGATTGAAACTAAGTCCCCTTTCTTGAAGATTTTTGTGATTGAGTGGAAATCAAAAAACTGTTTTTGTTTTTGCTTTTGTGCATAAATATGAGCTATAACAGTTAGCCTTTGCTCATCTAGCTTTTCCAAATCTTTAAGTCTTTTTGACAAATCATGTCTAGTCCACTCAAGATTCTATGCTACCCTTAATGTCAGCAATAGAAATTCTTTTGGAAGTATGGCATCAAGACCATAAACAAGGTTAAAGGGTGTGGCATTTAAAGCTCGTTTGAATGAAACTTGATAAGCCCATAGAACAACATGGAGATTCATTTCCCAGTCGGTCCTTCCTGAACTAACCACTTTAGTCAGTACCGAGCTAAGAATTTTATTCGTATGCTCAGCTTGTCCGTTTGCTTGTGGGTGGTAGGGAGCTGATTTGTTATGGATGACCATAAACTCATTAAGCAAATACTGGATTACCTCATTGAGGAAATGAGTTCCCCGATCACTGACAATTTCTATTGGCAGTCCATATCTTGTGAATACATACTCATATAAGAATGCAGTAGTGGTTCTGGCATCATTCCTTTGAGTTGCTTTAGCCTTGGCCCACTTGGTCAAATAGTCTGTAGCTACAATGATATATTGAGCTTGGGTTTTATAAGCAGGTGGCTGTATTGGTCCAACAAAATCTATACCCCATTTTGCGAAAGCTCTAGCCCCTATCATTGGTCTTAAGGGCATGCTATCTACTCATGTTGGCATTTTTGCTCGTTGACAAGCATTACACCTTCGAACATATTCTTTGGCATCTACAAAAAGTGTTGGCCATCATATGCCTGCCATCAAGATTGCTCTTGCGGTGGTCTCACTTGAAAAATGACCTCCAGCTAATCCAACATGTACTTGTTCTATAATTGGAATATACTCGTTTTCATTTGCACAAAGACGCAAATATTGATCTTTACCTCTCCGATACAACTGGTTCCCAATAAGAGCATAGTCTCTTGCTTCAGTTTCAATTGCTCTTTTTTTTTTCCGAGAAAAAGATCCTTCTATTAGTTACTGAAACTGCCCATAGGGCTACAACCACCTCTTCAAGAGAGGGCTACAACAACCATGATGGGAGACTCTCCCAATGAAAAAAACCAGTATATGTACAATGGGGATAAATCAAGAAATGGGAGGAGGGAAAAGCCACACAGGTGGTCGGTAGTGCCATCGGATTACCCCCTGGACCATGGTGTAAAAAGGCCCAGGACGCCAGAGTCGAAGGAAAGCCTCTCTGCGCTCCTACATGCGATCGGAGCTGCCCTATAGTCCCTCAAGCTGTCCTATGAGAATATGGATCAGCTCTAGCCAAAAATTGCTAACAGTCTCTGCTGGTGGCATTGGGCGAGCCTCAAAGATGCGGAAGCAACACTCCTCTCTCTCACTACACCACTGCTGTGGAGTAAGCTCTATGCAGGCTGGAGTGTAGGTCACCCCTCTTGCATCACTATCATCCTGCTGGTGGAAGATAGCTCAAACTGAAGTGCTGGGCCCGTGAGGGTGGACCAAGCCGCTGCTTCCCAAGTGTACTGTCAAGCCGTGGAGAGAGCAGGCATCAACCAAAGAACTTGTAGCCACACCTGCTGGGCCGAGGGACAATCCCAAAGACAGTGATGCTGACTCTCCACAAGATGGTCACAAGCTACACATGCGATCGAGAGACCACTATGCACTAGCCAGCTCCCAACTACTGTAGCTATGTGTGCGACCAGCCACTAAAACAAGGTGACTCGCCTTGGATGTCTAGAGTCCCACAACCTCTCCCAAAAGGCTACCAAGAACTCAACTGTGAGACCCTCCTCCTGCCAATGAGGTGCTGTAGCGGGGCGGGCCTCTCTCTGTGCTACTAGTATATGATGTCCCAGTCGAACAGTGTACTGAAAGAATGGGACACCACGGTGGTCTGCAGAAGAGAAAGGGTCCCTCCAAAGCCACTCACTAGGATCCCACTGTACTCGTGCCAGTGGACAACACTCCCAAGCCCACAGCCTCCAGTGTCCAGTCTCAAGAGCTGCCCGGTCAGGATCTATGACACAAGTCCTCCCACAAATGCCCACTACTCGGATCCTCTGAAAACAGCACTTTGCAACCTACAGGGCCTCTACTGCAACTCATTGTAGGTGTCCCCCACCTTGAAGCTCAAAGAAAAGGGATGGAACAGTCTCTGAGTAGGCCTTGACTGAGATGAGAACCTCCAATCGTGTCAAGGCTCCTATTCACCTGGGTGCTACTCAGCTGGAACTGCCTCTTAGATGTCGTGGCACATGCTCTACACCCCTTTCATGCCCTGTAGTAGCTGGAAACCATGCACCTCCTCTGACAAGCATGTGAACTCTAACCAGTCACCTAAAGAGCGCGCTGGACCCGCTGCCATGGGACCCTAGGAAACATGAGGCTGACTACCAACCAAGTGGCCTCTTTGAGTGCTAACCATGGGGTTCCAGACAAGGGGCTGCCGTAGGTGCTCCTCCATGCAAGTAGGCTGTGCTCCAGGCCTTGCCGCAAGAGCTCCCAAGATCGAAGAAAACTCACAGCGAAAGGGTCCTCCAGTCTCCTTCTCAAACCAACTCTGCACATCTTTGTGAAGATCCATCTGGTCGAAGGTTGCCAGGGGCCTCCTGCCTGAGGCACCCTAGCACGAAGCCGTTGTAGCAAGAACTCCTTCCAAGGCTCCCTCACCTGGAAGAAGTCCTCTGACAATGAACTTTCCAAGAAGGGCTCTGCTCTGCTGTGCAGGGTCAATGATCCTAAGCCCTCCCTGTGAACAAGAAAGAGTGATGACCTGCCAAGCCACTTTGGCTTGGGCTATCTGAGTGTCACGTCCTAACCAAAGGAAGTTCCTGATCAGCATCTCTACCTGGCTTATACAAGAACTTGAGAAGATCCAGCAAGAAGTGATGTACCACATAGCCAACAACACCTGGTTGGCCACTACTACTCTGCCAGCCAAAGAAATTCATGCTGAGCTCCAATGTAACAACTTCCTCCTGATAGACAGGAGAAGGGGAGCAATCTAGTGCTTGGGAGACAAGTCCAAACCAACCTGACAGCCCAAGTACCGAACTGCAGTCCCTGGGGGAATCCACCTAAAAGCCTCTCCTGGCATCCAATCAAGCACATGAGCACTACCAACTGAGAAAGCCACTATCTTTCTCCAGTTGATCAGTGCGCCCAATGCACCACAGAAGGTCTCCAGAGCCTTCTCACACCTATGAAGGTTGGCCTCCTAGCCATATAAGTACAAGGCTGAGTCGTCGGCAAAATCAGCGTCCAGTAGCTCATCTCCCCGAATAGGGAGTGCTAAGCCCCGTAGACCAACCTGCTGCGACACCAAAAATTTGCTCATCGCCTCCGCATAGAACAGAAAGAGGAAGGGGACAATAGGACAACCCTGTCTGACCGAACGTGTGAGCATGAAGCGATCACCTCTGTCTCTTGCCAAAAGTACTTGACTGTGAGCCTGTCTGTACAAAGCTGACACCCCTTTGATCCAAGCATTTGAGAAGCCCATCCTACGTAGAGTGCCCTCTAGAAAGTCCTAGTCAACTTTGTCATATGCCTTCTCAAAATTGAGAAAAAGAATCACTAGGTCCTCACCACGGAGCCGTGCTAGGGCAGAAGCCTCCCAAAAAGTAAAGATGTTGTCAAGGATACTGCATTCCTTGACAAAACCTATCTGAGTCCCATGTATAAGGCTCTCTAGAAGTGGCAGAATCCTCAAACTCAGAGCCTTGGCAAGAATTTTGTAGGCTAAGTTGAGGATAGTGATGGGGCTCCACTGTCGAATCTCATCCAAGGAGCCACCCTCCTTGGGAATGAGGTAGATCAGGCCCTCACTCATGCTGTCAGGCATCACTCCTATGTGCAAAATGTACTAAAAAGCACTATAGAGATCTGGGCCAAGCAGGTCCCAGTACTCCAAGAAAAAACTGGGAGTCACCAGCCCATCCTCACCTGGACAGCTACCATGGGGGAGGTCCCTAAGAGCCATGTGCAGCTCCTCAAGCTGAAGTGGCATCTCAAGCCTCTAACACATCTCCTCAGTCACAAGACAAGGCATCTGTGCCCAAACCTGCTCCCTGCATGCATCCTGATGCTCTGATTGGGACTTTGCAGATAGTAACTCACGGTAAAATTCAGTAGCAATTGCACACATATCCTCGGGATTAGAAGCAATTGACCCATTGGGCCTCCTCAATTGACTAACCTTGGCATGCGAATGCCGAGGCCCCACTGCCTCAAAGAAAGCACCAGTCACTCTGTCGCCCACTTGGGTCCACTGAGATGCTTGTCGGTGGAAAGCAGACTCATGTCGCCTCTCCTCTGTGCTAACAAGCTCCCATCGAGCCTACTGTAGCTGCTCCTCCAACCAAGGACTGTATCCTCTGTAACAAAGCAATGCCTCGTCTAAGACGCTGCTTCTCCTCTCTCGCTGCAGTCCGGTGAGCCAAAGACTCCTGGAGAAAGAAACGGCTAATCTGAGCTAGGCCTGAGGCCACTTTGTCAGCAAGAGAATCCTGCATGTCCAAGCTCTCTGTCCAGAGAGCCTCTACCCGCTCTCTGAGTGTGTTGAGTCCAACAAGACCCTCTTTGGGATGCGAAGCATCATGCTCCCACTCATCTGCCTGTCTGCCCCACTGTGAGGATCACTGGTGCATGGTCCGGAAGGAAGTCCCTACCAGAATACCCGTTGTCCCTCCCAAGTCACTGAAATGGTCACTAGTGTAGAAGCGATCTATCCACGATAGATTCACTCCTCCTACTCTGCGGTCCGAACGAGAGAAGGCAAGGCTATCTGGGGGCCTCACAAAACCAGAGTGCTGCCAAACATCCGAGACCCTCAGAGTCATACAATACCTCTCCCAAGCTGCCAGCTCAACTCCATGCACAGTAGCATGGCTACCACCAATCCTGTCAGAAGGGTCCTCCAACATGTTGAAGTCCCCTCCTATGCACCAGTGTTCTGCCTACGGCAAAGACTCAACTATCTGTGACCAAAACTCTGCTCGGGCACACGCCACATTGGGTGCATAGATGTTCAAGAAGCCCACTAGGCAACCCTGAACCTACATAGTAATCCAATGAGCCCTGCTTGGCACAATAATCACTTTGCCCACAATGGCCTGCTGCAAAGAGTCCACAATAGTCATACATACCCCACCCTGGATGCCTCCAGGTCCAAAAGCAGCTGACCAAAAAGTATCATATCGTCCACGCAAGAGCTGACCACAACATCTAATGCGGCTCTCACACAGATGGTGCTCCTAAAGTATAAGGAGATCAATCTCTCCTCACACAAGGCAGCGCTGAAGCTCCTGATGCAGTCGGCCCCGCTAACGCTAAAACTAGGGCCACCTAGTCCCTGCACGTTCCATGAGGCGATCCTCATGGGGAGTGAGAGAGAACAGATGTTGTCGCAACAGCTAGACGGGCTATCTTCGAGGCTGGCTTGGATGGGGAGTAATCCGCATCCGAGCGTCCTCTAGATAGGCTTGACTGCAACGAGTGCCTGGCCCAAGCCCAAGCAGAGCGAGCCATACGCAAATCAACCTCCTCTGTCCAGGAGTCCTCATGAATGTATACATAGCATGGCAAGCACTGTCTATCGGCATAGAAGTTAACCACAATGTGTCTACATCCTGCTGAATCTGGAGGTGTCACGGCAAACTTGGAGAATGGCCACAAAGTCTGAAGCATGTCTGTAACTCCTAGCTCTATCATGTGGTGAGAGAAATCTAGGACCTGTGTGTGCAACCATCCCAACACTGAGTCAAGAGTCCACTTAGTCTGGTCTCCGCCACAAAGGGGAAGGAAAAGCCAACTGCTGAGTCCAAGGCCTTTGTCCCCCTAGCTGCAAGGAACAGAACATGGACCCTGAAGCAGGCTGCCTCATGGTCTGCTGAGGGGTCGCCAAGAAAACGAGTGAAGTCGTAGTCGAAGAAGTCCCATCGGCGCCGGATGTCAATGCTCGTCAGACCAGGAGGGATAGTTGCAAGGGGAGACGTCTGTACCTGTAGAGGGGGGTGCAAGAAAGGCTGTCCTTCTCTCGCCAAGCGACTCGTGGCAAAGGTGCTGCCAAGAGATCTCCTAGTAGCCGGAGAAGGCCTTGCCCCCCTGGGTCGACTGTGGAACTGAAGCGGGAGGGGGGAGAGAAGGAGTAGGGGGGAGCGGTGGAGAAGAGGGGCGGGGGGGGGGGGGGGGGGGGGGGGGGGGTCACAGAGGTAGAGGGGCGGGGAGGAGGCAACGGGAGTAGGAGGCGGGGGGGAGGATGATGAGGAGGGGGGAAACTCTGGGGGGGAGAGGGGCTGTCGAGGGTGAAGCTGGGGTGGGGGCTAGTGGAGCAGGGACCTCATCCTGCTCTAGAGGACCAAACCGGTACCCGTGGGACCCCACTGCTGTTGAATAGGCGCCTGAGGACCACTTTGAGTGCCAGGTTGTTTTTGTGGCCCCTGTCGTCGTCGACCATGGACCTGCTACCATCCCTCCTCCGCTAGAGCCCCAGGATCAAAGGGTGGCTCTGCATGTGTGCGTTGTGTCCCTGTCTGTGTCTGCTGGCTAGCCCTTGCAAGATGGGGTTGAGGCTATGGTGTAGGTCAAGGCCTCCTCCGTGGACAGGCCTTCGCTAGATGGACCATCTATTGACAAATACACTGGTTCGAGAGGCACGAATACTCCACACTCTGTCTAAACCAACCCCCACTCACCCACAGTAGAAGAATAATCTTCGGGAGCATGTGAGTGTCTGTGACCAAAATGCGAACTGAGGGAATGTCAGCCATCTTGGCATCTACTGAGGCTGCCGTGTGAGGTGTCTCCAGGACAGTCCCAATGGCTGAGCCGATCCTAGACAAAAGTGGTAACTACTCCCTCCACAAACTCGAAAAGCAGATGGAGATGGGGATGTCTGCCTCCTCTACTAGAACATCCAAAGTAGGGTAGAAACCATGTCTCCACTTGCGAAAGTGGTCTCGTGCTGCTCGGATGGTCAATGGACTCATGGCAATGACCTTGGACGCCATCTCGGAGGTCTCAAACTCAATTTGATAGTAACCTCATCCGAGTATATGTACGTCCAAAATCTTGCCCACCTCTACGAGAAGGCGGGCCTGGAGAAGGTCATGCAACTCTGCTCTGCTAGGTCGGATGTCGAGAATCTTGCAGATGAAGTGCTCTACCTCTGCAGCTAGGCTCGTTTGCTCTGTCGGTGAAAGAGCAAGTCAAATGGTGAACTCAGTGGGGTCGGGCAATTGGGCTTCGGACGAGTCCCTCTGTGGTGGAGTTGGAGCCTCTATCTGTGTCTACTACTGTGGCAAAGAAGCAGACGGAGAAGAAACTCTGTAACCAAGCACTGTCCAAAAAAAAATGCTGCCAGAGCCAATTGCGAGAGTCTTCGGGAAAGAAGAAAACATGGGGGGGGGGAGAGCGGATAAGGCGGGCAATGGATGGGATCTCAAGAGGCAGCGGGCGAGGGGGGGGGGGGGGGGGGGATGGGGGTGCGAGAGGGGGGCAGCGGGCAGGCTAGGGGGCAACGCAAGAGGGGGACAACGGATGGGTACGCGTAGCAGGGGGGGCGGGGGGACTGGGCTCCTAGAATAGCTTTCGATTTCAACCCGTTGTTTTTGTTTTCTCATCTCATATCTTTTGCTTCTGCTTCTTTTGATTCTTTGAGAGGAAAATTTTGTATTTTCTGAACCATCAGAGGAGTTGTGTTTCTTTTTCGTGGACTGGGCTCTAGTGATTACCTTGATTGGAACAATTGGTTCACTCTCTGATGAGCTACTAGGTATCACTTGTACTACGTTTACTACGGTTTTACCCTTGTTTAAAGGATTTTTAGAACAATCTTCCGAAAAGTGTCCTCTCTTTTTGCAACATTGTATGCACTAGGCTTCAACTAGTTTGAGGTTTTTGTCAGGCTCTGGACATTCATTTTTCCAATGATCATCAACACCACAATTATGACAGTTTTCTGTTCTTGGCTTCATCATGGGTCTTACCATGGGAGGTCTGACACCTTGATTAGCTACATAATACATTGGTGCGAGCTTTGGTGGACCATAAGTCACTGTTTCTTCCATTGGTGGTTGATGTCAATTATACCAATCTCCTTCTACCATTATTGTAGATGGACTAAGCTCTGCATAGGGTGTAACAGGCACTAATGCTTGTTCATCTATGATTCCTTCAAAGTGCATGTACTTTACAGACAGTGCATTATGTCTTGGATACGGAGGTTGTTGTCCCAACACAGGTTGAGGTCTTTCCATACCCATTGGTGGTCTTTGAGCTTGGGCCATATTAGGCTAATATCTGTACATGGGTTGTCCTTATGGCCTCATGGGCACATACTGAACATTCCCATCATACTTTGGTTTGAAGTAGCACTCGCGAGTCTCATGGTTGGTCCATTTACCATCAATTGCACACCATTTTTGTGGCCTAATTGGTTGTCCCTGTGGAGGTTTCCCTTGTCTGCAGCAGCCGTTCCCACTTGCACTGGTTTAGTGGATGCTGTTTTCTTGCTTTGGTTATCCTTAGGGACATCTTCTTCTTTGAAAATTTTGCAATTGTCTCCTAAGTCAATAGCATCTGATACACATGCTTCTAGGGTTGTATGATTTTTACTATAGAGTATAGCATGAAGTTCTTTATTTAATAGTCCCTCCAGAAACAAAGATACAAGTCGTTCTTTTGCTGGTATCTCCAACTCTGGGCATCTGGCAATGTATTGTTTCATTCGAGTTGCACAATCCCTAACAAACTGACCATGTTTCTGTTTAAAGCTGTAGATTTGAGCTACTGTATTATGTTTGATCCCCGTTTTCAAACAAGCAGCTACAAATCCTTGAGCTAATGTGTTCAAGTCCATGATTGACCTTGGTGGAATGTTTTGAAACCATGTCAATGTTTTTCCTTCTAATGTCATTCCAAACCCTTCGAATTGAGTATGGAAATCGAATATACGCTCTTCTCTTAGCACTTGCTTAAAGATTGCTAAGTGGTCATATGGATCCCCTGATCCACCGTGTTTTCTGACCCATTTCTAAAAATCAGCTGATCTGACGCATTTGTTTGATGCAACTCCAGGTCTTCTGGCACTTGGTCTTGTTCCGAGTCCTTCAAACCAGTCTGTTGAAAATAGTGACTCATGTAGTCCTGGACTGGCCTTAGTGTCACCCAGTTTCCTACGTGATGAGGTGGTTTCTGGTTTCTTCACATTACTCTCAGATGATCTCTCACGGTGTTTATCTCTTGAAATTATTTCTGGTCCTTGCCCCAATATCCAATCTCGTATGGAATACCCTTGGTATTTGGTTTGTTCTACCTCTTCAGGAGTCATCATAACAAAGTTTTTGTTATAACAATCCCTAAACAGGTAGGTTGGTAGGTCTAGTGATCCCTTATCTTTGATCTTGAAGATATACATGATCTTCATGGCCGTTAGTTGTCCTGGTTTGGCACGCGAAGTCCATAAAAGATCTTTTATGTTTCTATCTTCCCAACAATAGACCGCGATCCTAGGATTATCCGTACTAAGTCGTTTCAAAGGCTTCAAATCTACTTAATCATATCCCTCAAATTCTAAAGTTGGTGGTCCTTGTTTTGCTGACATATCTGGGATTATGGTGTTTACTTCTAACCCCCATTTGTCTACCACATCAGGGTTTTCAACTTGTACATACTGAGTTTCGTTTCTGTCCATGTACATTTTTCCTTGTTTGTTTTCCCTAACCTCTGCTTGGAACTCAATACCATGGTCATCAATGCGAATAGCATACTCCTCGTTAGGGTCCAAGTAAACCTGGGCTCCATGGCAGTTAGTATTGTAAAAAGATAGTATATGCTTATAGCGCATTGTCATTCCGGTTTCGGAGTGAGTCGAGTAAGAAGACATTTCGGATGTTGAGTCCGAAAAAGTTTCTGAGACTTCTTCAAGAATTGTGTGCAAGGAATTGCCTTGATTCACGCTTTCTTTGGTGGATACTCTACTGGAGGTTTCTCCGAGTATGCCCTGATTTCCTAGTACACGACCAGATCTAAGGTTCATATAGACTTATGAAGCCCTGGATAGAGTACTCACCTTTGGATTGACTTGTCGTCAATTTCTACTTGATTCGATTGCAACTTCCTGTCAAGCCACCGATTCCTCGTCTGCAACCTGATTCCTGTACAAATTTGATCAAGTTAGCTATTCTTCTATAAAGACAATAGAGTTTTTGCTAACTCTCGTGATTGGTCTCTGTGTATCACTTCAAATCGAGCTATGGGAGTTAAAATTTGACTTTCAGATTCGACTTTAGCAAAAAAATCAAAGGTTTAATCTGCAACCTGGAAACTGAGTGTGCATGTACCAATTTTGATCTGATTGAGCCCAAAATTGCCTTGTGGCTTTATATTATGTTGGTCTAACACTGTATAAATTCAAAAGTCAAAATTGATGTCTCTAAATAGCAGAACTAAATAATCACGATTATTTACTTTTGTGAGTTTTTTGCACTTTTTTGATAGGTTTGGCAAGTATACAACTTGTTAAAGTCTGTGGACAAGTTTCAACAAGTTTGGACAAAATCTGATCAAGTTTATCAACTATTTGTGTCCGCAGACTCTGATTTTGAGAATCTGGTTTAAGTCCCACTTTTGTGATCCAAATTTCACCAAAATTGATTTGTGAAGTCCACTTGGTATGCTTGACCTTGTGGTATATTCAAACTTGCAAATTTCTCAAGTTTTGAAGCAAATGTAAATAATCGTGATTATTTACTCGAGCTATATTTTTGTAACTTTTTTGCCCCAACTTTAACACAGATCTGTTAAGCACCTTAGGTTAAGGTCGCTAGTCAAGTTTCATCAAGTTTGGACAATTTTTGGTCAAATCGTCATCAATTATTTGTCTGCAGACTAACTTTGCAAATTTGGTCACAATTTTCAATCCAATGATCCAAATCTTACCAAATTTGGTTTGTGGGCTTATTAAAACATGTTAAAACTAGTGGTATGTTGACTGGGTCAAAAAAGTTGAAAAATGGGGTAGATGTAAATAATCGCGATTATTTACATATGAAAACTTTTTGCAAATTTTTGGTCAGCTGAGCATGTACACATGTTTATCACATCAACATAAGCCTATGAATCAATTTTCAACAAGTTTGGACAAATTTTTCCCAATTTACACTCAAGATTCAAAAAGTCAGTACAAACTTTAGTTTTTACCCAGTTTTTTGTCAGTTTAGTGATCCAAATCTCTTTGGCCTTTACAAAAGTTGTTTGTACACATGCAATGAGTCAATGGTATGAACCTTGGTCAATTTGGAGCAGAAAGTTAATAATCGTGATTATTAACTTCAGGCTTGAAATGAACACTTTTTTGCAATTTTTTCAAAGACAGTCCTTATATGAGCTACTTTAAGCCTGTGAATAAAGTCAAAACTTAATTTGGCCTAAAATGTTAAGAAAAAGCAAATAATCTGAGTTTTGGTCAGCTCTTGAAATTTTTACCTCGAAGTGTCTTTGAGCTTACCAACTGGTTCAGACAATTCTTAAGCTTACTCTCCATCGGATTAAGTGGTTTCGAGTCTTTTTGAGCTATTTCTAGCCGTAGACCTGAAATTCTACAACTTCCAATAACAAATCACACTTGATTCTTTCAGAAAGAGCAATGTTTTGAAATCCACCTCGGATCCTACTAACCCTACTCCTAGATTCTCATGCAATGGGGTTGTGGAAAGTGTCCACAAACACTCGTTTTCTTATTTTTTATGTTTTTTGGAGCACCTGATCTTAAGACTTGTTTTGTCTACAAATCATTCTCAAAATTCTAATCTATTTTCACAATCCTACAATCCTAAAGGCACCCAGCAAGTACGATTACTTCCAAGCTACCTCTACACAGCAAAAGACGACAATCTTAAGCTATGCAGTTTCTAAAAGAAAGTTTTGAACACTTCGCAAGACGCTCGTGTTTTTTCCTAGTTTAGGTCTCTTAGATCCCCGGCAGTGGTGCTAAATGTGGGATGCATGTCTTACCTCACCATCCTAACTTATTGCAGTATTAGCAAGAATCCATGGGAAGCTGACTCGACTAGTGCATAAAGGCTACAAGAGGTTGTCAATCTCTCGGAAAACAACTAACAACTCGCATCTAACTCAATCTACACTCAAGTGACTGAAATCACCAAAAGCCAATCGCTCATCCGTAAACAATTCACATTCATTACAGCATCAAATGACATCCAAACGTAACGAAACTTCTAGGACATGTTTATAAGACCTAAGCACACTTGCTTATGGTCTCAAGCCCCACTTTAGGTCAAGTTCCAAAATCACGATTATTAACAACAGTGGATTTTTGACCTAGTTGTTTTCGACCCAGAATGCATCTAAATGCTTAGCAATGATGCCCCAATACCCTGCCTATGCTTAGTTTTTTATTTGAAAGTGTAAATTCCTAGTTATGATGAAATTAGGCTATGGGTCAGCGACGCCAAAAGCTACAAAATATTGTGAACTGCTTACGTCAATGCGTAGAGCTCTTACCTGTGGTTGCAATGCAACAAACACGACTGCAATGTGACAATTGGGGAGGGAGTAGGAAGCGCAAGAAGGAGAGGAGTGAGAACCGTTAGCTCACGCTGTGTATTTCTTATCCAAAAACTTATAAAAAACTTACAAAAATTGGCTTTTATACCTTAGCCAAGGTTTTTGGGTGGCAAAACTAATAATCTGGAGTTCTACCAAAGTTGGGAAATGAATGGCTGATACACTCTGGAAGTTTGTAGCCCCGGCTCATTAATTACAGAGTTTATCCGAGAAAATAGGAGTTACATTATTCTTGATTTATCAAAATAATAAATATTTTACAAAGAGAACTCCGAAAAATGGTATCCGTGTTAGCTTGCTGCTAACACTCTCGCTGCATCATCTTCCTAGTAACTCCGACTAGCTGAAAGAGTCTTCGGAGAGAAGTTGGCTATTCTCCTACTGTCATTTGAGTTCGAGGTCCTTTACTGCTGAAAGTTTGATCTTCAATGATAGCCTGCACCCTCTGGTTCAAAACTCCTCTGGCAATTTGCATCTGAAGTAAAACTTCTTTCAGTTGATTTCTAACTTCCTACATTCACTTGTATGTAGGCATGTTTCCAAGCAGTAGATCTAGTTCAAGAGCCAGAGAGTGTCGGTTTGCAGTGGACTATTTGCTGCCAGTGTGGATTGATTATCCTATCATTAGAAGTCAGCGCCCACTTAGGTACCCTTTCCAGCAGAGCTGGATTCTGCTGGTATGTACAGGCAATTAGCACAATTCTTGATCATGGAAGGCAACTAATTTCCAATGCTGAATCATTTCTTTGGCTCCAACATACAACCTTTGAAAGCGTTCTAGATCAGAGATAAGAGAATCATCCTCTAAATACATCCTAGTAATAGGAGCTTGTTGATGTCTAAATTTCTTGTTCAGTGTGATGAGCTGTAATGAATGTTGCTCATCACCTTATAAGAACTCAATCACAGCTTTGGATTTCCCTTTGCTGTCGGCAATGTGCTGTGATTGGTGTACTGGAGAATCTCCAGTGTTTCCCTTCTAGCCACTATTGGGATGATGATCCTCAATTCGCTGGTCCCACGTCTGCCGGTCTGACTGCTCCTTGTGCTGGTCTGGCTGGTCTTTGTCGGGTTGACTGCCCCCTGTGGGGCAGCTGATCCACCAGCTCCAGAGCCTGAAGGTGGGAAAGGAGGAAAGTCATTATCATCATCATTAGGTTTGTCTGCCAAGTTGTCCTCCTCTTCCTCATCCTTCTATTCTTCCCGCTCAAAATCCTCATCAGGATTATTTTACTTTTCAATATAATCCATGATGGCTTGATTTGCTAATGTCGTGCTATATTCAAAGAGCTTGTCTTGTAGATCACTTTGTATGGTCTCCATAAGTGCCTTTAGATTGTCCATATTCAGAGTGATGTTGCCTTCTAGACTCAAAATATCAACAAGATTATTATATACATATCTCTCTGTAAGAGAATCCTTTACTGCAGTGTGGGCTGTCATCAGTTCTTTGAAATCTGTCTGCTTCATTTTAGCAACGTCTGAAATTGATCAGCATTTCTCAAGGCTGCTACCTTGTCTTCCTTTAATTGCCGATTTTCAAGTTCTATCTTCAATAAATTTGTTTGCAGCTCACTAATTGTCCTTACTTACTGATTTTCAGCAATAGTATGCCAGACTTTTTGTGCAGCCACATCCTGTTGAAGTTTCTGAACCTGATGTTGGCTGCTCTCTAGTTCTTCTTTTAGCTTACCCATGTGCTCATTGGGAGCTAATGCATCCATCATCTGTCTTAAAGCGTTGACAATGATGTTCCATGATGATGGGATACGCATTGAGTCATCAGCTATTGTTGCCTGGTTAGATTGGACTAGCTCATAGACCATAACAAGAGCCATGAATGGTAAGTGTGTCAAATTAGATGTTTGAAAAAGTAGTCAGCCTTTGAGAGGGTTCTGTTGTAACACTGCTGCAGTTTATACTTCTTGGCTATGGATAAAGCCAGTTCACTGAAAGGAATTATGTTGGCTGGACTGCTAGGTACTAAGACCTTTCCATTGTCTTTGATTGCCACCTATCTAGCACTTGACATTTCTACCTGGCCCTTTCTAGTGCTACTATCTGCTGGAGTCTGCTAATCTTGCTGGCCCTTCCCAGCACTGGTTTGTGTTGGAGTCTGTTCTTCAGGTGTGGTTGAAGTTTGCTGGCCTGCTGAAGGTTTCCTAGGCAAAGACTTAACCTGACTTTCCAGTTGCTTTAACAAAGCAGTTCTTTTAGCCAATGTAATCCTTGGTTTCGTCAAACCACTGGCTTCCACCTGTGTGGCCTTCCTCTTTTGTCCTGCTAGGGCCAACTAATTACCTGGAGACTCTTCATCTGAAGAAAACTCAACGTTGTTAGTCTCTGGGATTGGCTTCTGACTCCAAGCCATCCGTACCTGATAATGACCATATGGAGAAGTTGTCGAGTATAGAAATTGCCAGACATACCAAGCTTTGAATACATTCTGAGATTTCATCTTGGTAGTCTGCTGGAGCACATTATGAGATAAGATCTAACATAAGTTTTTTTTAGTTGTAGTATCTAATCATTTTGCAAGTAGCATGGCAAACAACTTTTCTAACACATATGTGGGATTATTCTTCAGGCTAACAACCTCAGCAACAAACCTGTAAGCTGAGGGGACATCCAGTCCTGCTACTCAAACCCCTTGTGCATTGGCCTTGTGTTTCTTTTTGGTTGCTTCATCCTTTTTCAGAGCTGCACTTATCTATTCAGCAGATGTTGTGGTCGGCTTTGGCTCATTAGGCATCTTGAAAGCATAAACAATGTTGTCAGGAGTTGTGAATTTAACACTGTTGACAATAGCGCTGCCATCCTTGAAATTAAAAGAATCAAGAACTTGCTTGATTATGGCCGTGTCAAAATCTATCCTTGTGGCTTGAACTACCACATGCAAGTGCCATAGCTGCAGTAGCACTTTGGCCTGCTCAGTGAATACATACCTTTGTATCTTGCTGTGTGGAATAAGTGGTAGAGAAGCTTTAAGAGAGGTAATGATTGCCAAAGTTTCATCTATGGTATCCTACATCTCTCCGACATTTTCCTTCTACCCATACACTGTGAATACGGTAAGTCTGTAGAGGAAGAAGACTTACTTGGATAGTCAAAGCCGTAGCCAGGTGTGTCGGGTAGGGTCAAACAGTGATCGACAAATTCTTTGGACAAGGAAGTTTGTGGTTGTAGTGAAGAAGCCTCAGATCTTGGCGATGGTGAGTGTGTAACAGCAAGTAGGCATCACGCAGGAGATTTGTGAGGAAGAATGCCTAGTCGCCTTACTGTTATACGCGTTCGTGCCATAAAAGCTCCACTACTTACCGTTCCTAGAGTTTTGTGCACCATCGGCGATGTGGCATACATGCATTGGCTAATACTTCCCATGTTCCCTTTAATGATTATCACATGCATTCCCACAGCCCTTGTCCCCATAAAAATTGATACTGACTCTGACACTTTAAGGACTCTGGCTCTGGCACTGTTTTGTCATGCTTATACTTTTCTGACACCGTGACTGGATCTGGTACTGGTTGTACATGGAAGAGGTTCAAAATAGTTGATTCTAAAAAATCTTGGACCAGAATGCCAGTATCTTCTTCTCAAGAAGTCTCTTTCTCATTAGAATAATATAGCTTGATCTTGGCCCTATTATAAACACCTAGCAGTAGTAATCCAAATAAATCTTTCAACCGTACCGTGCCATTGGAAAACACCCAATCAACTTCATATGGACTAGCCCAAGCTATCTTTAAGTTTGGTTTCTTAGGCCTAGTTTGGATTGATAGAGAAACCAAGTCGCCCTTCTGGAATTCCCTAATTTTGGTTCTCCTATCATGCCAGTGCTTTCTTCTTTGCTGAAAAATTTCATGTTCCAGCATAGCACGTTGTCTTAACTCATCCAACTGTGCTAGTTCCTACATTCTCTGTTTAAGATTGTGATTAAATTTCAATCCATACTCAATCGCCATTGTGAGACCGGGAATCACAATTCCATAGGCACTACAACTTCGGTACCATAAACCATTCTGAACGATGTCAGTCCAGTGGTGACTTCATAAGCTGTCCTGCAAGCCCATAGAGTAGTTTGGAGCTTAAGATCCCACTCGTGTGGCTCCTTTTGCACAATCTTGGTGAAAATGTTCTTGATGGTTTTGTTACTTCTTTCAGCTTGCCCATTGCACCTGGGATAATATGGCGTTGACTTCCTGTGTTTCACTGAAAGCATTTCCATCAGAATATCCATAGTATCATTAATAAAGGGTGTCCCTTGATCAGACACAATCTCCTTAGGGCATCCATAATGGCAGATAATATTTTCAAATAAGAATACAATACTGGACTTTGCGGTGTTGTCTGGAAGAGCCTTGGCCTCTACCCATTTGGTGACATAACAAGTGGCCATCAATATATACCGGTTCTTCCTTGGAGTGATTTTATTGAATGGACCCACGAAGTCCACACCCCATTTCATAAATGCTCCCAGTGGTTGAACTGGAGTAAGTGGAGTCAAGTCAGCTGTTGTTGGTCTACCCATCCTCTGGCATTATCACATGTTTTACAAGAGCTTCTAACATCAGATATTAGAGTTTTCCACCACAATCCAGCCTGCAAAATCTTCTTACAAGTGATATCAATGGAGAAATTTCCTCCATAATCCCCATCGTGTGCCTCGGAAATAACTTGCATTCTGCCTTCCATTGGCACACATCTTCAAACAACCCCATCTACTCCCAGTCTGTAGAGAAATCCTTCTATGATGGTGAACTTCAAACTCTTAATAATCAAAGCCTTTTTCTGATTCTAAGTCCAGTTTTCTAGGAATCCTCCTCCGGAAAGGAATTGATATACATCATATCATTCTCAATCTGTGTTTTTCTCAGCTATTACCTAAAACAGTTTTGCATCCACTGACTGGCTCATCTCTCAAGGATACTTCTGAATAACCATCAGTGCTTCTAGACAAGAAATCAACACTAAAATGGGATTTATCAGGCTTGTGAAATATGCAAAATTCAAACTCCATCAGGAACATCATCCATCTGATCAATCTTCCTTGAATAATAACTTTGTCAATAAAAAAAATAATGTCTGATGATCCACATAAAAATGAAATAGCTTGCCCAACAAATAATGTCGAAATTTAGTGGCACTAAAAAACCATCCCTAAGGCTTCTCTCTCTGTAGTAGTATATCCTTGTTCAGTCTGACTGAATCTCCGACTTGTAAAATACACTAGATAATCAGTCCTTCTTTCTGGCTGAGCCAGGATTTCTCCCATTGTCAGTCGTGAAGCATCGACATGCACATGAAAAATAACTTCCCAATCAGGTTGTCACAGTACTGGCTTAGTGATAATGGCATTCTTCAAACATTGAAAACTCTCCTCACATTCAGCAGTCCAAATGAGCTTGTTGTTTTTCTTTGTGAGCTCATACGAGGGTAATTCCTTGGAATCAAACACATGAACAAATCTTCTATAAAAATTGATATATCCCAAGAATGAACTTAAGTTTGATATTGTACGGGGTGCCTTGGCCTGCTAGACACACTGGATCTTATCATTGGCCATCTCTATGCCATTCGTGGACACTATATGACCCAATAGTTGTCCCTTCCAGACTAGGAAAACAGATTTGAATGGGTTTAAACAAATCCTACAACGTTGGAAAACCATTTCCAGAAAGAGAAAATGTTTTTCCTCATTTGAGAATACAGTGAAGTTATCCATAAATATGGCGAGAAATTGGTGGAGGAATCCACTGAATATTTCCATTATACATCTTTGGAAGGCCACTGAAGCATTGCAAAGGCCAAATGGAATAACCAGATACACAAATGCACCCCATTCAATACTAAAAGTAGTTTTACTCCGGTCTTCAGGAGCAATCTGTAGCTCATTATAACCACTATAGCCATCCATAAAGCTATACATCTCATGGCTTGCAATCTCATCAAGAAGCATGTCTGTAAAGGTAATGGAAAAGGATCCTTGATGGTTTGAGCATTCAGCTTTGGATAATCTACAAAAACTTTGAGCTTTCTATTCTTCTTGGGCACTACCACAATAGGAAACAACCAGTCACTACTGGCGACTTCAATGATAAATCCAACCTTTAGAAGGTTATCGATTTCTTCTTTGACCTTCTTAGCATAATTTGGATTCATTTTGTATCGTTATAGATACACTGGTATGGCATCCGGCTTCAAAGGTATTCTATGTTGACAGACCTCTCGATCTACTCCTTTTAGATTGGTATGCTCCCATGAAAATACCTCTTTGTAATTTTGGAACATGAGTCGGGCTTTCTCTTTCATTCCTAGATTCAGATGCTTGTTTACTTTGATCAATCTAGGATTTTCCTGAGAACCAAGGTTCCACTCTTCGATTTCATGATCATCTGGAAGCAAGCAGTTAGGCCCACCTCCCTTTCTCTTGGTTGACTCCTCAGCATAATCCTAGGACGGACCTCTTAGTTCTGAATTGTCATTCTGAACCTCAGTAATTTCTTCAGAGTGTACTTGTTTAGAGACTGTTGGTGTACTGGAATCTGAAAATTATTCTTTAGAGTCGACTAGTTTCTCTGGCCTTCCAATTAGCTGAACTGGTCGTTCTCTAGAATTCAGTTCAATGAACTAACCTGGAAATTGCTTCCTTTGCTTTTCAGCCTGATCTTTGTCAAAAAATACTACTTTTAGGTCTATCTCGGCCAATGGAAAAATATTCATTGCTGCTAGCATCCTCTCAATTTTCTTTACCCCATACTTTTGGCAAAGCTCTTCTGATTGCAGTTCCTTCCTCCAGCTTCTAGTGTTGTTTGTCTGGATCTAAATTCTTCTACTAGTGCCCTGTGTTGTTTGCAACCATGGGCATCCCAGTAGCATCCGATATGCGCCTTGCACATCTAGTACCAAGAAGCTGGTCTTGAAGTTTTTTTTCCCATCCTTATCTGCATACTCTCTATCATCACAGTTGCCTGCACAACTCTGTGATCAGCCATCCGAACTTTGAAGGGTGTTGGTTTCAACTTTGTGATACGCATTCTTTGCTGAAGGTGTGTCCCGAGGATGTTTACTCCTGCCCCTTCATCCAGTATGACATCGGATAGTGGCTCCCATTTTTTTCTAGATTTGTAATCTACCTGGATCACCGACACTTCATCATCTCTTACAACTGCCAAGTCAAGTGCTCTGGTATACGCTTCAGCCTTTCTTCATTGTCTGATGAATTTTGCTGCTTCTTCAGGGAAAGTTTTTTTGATGTCGTCTGATTCGACTGTCAATTTTTGAATTCTTTCACAGATCTTAACATGAATTTTTTCTCTCTCTTGATTAGAGTTATTATCAGAACTTGAGGAATCTGGACTATATGTATAGTGCCACTCCTCTATTCTGAATCCTGTTGTGCCTCCTTCATTGCTTCCCATTGCATTTTAGTCTGATTTAACGTTTCTCAGATCTTCCACCAGCCCCTGGATTGCTACCAGCATAGTTTCAGGTGTTAAGTATGCTTAACACCTGAAACTATGCTACCAGGCATAGTTTCAGGTGTTAAGTATGGAGCCTAATTTATCCCTTGTAATTTTCTGTGGTAAAAACGCACATTTGTAAGGCCCCCATTATGAGGAGAAGCCATCGTGCGTGAAGGAAAATCACTCACCAGAAATAAAAATCACTCGCCAAAAACCAAAATTTTCACGGCCAAAATTAAGGGGCAACCAAACATGGGAGTTGGTTGAGTTGCCTAAAGGTAAGTGAGTACTTCAAAAAAAAGGGGGTACAAGGTGAAGGAAGAAAAAGGTGGGAAGAAAAGGTACAAGTCTAGGCTTGTGGTAAAAGGGTTTTAAGGTATTGACTTCAATGAAATATTTTCTCCTGTTGTAAAAATGAACTCAATCAGGCTTGTCTTAAGCCTTGTGGCTGCTCATGATCTAAATCTCGAGCAAATGGATGTAAATACAACATTCCCTCACGGTGACTTAGAGGAGGAAATCTACATGCTTCAGCCAAAGGGATATGAAGTAAAAGGTAAGGAGAAAATGGTTTGCAGATTAAAGAAGATCTTGTATGGTTTAAAACAAGCATCAAGACAATGGTACTTGAAGTTTGATCGATGGATGTTGGACCATGGATTCACAATATGCAACTCGGATCACTACGTCTACACGAAGAATTTGGGAGATGGGAAATTCATCATCCTAATGTTGTATGTTGATGACATGTTGATTGCAAGTGCTAACATTTAGGGCATCCAATACCTAAAAGAGGATCTTTCTAAATCTTTTTCAATGAAAGATTTAGGTGCTACAAAGAGGATACTTGGTATGAAAATATCAAGGGACAGGACGAAGAAGACAATAAAGCTATCTCAAGAGGATTACATCAAGAAGGTACTGGAAAGGTTTGCAATGCAAAATGCAAAACCATTTTCTACACCTTTGGCTGGTCACTTTAAACTAATGAAGGACATGTGTCCAAAGACACAAGAGGAGATAGCCTATACGTCTAAAGTTCCATATGCTGCAGCGGTAGGTTTTCTAATGTATGCTATGGTCTGGACAAGGCCAGACATTGCACATGCAGTGGGATTTGTGAGTAGGTTCATGGACAACCCAGGTAAAGAGCATTGGAAAGCTGTGAAGTGGATACTTAGGTATCTAAAAGGGACAACAACAAATGCTTTGTATTTTGGAGGAATTGATATTTTTCTAGAAGGGTATGCTGATGCAGATATGGCAGGTGACAAAGATACTCGAAGGAGCACTATTGGCTATGTGTTCATGGTTGGAGGCACAGTAGTAAGATGGGCTTCAAAGCTGCAGAAAGTGGTCTCACTTTCTACCACGGAAGCAGAGTATGTAGCAATGATGGAGGCAAGCAAAGAAATTATGTGGCTTCATAGATTCTTAGAAGAGATTGGATTCAAACAAGACAATTGTGTCTTGTACAGTGATAGCCAAAGTGCTATCCATATTGCAAAGAACTCAGCCTTTCATTCAAGGAAAAAGCACATTGAGGTGAGATATCACTTCATACGCACTCTTTTGGAAGAGGGACAGCTAAAGCTAGGAAAAGTGCATACAAGTGAAAATCCTGCATACATGTTTACAAAAGTGGTCAACAAGGAGAAGTTGAGCTTTTGCTCATCTTCAATCGACATTCAAGGATAAGAAGCCAGGATGGAAAGCAGTCACAGGTTTGGTTTGGAGATCAGTCTCCAAGTGGGAGATTGTTAAGTATGGAGCCTGATTTACCCCTTGTAATTTTCTATGGTAAAAACGCACATTTGTAAGGCCCCCATTATGAGGAGAAGCCATCGTGCGTAAAGGAAAATCACTCACTGGAAATAAAAATCACTTGCCGAAAACCAAATTTTTCACGGCCAAAATTAAGGGGCATATGGGAATGTTCCTTTTTGCCGGAATATTATGGCCAGACGGCGGTCGGAAAGTGGTCGGAAAACGACCGGTCGGTTGGCCGATTGGTCGATGGCCGATAGTCAATGGTCGGTGGTCGGAATTCAATGGTCGGTGGCCGGTGGCCGAATTCAATGGCTGGTGGCCAAATTCAAAAGCGGACTTGTCTTCTTAAGGGAGGCCACACATGGGCGGATTGGAGGGTCGGATTTGGACTTATCTACACAAGGGCGGTTACACATGGTTTCCTCTCATGAGAGAGGGCAACCCTTTTGGCCTATAAAAGGAGTCCATTTCTACACACATTTGATAGAGTGAAGTTGATGCAACAAGGTGAGTTTGAGGTGGTGAGAGTGAAGCAAGGTGGGAGCGGGAGCTCTATTAAGGGTATAATCCCTTTGTAAACTACTTCTTGTTTTGAAGTACTAAAGCCATTGAGTGGTTTCTTTCTCGTGGATGTAGCCCACATTGGGTGAACCACGTAAATCGTGTATACTCTCTCTCTCTCTCTCTCTCTACTCTATAGTCTCTTGTGTGTGAAATCTATCTCTCTCCATTGAGTAATCTACTCAAATATCTATTTAGCTACGTCTTATTTCCTAACATCAGGAATCCTAGACCCTGACTGATCTGGTTGTACTCTCTCAAAAGGCTGGGCTGGTATCTTCTGAATGACACGATCATCAAAACTTTTTGGTTGCTCTGAGAGCTTCTTAGCTAGATCTTCTGTGATCTTAGCCACCAGTTCTCTCTGCTCCTACCATTCATCAACTACCTTCTCTTTGCCCTTTGCCTTCGATACCTCTCTCTGCTGAGCCCATTTGCTAGTTTCAGAACTGACTGGTTTTGTCGGATCATCTCGGATTTCCTCAATGACTACCCCTTTACTACGTGTAATTGCTCATACTAGAACTGGCTCTGGATCTTTCGCCTCAATATCCGCAGTGCTAGGTGCTTCTGGACACTGAACCGCAAAATGCCCATACTTGCCACAAGTATAATAGTTAAGGCTTTGATTTTGAAAGCTACCATGATCCCAATCCCGGCCAATACCTCCTTGGTATCTACCGTGCCCAATACCAGTACCACTGGTACCTAGTTTCTCCTCTTGGGGTACACTGGTTGTCTCTACTCAGCCGGTTCAGCATTGGCAAATGCCACTATAGACAAATCCTTTCCCTTCTTGAAGCCGATGAATGTGAATGCCACAATTGTTCCATAAATGAACATATACCTTGCAATAGGTACACTGTGGACATCCATTGGAAACATGATCCTTAGATTTGCACCTTGAGCACCAGGTTTCCATTCTCCTAACTAGTTGTTTGGTCTGGCTAATTTCAGTAATCTGCCAGTCCATGTCATCAATGTTTTTGGACCAAGATCCCTTCTTGGCCTTGTCTTTGCTCTTTTCATCTGAGCTGCTGTCAGAGCTACTTGAGGTCTCATTGGAATCAAAATTCTCACTGCAATAATTGCTACTACTGGACCTCCTCTTCTTGTGACTTCTCTCCTTCTTAGCCTCCTGTCAAGCTTTAGAGCTCGCTGCACCAAATCATTAAATTTCTTTGTTGGTGCAGGCACCTCCTGTTCTCTGAGCTTTTTACTGTGGAACCCATTTAAAAACCATGCTCGTAACCTCTTTTTTGATGGTGGCTCTTGCAACTACCTGGTTAACTCCTTGATCTTTTCAACATAACTTCTTATTGACAATTTTCCTTATTTAATCTTATCTAGCTCGCAGTGTCCTCATCACCCCTATTGTCTAAATACTCCAGTCTAAAATCTTTGAGCTATTTGTTGTATGATCTGAGTTGGCAGGCTGGGGTAATGGTAATACCATTTCCTTGCTGCATCTTTCAGTGTCTGAGGAAAATATTCTCCGCAGTCATCTTCATCAATATTCTTCAACTCAGGATATTTTTCAAAAGCTTGAATATGAAAATCTAGATCATCTTTCTTTCCTCCTTTGAACATTGGGAAAGAGATTTTCAATGAAGAAGTATAATCATGCCGGTCAGCATCGTCTCTACTTCTTCTACCCTTGGGAGTCTTACCTCATTGAGAAGACTTTCTGTAGTGATCTGTGTCAACATCCCAGTCAACCTCGTCTTCACTCTCACTTTTTGTCTCTTCTCTGGCTTTTTTGTTGGAACTGTGATGACTACCCTTGCTGCCCTTGGCCCCAACATCCCTGTGTGTGGACCGAGAACTCCTAGTTTTGTGTTCTTCCCGCTCAGCCCTTCTCCTCCTGGACTGACTGGAGTGCTGAGAGTCCCTGGCCTCATCATCATGATTGTGCTCCTCCTGAACCTCAGTCTCAGTCACAGGGTCCTTCTTAGGATCAGACTCTCTTTCTGATTCTTCAGGAATAGGGTCGACACGATTGGAATCAATGCCTAACCGGGTTGACGGGTTGTGACCACGACTGGCCTTGGGTGCAATCAGTATATCTAAAAATTCCAACTGGGAGATAAGAGTTTCTTGGTCGAAAAGCGAACAGCTCTAGCCATAGTGATCGGCAAAATGGAATTGGAACTGATCTCTTTAGACAACTGATTTTGGTGTTAGAATTTAGAGCTACTAGTTATGTCGTCAGTTCAATTAGTGAGATTGGAACACAGTACTGACTGGACTAAAATAGATAACCGAACTGGAATACTATGCTGAAATGAGAGACATAATTGAAAGACTGGAAAGAGTATTTGCATATTCACATTAATAGGTCAAGGACAACTAGTACAGTGTATAATGGGTTTAAGCTCAGATGTTTACAGAAGCAATGATTATTGGGTGAAACTAGAGACAAGAGCTCTCAAACCCAAAAGTGCTTAGAAAGCTAAAGCCGAAATACAAGCAACTAGGCATGATTACAATGTAGCGGGTCCTATTTATAGCTCTCCAGAGTTACTGTTGTAACTACTTCCAATAATTACTGCCAGTGTGATTGCCTCCCACTAGTCGGGTCTTCTAAGGGACAGTTCCTGCCTGCTAGGACTATCCTCACCTTCTACAGTTTACAGATATGCTAATGAATTCAGGAGCATCTCCTAATTGTGGTTGGCCACATTTTTTTCAAGTGCAAAAAGACATGAGGTTCTTGTCTAGCTGAGAATCTAGCTTTACTTCACTTGACAACTTTTCTTCGTTTTCACTAGTAGTGTTGCACTTGATCTTCTCAGGATTTGTGTCTGAATTGATTGCTTTTGTTGTGGTAGTGTCCTTGGATTGAACTTTTTCTTCAACTTCTTTGCTTTGACCACCTACTTCAATCAATGTTGGCTTGTTTGCTTGTGTTGTTGCACCTTTTGCTTGCAACTGTGGTGCATTATTTGCCTGCATTTAAGTAACTTTTGATCTTAGAAGATTTATTGTACTTTCTAGCAGAATCTATCTCTTCGAAGGAAATTTTGGTATCGACCTTCGTGTAGCTTTATGGACTCTATCTTCCATTGATTTTGACTTATCTTTCATCTGTTCCGGTAGCTTGAGGCTTTGTATCATCTTCAAATAGTCTTTGACTTCACTTGGGTCATCCGTATGGGTTTGTACAAGGTCATGTACGTACTGGTATTCATTTCCATTTGCATCTCGATATGGATATGTGAGCTTGGTCACATGCAATTGCTTGAACACTATTGGATTGCTTAGCTTTTGACTCTGACTTATGGAGATGAGCTGAAACTTTTATCCTTGATGATCTTCATAGATGCATTTTTCTATAGATTCATATGGAATCTGGGTCAATTGGAAACTTTCAACAACCATATGATCTTTCAATGGTTTCTTCTTTGAAGAGGTCTGTCGACTAGAGGCTGTAGGGCTTCCAACTATTGTTTTATTTCCTAGTACTAGAGTTGAGCTTGATGGATTTGCAGCTCCCCCCTTTCTAGGTTTATCACTAAATCTTTCTCTATGATGAGAGTTTAAAACTGTTTGATTCTGGTTTGATCTCACCTTTTGGGACTGTGAGGCATACTGTGTGTGGCACTATTGATGTTTGGCATCTGCAAACCTTTTGCATAGTTCCCTATGTATCTCCGTGAAACGAGACATATGATTCCCCAAGTCAAGTTGTAGATGGAACTATCTTCACCCTGATATTGTATATCCCATGAGTCTCTTATGATATGAGCTTCTGTGTTTTTAGAACCCAAGGCATCATAGATTGTATACTCTCGTCTATATGTATGGCTGTTCTTATCAAAGTATATGCTTGTTTGGTCACAACGTCAAAGCTTGATTTTTGATGGAGGAGAGGTTGGCTTTGAACATATTTCAGGGTTCACTGGGGTAATATCTTTGATCTCTAGAGAGGATGGGCTATAATAGATTCTATCTTGTGAAATGAACCGTCCTTCTTGATCTATCACTGGGCACAATTCTATGAGCTGGTATGTGGGCCATTCAAACACTAGTTGATCCTTTTTGTACAATTTCCCTTCTTGGTCTATATAGTGTGCATATGAATTATGTGTAACATACAATGCTAACATCATTTGCATTGATATGTCCCTTAGACTCGTGAATGTGTCAAAATTGATTGGAGCCTTTTAAACAATGAAAATCTGGGCTGTGAATAGCATGTTCTGTAATCCAATGTGTTTTGTGCTCTTGTTCGTCCAATTCTTGGTTCAATTTGCAATGTAATTACTTGTGCTTGCCCATCTTTGGTCGGCACAATCACCTCCAGTTAATTGGCTGAACTGCCGAAACACTTTCCAAAATTGGGCTATAACACTGATGTTCTGGTCGAAATGATTAAATCTCGATTTCCAAGGGCTTGTCCTGATTCTAAGTCAAATTTGAATTCGGGCGAGTTTTACAACTCGGATTTCGCCAATTTTCAGCTAAATCTCTTGTTCTGAGTCCCGAATCGCAATTTTGATGCGTGAACAATGCCCTAACTGCCAAATTTTACCCGAAATTCAATTTCAAACTACGGTTACATGTGTTTAATTTTCGTTTTTTTCAATAAATTTTTGAAGTTCTTGACCGGCTCAAGGCTTGCTCGTCTCGATTTTCTCGCGTATTCTGTTGTTTCTACTAGCTTTACGGGCTTTCTTGTTCGACATGTTTCTTTTGCTCTTGTTGTGTGATTTTCTAGCGACATTTTTGGTACCTCCACTCCCTTTTTTTAAAAACTATTTTTACTTTTTTTGTGAAATTTTGGAATTTTTACTTTTTTGGGTATTTTTTCAGACTTTTTTCATTTTTAAAGATTTGTTTTTGAATTTTGTAAATTTAATGGATTATTTGAAGGTTTCATGATTTTTTTGTGATTTATCTAATTACTTTTTTTATTTTCTATGAAGTTTATGATTTTTTGTAATTTTTTTTATTTTCTGTGATTTTTACTGACCTTTTTATTTATTTATTTATTTTTAAAGACATTTTTTCTTATTTTTTATGAATTAAGAAAAATATTTATGAATTTAAAACCCTTCTTTCTGATTTTTTAATGGACTTTTGGTTTTTTTTGTTTTGTTTAGTTCTATTGTTGTTGTTGTTTTTTTTTACTCCTCTTTTTAATTTTTTATTTAAAAAAGACAAATATCAAAAATAAATTCTAAATAGTAAAAACATTAAAACAAACCTTTATCTGCACCTACTCACCTGACGATGGCGATAATGAAGGTAGTCAGCAACGATTGCAGGTGTGCAGCAATGCTAGCGGGAGGTGACATGGCGACAACTCGCAAAAGAGTGATGGCAAAGGTGACAACGAGGACAGGTCTGCAAGCGTATGGCGCAGGCAGGTGGGGCCGCTCAGCAAAGAGGGCAAGGCCCGTGCAATAGACAAAAAGGGAGAGCAACTCGTGAGTGAGAGAAAAGAGAGAGAGAGAGAGAGAGAGAGAGAGAGAGAGTGTGTCTGCATGTGCAGGACTCAAGAGCAAGTGTGTGGGCTGGCTTTCGACGCACGACAGAGGCAGATGGGGGAGAGAGAGAGAGAGAGAGAGAGAGAGAGAGAGAGAGAGAGATTAAGCAACAGTAGGGCAGAGCGAGCCTCATCACTAAATGACACCTCCCAGGGAGGTGGGATCAATGGCCCACAGTAGGCGTCGCAAGGCAGGTGCAATCCGGGCCGTCTGATCGACATTTAAACTAGGTGTGAACTAAGCATGAACTCAGAGATATGTGCACCACACCAAATTTGGTGTGAACTCGGTGTGAACTCGACGTGAACACGGTGTGAACTAGGTGTGAACTGGGGAGGGCCTGCACACCACACCAAATTTGGTGTGAACTCAATGCGAACTCGGTGTGAACTAGGTGTGAACTAGGTGTAAACCTGTCCGCGACACCGTGATCTATAAGCTTATCCCACACACACCTTTCAACGAGCGCGTGTTAGCTTAGTGGTTAGAGTCAATCCCGTGGGGGAGAGGATAGTGGGTTCAAGTCCCGGATCCAAGAAAGTGGGAATCTTTTGCATTCCGTAGGCAATCCAACGGTCACGATCAACTGGTGATCGTGAGCCATTGATCCCACCTCCAAATGGAGGTGTCAATTAGTGACGAGGCAGAGCGAGGGTGTACGTCAGACTCAAAGAGAGACTAAGAGTGGGCGTGTGTGTGTGGTGGCATGAGTGAGGAGGGGTGCGCAGCCAGCAAGGGAAGAAAACATGAAGCAGCGGGGAAATGCGGGCCTTGGCGCTGCCAACGAGGTACACACACACACACACACACACACACACACACACACACAGAGAGAGAGAGAGAGAGAGAGAGAGAGGGTCTCATGTGGTGGTGCTGACATGGCGTGGATGCAGAGGAGGACCGGACCGGCACCCAATAAAGAAAACGCAGGCTTCACGTGGTGGGGTAGGGCGCGACGAGGGAAGAAGAGAGAGAGAAAGTGAGGCTTGTGTGGCGCTCGAGTCGCGACATAGCAAAATTCAAAGAGGAAGGATGTGTGAGGGAAGCACGTGGGCAGAAGTAAAAGAGAGGGAGAGAAAATGACGACTCTCGAGGCAAAGAGAGAGTGGGTGCATGCCCCCAGGCTTGACTTCTTCTACCGCTGACAGAGGAGAGAGAGAGAGAATGAGACTCGTCACTCGTGAGTTGAGACTATGAGCCGAAAGGTAGATCAACTAGAGAGGAGGAGGGGCAAGTGGGAAGAGAGAGTTCTAAAGTAAAAGGGTTTTATCTTCGGCGTTGTGTTTTTTCGACCAAGGGGGGGGGGGGGGGGGGAGAGAGAGAGAGAGAGAGAGAGAGAGAGAGAGAGAGAGAGAGAGAGAGAGAGAGAGAGAGAGAGAGAGAGAGAGAGAGATTGGACTATCTTATGTGGAGAGAGAAAGTGAGAGTGAAGAGAGAGAGTGGGGTGGGGATGAGAGAGAAAGTGCAAGGGAGGAGAGAGACTGTCTTCAGCGCACCTAAGATGGGCTGAGAAGGGTTTTTTTTTAATTATTTGAACCTTTATTATCACAGGAGGTGGTTCCTACGTAAACAAGCCGTCAGAGTCTATTTTTTGCCCCGAAGCCTAAAATTTTATCGAAGAGTCGTCATGATCGCAGAAAACATGCTCGAGCATACGCCTAAGCTCAGGATCAACCACCCAGAACTCGCGTCGAAGCAAATTTTTGTTTTTAAATTTTCAAATGCCCGAAAATGTCAAATTTAGCCCGAAAATTAACCAAAAATGTTAAAATTCACCCAAAAATCCAAAAAAATCCCCAAATGTTTTAGAAATCTCATATAATCATCGGAAATCACACTTTTGACATGCATAAGCACACCAAAGATAGCTGTTTCTGTCAAAAAAGTCAATTGCGACAAAATCAAGAACCGACCCCCGAAACTAGCGAAACGCACAAAACCCGCTCAAAATGATGCCACAAATACACACAAAATAGCTCGTCAAGATTGCAAGATATCATTTTTTTACAAAATTGAGCTAAAATTAATGCAAAAATTAGTAAAAATTTACCAAACATTTATAAAAATTATCCAAAAATACTGGATTTTAAAAAAAAAATCCACACATAGGGGATTAGTGCAGCCAAATCAACCACAATAATCATATTGATACAATTGCCATTTAATTCCACTAATAGAGATCAAAACTAGGCAATTAAACTGACAAAATTAGGTCAAAAATTGACGCAATAGGCATGTGTAAATCCCTTTTTTGAGTTCAAAAATGCAACAATTAACCATTACATACATCAAATACGGAATCAAACATTGAATTAATCATGCACATTGAGCGCTTTTTAGGCACACACACATACTAATAATTGGCAGTTTTTACCAATTTTTAGGTGCCCACACACAACGGTTATTCTTGTCGAAATTGCAATTGAATTCACAAATCTCTAATTGGGCATGCCCACAATACAAATCAATCATCACAATTAAAAAATCATTAAGCACACATTGATTTTTATGTGCACAAACAAGGGCAAAATAGTGCACACAAAAAAAAAGCATACACACACTCAATTAGAATGCACATACACTTGATTTTAGTGCACACACTTGCAATTGACCATTTGAGCAAGAAATTAGGCTAATTAAAAATTCACATTAGCATATGAAACCATCAATTTGCACCTTCAATTCTATGAAAATTTTGGCATTGCAACGGCATGCAAACGTGTAAAATCAAAAGTTCCAATTCACAAATTGATAACGGCGAAGCATACCGCACAAATATTGAATCCAATAGCATCATCCAATTTCCAATTACACAATGTGTAGGCCGATTTTGTCGATGCTCCAAAGCCCTAATCTTGCATATCAAAATCAACAAATCATAAGCAATTAGCACAAATCGACAATGTTAGAATGCAATCCAAGCCTCTAATTGGGCAAATATCAAAGCATAAGCATAAAATATTAGTCCAATTCATTGAAAATTAATGTGTAAGTTAGCAAAACTTAGTGAAATTAACAAGGGGTTAGTGTGAAATTAGGGTGTATAGGCACACAATTGGCAAGATTGATGACAAATTGGAAAAAATTGAACACATTTTTTCATGCACACACATCCAAAATCCACAAAACCATAAACATACAAGGAGAATTATTGAGGGAACCATTCGATATACCACAATTACACTAGCGTAGGCCATCGCTCCCCGACAACGGTGTCAAATGTTGAGGTTAATATCGTAGCATAGCTCCAATGACCAACAATAATTGTCAATCCGGAGGGATGAGCTACCTAGCTAGGGCATGGAAACATTCACACAATTAGTGAGCTAATCATGGAAACACAAATGGTAACTCTATGAAGTGGGCTTCACGGCCTATGGAGGAGCTAAGCCATGATGTCTGGAAATTTCCACATCCACTTCTCTCCACCTCAAATCAAACCAATCACACACACTAATGGTTGCAAGATGCACACATCACTAATCCTATCATGGATCACACTAATCACAAGCACACACACACACATAGATCTATTGAGCATCCACACTTCAATCAAACCTACATGCACACACAAAGATTAGAGGGGAATCACACAATATTAGAACGGGATTAACCACTAATTAGTTACAATCTAGCTAATCAAATCATCATTAAGAATCATAAGAAGTATGAGAGAGGCATATTGAAAGAGAATTAAGCCTTGATTAGTGTTAATCATCTCACATGAGCAAGGAGAAGCGCAAGGACTGCATAGCCACACACCTCTTGAGCTCTCACCGAAGAGTGGTCTCAACAAATGAGGCTGAGAACCCTAATTTCATTTACACACTACCTTATATACCTAGCGTAAAAATATGCAATGTCCGGGCACCCAAGGCCTTTAGGGCTCCACAACTACTGAATCTGCAATCTAGGCACACTAACTGACCTATTCTTTATAGCTTGGAACTCTCATTGAGCCCGTAACACATTACAAATATTACAATGGCTTGAACTGAATCGGGAATTTACAATATATGACCATTTTGGAAAATGTAAAAAATGTGTAATTGCAATCTTTACTACTTCTTTGTATTGATCTTTGATGTGCATATGTAAGGCTTGGGTCTTTAGCAGCTTCTGTTAACTGATGTCGGCTCATTTAACACTTGAATTATTTTAAATATCTATCTCTCAAAAAATGAAGATTGCCATAGCCAATGGAATGTATAATGGGCATCTTTGATGCATTCCATGCATCGTGGGTGAGCTTCTCTACAACACTAAAGCTAGAAGAGTGTTGATTGAAAGGGGGGTATTTTTCTATGACCACTTTTTTAATGCTCCTCATTTTGCACTTGGCTTTGGCATGCTACGATATTTTTCATTTCCTCCAAAGAAAAGTCCAGAGTGTCCAATCCTTGCCTCTAAAACCTTTGAGTGCTTCAAACTAAAGCTCCATCAAGAAATACAAATGTTTTTTAAGACCAAATTTTGCTAGTCGTGTGGTACATGTCTCCATCTTTGTGCCCATGCATGTGTTTATTGACTTCTTCCATGATGAGGAGCTCATGAAGATTGCTACCATGCTTATCTGCAAGTCAGAGAAATGTCCTGATTTTTCAAATGATTTCATGATTTCGATAGCATCTTGTGCAAGTGGATAAGAAGTCTATTTTGTATAAGTGCATGATAGTTTGCCAAAACTTCATAGCTTCCTTCCACTATATAAGATGGCATCAAATACATGGTCAATTGGTAGCTATGGAGTAGGGTCTATATGACAACAGGATCAATCCAATAAAGATTGTAGATGGTGAAGATGCAGTACAATTTCCTTGGGAATTACGTTATTGGATGGTGGTAAGTGCATTATGGTTGGGAGGAATGAAGAGACATGAGAGAAGTGCACAAGTAGAGGTGTGAAGGGATGCCAAGAAGTTATAAAGAGGAGCCTTTGTATTGATTTGAATAGGCAAACAATTCACATGAATAGAAGTTACAAGCATCTCTCTCTCTCTCTCTCTCTCTCTCTCTCTCTCTCTCTCTCTCTCTCTCTCTATATATATATATATATGTGTGTGTGTGTGTGTGTGTGTGTGTGTGTGTGTGTGTGTGTGTGTGTGTGTGTGTGTAAGCATGTAGAGGTTTACCATCTATACATTGGTGATCTTGCATCGGTTTGACCTTGGCAATTGAGTCTCCATGTGTAGGAAGTACAAGTGCTATTGAAAAATGGACTATTGTTGCAGATTCAGGCGGTTTTATAGATTCAAAATTCAGATTTTGTTGTAGTAAGCATTGCAGATTCAAGTTGCATAGATTCAGTTAGCCAGTGCAAATTCAATTAGCTTGCAAAAATTCAGTCAGGCTATGTCACAAATTTGATCAGGGTGTGTAGATTGAGTCGGACTATGCAAAATCATTCAGGCTATGCAGATTCAGTTTGACTATGCAGAATCATTTAGGCTATGCAGATTTAGTCAGGTGTTGTAGATTTAGTCAGTCGGGTGTTGCAAAATTAATCAATGAATCATAATTTTTTCCTATAAGACGGGAATGGCATGCAAAGCATGTGACAATAGCAATAAGGTGGTTGCAATTGGGGAGTGGTTTTCTCATGTTGCCTATTTGTGTTCTACTTATGGATGGGAGCCACTTTGTAGATGCTCCCATGAAGAATAGAAAGAGAAGATAAAGCTATATGAAGAGAGAAGAAGATCTGCAGATTTGTGAGCACAAAGAGGAGATCTAGAATAAAGAGGAACTTTGAAGCTATGATGTTCCAAGTAAGCAGTAATTCAAGTTTTGCATTAAAATTACCTAAATTTATGAATTTTTAAATCCAAAATCATGTTTTAGTAGCTATATGTCAGGATTGTTGTGGACCTTGTCAATAATTTCAAGCTCTCCATATCCACTTGACATGTAGTCTTTGTTGCATGGTGCATTGAATGTGAGGGCTAGCTTGTTATTTGATTTCTAATTTCTAAAATGGATAAGAAGAAGAAGAAGAAGAAAAAGTGTGAGGTTTTTTTGAAACATAACCATGTTATGGGTGATTGTCCTAAAGCATGTTTTAGCAACTATGTGTCAATATTGTTGTGGATCTTGGCAATAATCTCCAATTTTAGTTGACATTTAGTCTCTGTTTGGTGTGTGCACTGAATGTGAGGCCTAGCTTGCTATTTTATTTCTAATTTTTGAAATGGATAAGAAGAAGAAGTGTGATGTTTTTTTGAAAACATGACCATATTATGGGTGATTAATCTTTGGTGCCTGATGTTTGTCTTATGGGAGATGTTTGTATATACATATGTATTATTTATTTTTTCACAAAGTTTTTGAAAGTTATGAAGCTTTGTCATAAAGTATCATCAAGGGAGAAGTTACATATAACAAAGGATATGTTGAATGATTTGGAATGTTTGCTTGATGATGCATTAGAGTATGTGTTTGAACACAACGATAGAAGGATGAAGTCTTGTTCTACTAAGAAGGGAATTAGACATTTGCAAAAAGCATGTATGTATTTGAAAGAGAAATATGAAGATAGTTCTGATTAGGATGAGAGGAATGATGATCATGAATGGAGTGTGCCTAGTTGGTTGCTAATGATTGAGGCCACGGAGGTCAAAGTGTGCAGAGCCAAAAGAGCTAAAAATCATCCTTGAGTGTCCCTAATCCAACATCAGTTCTCTTATGGGATACTCACAAAATTCAACAAAAAGTTAAAGAAAAATTGACAAGTCAAGGAAACCTAAAAAGTAAAAAATTTCCAAAAAGTCAAGAACATCTGAGGAACCACTGACAACATACAAGTTTAGAGAATCTCAAATTGAAGGAAGATGTTTGTGTCTCTAAAGAAATTGATGATGTGATTGATGAGATTTTGCTTCATCTTGATGTTTGAGGAGTAGACTTGCCCAATGGGAGTGCCGGTGATTGTGAAGAAAGGACTAGAGGAGGGTGTGAGACAAGGAAGCCACCAAAATTCCATCCAAACCCCTAAACCAACATCAAGCTTTAACCCTAATAAGATAGATTTTCAACCCCATAACCTCAATGAGGAATGTGATCCATCCAATGCATGTTTCAACCATGAATACACTTTAGAAAAGAAAATTCTTGAAGTTTTAGTAACAAACAGATATCAGATTGAATTTCAAGTGGTGTTTTGGACTACTTTGGTTTTCAAAAGTCGTTCTTTTTGGAAGTTTTCTCCATGTTGCAATGCATTATTGATTTGGAAGTTGAATTTTCTCAAACTGACGATCATGCTACTTTGCTTGAATATCCAAACATTAATTCGCAATGGATAGAAGATATTTTAGAGTTTTTGAAGCTTAAATGGAGTTGTAGAGGTGTGGAAATAATCCAAAAATTGGGAGATAATTTCTCTAACGTGATTTTTTTGTGGATGAAATCATGATTTTGTGATGATTTTAAGAAGAAGCACGAACAACCTAATGTTTTCCAAGATGATTTAACTTTTTCTAAATATTTATGCAGTTTGTAGAGACTAGATAAGTTTTTGTAGTTTGAATTTGATCAAGAAAATGATGTCGTAGAAGATTTATGGTTTTATCTTGATGAGGATAATTTCATGGATGTAAAAATGTAGCAAAATTTAAGGTCTCCAATGTAAAGCTGAAGGAGTGTAGATTCAAAGTTCTTTGGATTAAATGCTTCTTGATCCAATAGTTCAAAATCAGATGGTTAATCTCAGTTTTTTGATTCTAGCCAAAAATCAGTATGACATGATGGGAGTGTTTCTTGAGTGTAGACTAACAAGAAAATGCAAGCAACTTTACAGCAATTTGAGTTTTGAAAAAATGATTTTTGGTGTTCTTGATGTTTTTGCAATGGAGCAAACTGATTTGTTTTTGCCAAAAGATTATGAAGTTGAGTGTAATTTATTGATTTTTGGATATGAATTAAAATAGAATGTGAGAAAACCAAATTAGATTGTCATGTAGTTACTTGAAGCTCCAAAAAGTTAGATTAATGAGATTTTTGAGGATCTTGACTTTTTGAAGTGGTTAATCCATGTCCAAAAGTGTTGCAGATGTTGAAGAAGCCATTGTTTGACAGTGGCAAAGTCTATTTTCAACATCAAACTTTGAAGTAGATTTTGATTTTTTTGAAGTGATGTTTGTTGCTTATTGGGGGATGAAGCTAATCCTAAGCATGTTTATAAGCTATATGAGTGTGTTTTTGAAGTCTGAAGTTGGAGATATTTCTCATGTTGGAGTTCTTCAAGATTAGACTTTTGTGTCTTAATTGCAAAAGTTGAAGATATGATTTTTTGGATGCAAGATAAAGAGTCATGAAACTCAATGATTCATGTTTCTTATTGTCTAGCTCAGATTTTGAAAAATCAAGCAAATAAGGATTTGCTAACTCTTCTTTTGCAAAGCTCAATTGGATCAGCAAAAGATTCTATGTTTTGGATATTTCTTATGATGAAGTTGCAAAGGAGGAATTGTTTTGACTCTACTTTACCTCATATGTCTAATTTTAAGAAGAAGAAGTGTCTTTTTTATTTAAATAAGATTTTGTGCCATTCTTGGAACCAATTTAACTATTTGAAGAGGTTATATGAAGCTCATTTTATAAATTTACAGAGATTTTCATTTTTTCAAAAAAGTCAAAAATTAGAGTATCAAGAAAGTTAGAAAACTGAAATTTTGTTACAGATTTCAGAATTTGCTGAGTTAAAGATGTGCTTGAAGTTAAATTTGTTCTCATGAAGATTCAATATGCTTATTTATTGTTGGTTCTACAAGTTTATCTTGTATGAGGTGGTGGATTGAATGTGTTTGTATATGATATTTTTCTTAGTATTGACATGTTACCATAGAAGTTTTCACTTCTCATTCACTCTTGATTGTGAGGAGATGCACAAAATGAGATTTATTTGTAATCTTCTGGAAAAATTGGGCGGTGTTTAGTGGCTATGTAGTTTGTAGATTTAGGAGAGATGGAAGCTGAGCGAGCGAGGAGCAGCCTTGGTAGCACGATTGACAAAGTCATGCTGAGGAGATGGATGGGGTGTTGGTTGATGGGCTGATGGTTGAGAAAATGATTGTGCAATGGCTTTCCTATCCTCTGTAAAATCAAGTATAATAAAAAGGTTAGAGGTAGACTGCTTAGAGCAATGAGTGGAGACAATTGCAAGTGCTTGCTATATTACCACACGCATCTCTTTGTACCTTCGAGGTGGAGGCAGTGGTTGTGGCCTTGGTTGTAGTAGTGGAACAAATGCATCTAAGGATACTTTGAGATGTGTCTCCACAAGATTAATCATACTTTGGACCATTGTCATCCTAAAGATCTCTACATGAACAATGGAATAATCTACCAAGTTTCGAGTCTACAAATGAATTCACCCTTAGTAATTGTAAGAGAAGATCATTTGTCTAAGGACTACCCAAAAAATGTATTATACTTACACTTCTACGCTCCTCGTCATAAATGCAGTCTAACAGCAGCTCTACATTGGTATCAACTCTCCATCCATATGAATGTCCATCGTCTTGTTTCAACACCTTGCAACTCAAAATTGACATATCACCCCACATTTGCTCTTGGGTCAACACTTCTAGGACAACCATAAGTTTTTGAATAGACTTGAAAGATAAGGCAGAGGGTGTGAAGGAGTACGACGCGAGAGAGAGAGTGCGAGAAGAGGAGCACGACGATATGGTGAACTCGCTCTACTGTAATGTGTAGAGCATAGTGAGTTCTTATTAGGTTTTTACAAAAGAATATGTGTACATACCTGGTGGCCCGCCCACTTACCTGGGCGAACACATTGGGCTTTATACCCCAACAACCTCCCACTTAAAGTCCAATGTGGTACTTTAAGTATGAGAGAATCTACTATACGAGCTAATATACAAGAGATGTAGAGAAGTGATGTACTACCCTACACCTAACTGCTTGCGAAAATGCGCAAAGCTCTCTGAGGGAAGTCCTTTTGTAAGTAGATCAGTAGGATTTTCTGTGGTGTGAACTTTGACAAGCTGAAGTTGCTTATCCTCGAGCATTTCCCTGATGAAATGATACTTCACATCCACATGCTTTGTCTTTGAGTGGATTGCGAGCCAATTGGATAGCACTTTGACTATCACAATATAACACAGGCATCTCTTCTTTGATTCCCAAATCTGTTACTAGTCGATTAAGCCAAATTGATTCTTTGCATGCCTCTGATGCTACAACATATTCAGCCTCTGTAGTAGATTGAGTAACACAATCTTGTAATCTAGAACGCCATGATACTGCTCCACCTGCCAATGTAAAGACATACCCTGACGTAGACCTTTGGTTGTCTAAGTCACTTGCATAATCTGAGTCTGTAAAACCCTTTACACTTAGCTCCTGACTCCCATAGCATATGCGCATACTCTTTGTAGCTTTCAGGTATCTCAATATTCCTTTCACTGCCTCCCAATGTTTCTTGCCTGGGTTTGACATGTATCGACTTACTACTCTCACTGCAAATGCAATGTCTGGGCGAGTAGCAATCATTACATACATCAAACTATCCATTGCAGACGCATATGGAATCTTATCCATTTCAGTGTGTTCTTCCTCAGACACAGGACAATCTTGTTTACTAAGTTTCACATATGGTGGCAATGGAACACTCAGTGCCTTCCCCTTCTCCATATTGAAACGTTGCAAAACCTTGTCAATATACTCTGTTTGAGATAACCAAATCAACTTCTTTGATCTGTCTCTCTCAATGTGCATACCAAGTATATGACTTGCCTCACCCATGTCTTTCATGTCAAACGATTTTGCCATCTGTTAACCCTCACGGCACACGGACACCCATCACCTACGACGGACGTGTATTATGTATTTGGTAGAGTCAGGTACCGGGCTTGTCGGTCCAATAAGGAAAGGTAGAGTGATCGTCGATGAGAGGTGCACTTTAACTTGGACATTCAAGGGGTTAGTTGGCTAAGCATGGGCGCCCAAGTGTGAATGGGGTGAGCTCCTATAAAAGCCAACTAAACCTAATTTTTACTCATTCTCTCATTTGTGCAATTGAAGAGTGCTCTTGCTCCATCTCCATCTTCTTCTTCTTCACCTCCTTGTGTGTGTGTGTGTGTGTGTGTGAGAGAGAGAGAGAGAGAGGGAGAGTGTGTATGCGATCGAGCATTACGAAGGCACGGCGGCGGCGAGGCGGTTGAGTGCGGCACGACTGCAGCTTCTTCTTCATCGCGGCGAGGAATCCACCACGAAGGCGAGTGTAGAGCGGTGAGTGACACACCCTTTGTTTTCTTGAGCTTGCTAGTTTAGGCTTGTTGTGTGCTTGGAGCCGTTTGTGGCTCGCACACGGTGTATTGGCAAGTCCCTTGCTTCGACAGTGCGGCAAGGAGCGCACATTTTTGGCGCCGCTGCCGGGGATATGCCCTACACTAAGCTCGGTTAGCACTTTACGCTTTCTTCTGGTGCAATTTCTATCATAGGAAAGGCAGGGAAGGAGTGTGTGGAGATTTCTGTTTTTTGCGTTTTCTGCATTTGCTGTCAAGTTTCAATTTCTGCTATTGTCTGCGTTTTTTCAATTTCTGCAATTTCTGCATTTTCAAGTTCGGCGTTTTCAATTTCTGCAATTTTCTGCATTTCTGCGTTTTTTTAATTTTCTGCAATTTCTGCAATTTCTGCGTTTTTTCTGCAATTTCTGTAATTTTTTGCAATTTCTGCATTTTCTGCATTTCTACGTTTTTTCTGCAATTTCTGCGTTTTTTCTGCAATTTCTGCATTTTCAATTTCTGTTATTTCTGCTTTTTTTAAAAAAAAATCTTTTAAAAAAAATATTTAAAAAAATAAATTAAAAAATTCGGAAATTAAAAACGCGAGTGAGCGGGCGGCGAAATTTTTCAAAAATAAAAAACGTGACTCTTAAAACGGACGGGTTGGTTTGTATAAAAGGTAGATCAGGATCATTTTCCCAAGCCCAAGCCCAAGCCCAAGCCCAGGCCTCAGTCCTTAGTCTTATGAAATATACTAGACTCACTCTTATATATATACCCTACTCCCTCAAGAGAGAATGAGAGCATGTGGGACAAGTCCTCCACTCTCCTCCTTTCTCTTCCCACTTGCACCCTTAGACTTTCTAGTTTGGGCCTAGTTCCCTACTGGAAATTGATAGTTTTAGGGATTCCGAGGGCATAGAGTGACCAAACGGAGGGCTGTAAAGCACGGCACGACCCTCTGACCGATACGCTCGTTTCGAGCTATCACACGGCCCATTCCACGACACGCTCTAAAAAATCTAGCAAAAAAACAAACAAAAAACACGCTAAAAACTAGTCACAAGGCCTCCTAGAGCAGCTTTTTGACACCTTAGGGTATCAAAAGCACATGCACTTACGCTCTGGGCGGGTGCTAGAACACGAGCATATTGAGGGTGCCTCTGTTCATACGGACACCCATTACCCATCCACGATAAGCTCTAGACCCTCAGTGGGGACACAAGGTAGCACCACCCAAGACCCTAAATTAGCCGCTAGTGATTCCTCCTCCGACTCAGAAATCATGGAAGCATACCCTACCCAAAACACTGAGAGAGAAGGCCATGCACCTCCCGAAGCTCCACAGCCTAGTACTAGTATGTTTAGCCGTTTCATGGAAACATTAGGTAGAGCTACTCGCTCGGAACCTGATGCAAATGAAGCACACGAAGGGGGTGGGGAAGTGGAATCTCCTTTCACATCGCACGTGGACCCCACACCCCCAAAGAGTGTCCATGTGGATATCCTGCCAACTTCTTACCAAGAAGGCCCTGTTGAGTTGCCTCCTTCAGAAGTTCCCTCTAGAGTACCGTTGCTGACAAGTAAAACCACGGGGAGCAACATTGCTTCTACCTCACAAGAAACCGTTAACACGTCGACTCTAGAAGGATGGTTCATTAATGATCATTGGACATACGACCTCCACACTGAGGTGTTGACGGATCTACACTCTGGCCATGCCTACCATGTAGGATGGATAGAGATTGTACAATCCACCTCTAGTGCCACGAGCATCGAAGATCAACAGAAAATGATCTGTAATGTTATCCATGGCATTATTCAATCCGAAAGGCAAAACCGAGGGGTAAATATACTCTCAACGGGCCCCATGAGATTTCTGGATACGAGCAAGGCGCAACAGCCTACTCTATCACAAATGGAGACTCCTCTAATGAGTCCCATGGACCCATCTTACGTCATTTCACCTGGGGTCTCTATGCAATCTGAGCCTCCGAGCGAAAACTTTAGCTTCCCTAACTTGGCTCAACCCTCTATTAAGGAAAACCCAGTGCTCACTCCAGGGATAATCCTGACAGAGAATGTACCGATGATATCTACGGTTAGCGCAGTGCCACTACCTAGTGTCGTAGTACCTAATATGGGGCCTCGACCATATGTGCCTCTAGCCCCTTATGCACACATGGCCCCCACACCTCCAATTGTACCACTTGCTTATGCTCCTCGAGTGCCGCTCCCTAGCTCGTATCCGAGTGGACCTATGCCCGGTTATGTTCCATATCCTGCATCATCCACACATATGCCAAGACCGGTAATCGTCCCTCTCCCACATATGATTCCAAGAGTACCTCCACCGGCCCTGCCTCCTCACATAGGTGACTTGGCAGCGTTTGCTAAAACCATAGGTCGATCTATCGCGGAAAATATGCGTCATGCGTCTGATAGAGAGCCTAGAAGTAAGGCAGTACAAATTGCCAAACTCACGCAAAAATTCAATGGGGATGAAGATGCTAGAAAACACATTGAAGTGTTTGAACAAGTATGTGATTCCTTAGGGGAACGCAACGAACTACATAAGTGCAATGCCTTAAGCTTGACATTAAGTGGGAAGGCTGGAGATTGGTATAGGACCCTAAGGGTGGACGAGAAAACAATCTACCCTACCCTTCGAAGGTTGTTTCTAAAGGAGTACATACGAGAAGGTGTGATTTGGGGTGTAGCATCTCAGCTACAGAAGGCCGAACGTAAGGAAGGAGAGTCAGTAAGGGACTTCATTAGTCGTCTAAAGCACTTAAACTCTCGCTGCCCTGTAAATGAGCGCTTCAACAATAACCAACTGCTTGATCGATTCATTCGAGGGTTGAGGAATGAAGGAATCTATAATGGACTAGTGATTAGAGGTATCACAACCTGGGAAGATGTCACTGCCAATGCAATCCAATTAGAGGACAACTTGATGATAGCAGGCATGAGGGTGTCTACCGACACGAGATCCACTAGCTCACAAGCCATTGAGTATGAACCCATGACTGCAAAGCCCATTGCCAATGAGCCAAAGGTATTTGCGACATTCTTGACAGACCTCACCAAGGCAATCCAAGAGTCTCTTAAGGATAATCGACCCCCTCAAAATAGTCACATGTATCCAAGAAGGGAGCAACAATGGTGTTCCATTTGCTTAGGTCCACATAGCACTAGTGAGTGCCCTACGTTTAGAGTAAAATTTAATGGAACTTGCAACGCATGTGGTAGGTATGGTCACCAAGCTAAGGATTGTTTAATGATCAAACGTATGATGGCAAATAGACCACCTGTAGCCTGGACGGATGCACCTCGAGCTCCTGTATTGATGCCTACTCCACCTGTTGAGCAACTACCGCAACACATGGTCCCTAGATCTCAAAATGTTGTACAAGCTACACCGCTACCACCTCCTGTGCTAGGACCGCAGCCCCCACATCCAAGAGTCGCCCCTATGAACCAAGTGGGTTGCGAGCCATCAAATGCTTATGCAGATGGCTGTGAGGAGGAAATAGACACTAGTATTGCCTACGGACTTGATACATTGGAAGAATGTCCTATATACTACATGGAAGATTGTTGGGGACAAGTCAAGCCGGTTTATGAAGCTGCTGCTCTCGCATCCAGAGGTCAAAATATCAACACCCAGGCTAGGAGGCCACCTCTTCAATGCTACGAGTGTGGTGGACCACATCGAGTAGCGGAGTGCCCTATTAGGCTGCAAAAGAATGCTGCACAGATGCAAGTGAATCAAGGGAGCACGTCTGCAATGCCAATACTCACATGTAATCGTTGTGGCATAGATCACTTGATTGCCCAATGCCCCTATAACCGAAATGCGCCTAAAATCACACCCCTAAATTTGGTCGAAATTGCTAGTGTGACATTGCCAAGACCACCCGTTGCACCCGCTTATGCGATTACACGGTCCATGCTTCAAGGGCCAGGACATATCCTCGAAGAGAGAGATACCGCGTCAGTTATCCAAGCAAAGAAAAAGAAGACACGAAGGAAGAAGTCGCAGAATACGGAAAATTCAAAGCCAAGTTCCAAAACAAACATAGGAACAGGAGATGACCCCGTGTATATGAATGACCTCGAGGATGATTCAGATTCAGTCGAGACAATGGAGACTAGAACCAATACCACAAAGGGAAAGACCGACAAGGAAAACCGTAACATGGGACCAAATGAAAACCGAATGAGAGAAAACCATAAAGAGCCTCTGAAAACACCACAAGTGTTTCCAAATCCAATCCAAGACCCCCAAGATAAATCGCAGGGGCAAAAAGGGAAAAATCGTAAAAAGAAGATTGGGACGTACCCAAACCCTGTAGACGAGATTAAGCAGGTGAAACATCTAAGAGGTTTAGTGGAGGAGACTCAAAGGAAACTAGAACCAGAACCCATGCATATCAAAATTCATGACACAGTGTTTCCCACGCAAGTTCATCCACCTCACATGAACCATAGACCGTTAGCCATATCTAAGTATCATCCAAGAAGGGAGTGAGGACGGGACATCAGAAAGTGAGCATACACCCTTCTTGTTGGGAAGGATGTTTAACGAAGGAATACCTGATCCCATTGAGGAATATGAGATTCCATCCTCACCAGTTCCTAGTCAAGGACCTACACCCTGCAAAACGCCAATGAATGTTGCCAAACTAGTGGACTTCATGTCTTCTGAGGTCCGAACCACGATCATAGCAAAGCTGTATGGAGATCCTGAGTTATTCCTTGTACTTCGAGCATTCCTTAACGGAGAGCTACGAACGGGATTACCGCAGTTTGCGCAACCAAATAGGCGTGACTCGATTATGATTGATGAGGAAAATCATGTGCAATCACTTGACTTAGATGGACACGAGTCTGTGATCGAGGTACCCATTAACAAATTAGGGTAGTATTTTGAAGGCGACGAGTCTAATGCGACCCTACCCATCACTACCAAGGGATTAACTATAAAGGGAATTCTTGATGGTGGTGCGGGAGTTAGCATCGTTACAAAAGATTGTTGGGAATCCATGGGAAAACCCCGCCTCAGTGTTACTAACATTGTGGTAAAGATGGCAAATGGTACCATAGCCAAACCTATGGGGATGCTCAAGGATCTTAAGATCAAAGTTCTAGGACACAAGGTACGACATACGTTCATTGTAATGGATTTCTCTAAACACCTTATGTCATATGAAATGATTTTAGGACGACCATTCATGAGGGAAGCACAAATGGTTCACGATTGGTCTAAAAATCATGTCTATTTGCAATTCCAAGACTCTGTCCTCAGAGTGGATTTGGTGACTGGTAAGGTACACCCCTTAGGGAGTAAAACCATTATTGATCATCGCTCTGACACCACAGTTCACTCGGCCCCACTACAATATTGTTACACTTGTAAGAAGGATACAGACATTGGCCAAGATTCTCCTTACATGGATGTGTTACCGGGTATGACGGAATCAGACAATGTAGACTGGGTCCACCTAGCATCAACCATAGACACTTGGGGAAATAGAGGGACGACCTGGGTAACACCTGAGGGGGATGAAATGCCTATACCCTTAAATATGCTACAAGCAATGCATATCGCTTCTGACAAGACTCATCCTAATGTAACGAAGAAAACATACAAGTGGGTCCCTAAAGCTTCTTTAGTGACCATAGCTAGTGCTTAAAAACAGAAGCCTTGTAAGAAACGTACCAATCGCTCCAAGAAAAGTAAGAAAATGTTGCGATGGATCCCTAAACGACTATTGGAAGCCCAAGGCTACTATCAAGGAAATGATCAAATCTGGGTGCCAAAACGTAGATTGTACTCTTACCTATCACCTGACCCAAGTGAGCCCAATCCCGTATCTCCAAAACGAATCAATGATCGGGGAAAGGGAAAGATCACAGAATGCTACACACCTGCTCCCGAGCTAGTTTGGGTACCAAAGAAAGAACGATTTGTTCCACCTAGCTCAGGAAGGGGAGAGTCCCATGAAGATTCTAGCTCATCATGTAATACATCCATAGAGGTAAAAGCTTCTACACAGCCTCCATCTATAGAAGTGGACCTCCATGAAGCTACAAAGGAATCCACACCTCCCAGTGTTCAAGAATCACCTGATGAACCACTTCAAGTTCGATCCTGGGAGAGTACCTTACCACCCTTGCAACTTGACGAGGCACCTAGGGTAATAGAAAACTACTGGCAAAAATCCTCACCTATTACCAACTGGAACAATTGGTTTCAAAGGGTGACAAGCTCATTTCAAACGGTATGATCTACCCAAGGAAGGGGGGAGTGTTTGCTGACAGTCATCATTCATTTGTTTCCCTCTCAACCTTTTTCCCTGACCTCTCAATATCCGATCTTAGGGAATGTATATATATAGCCTTATACTCACAAAAAAACAAAAATAGTAAAGAGCAAGAGCGCCTAGCAATGAGAGAGCACCCTATCAGATCTTACATATAAGTCCAAATTCACCGTGTCAATTCAAGCAACACATAAAAACAACTCTTATGTTTTAAAGGCCTAACCAAATCTATCTGTCTTGTCAGAAATGGCTACTTCACCAGAGGCATGCACTTCTATTTTTGATGAAAGGTACCCCTTGTCTTTTCAACAAGTGTTCTACGTATGCTACCCTATACTTTCTTGCGAATGGGATTTGATAGAGAGCCTTGCATGTGAGAGAAATTTTGAGGAGTTAGAATGGCTGATACGTCTATGGATAACTAGTGATCCCTACCCAGTAGCGAATGTGTCTCCAATGGCACATGCTTATTCTTTTGCACAAGATGAGTATCCACGCATCACGAGGTTCTTGATTAGCATGCTTGCACAAGAGGATGATGAAGAGGAACTAATAGAGACCGAGGAAGACTATGGCCTCACGAACAACGATTTTATTTATCTAGATGATGAGGATAGAGGCCTAGCCTTAGGGTGGCCACCCGGTTTATATAATATCCTCTTTCCTTGATTCTAAAAGGGGTGACAGATAGGTAGGTTAGGGGTCTAGATTGTGTTTTGAGTTTGTTTTTTAGGAGTTTTAATTTTTCCCACTGATGTGCCTCCTGGAGGTATTCCTTTTGTTTCCTAGTGTGTACAGGAGCGTGTTGCTATTGATAGGGTTTGGACCTTCATGGAACCTTTCTCTCGTTCACACTTCAAATCAAGCGCGACCATCGACACAAACAGGTGTTTCTTGTCCATTAGCATTGCCCTTATCTTTTTGCATCCATGTTTGTCTGCTTTGATTGTGATTGGTAGCATAATATTCAGTGCATTTGCTTAGTATCAAACATTTAATTCAATGTAATGTTTTGTCATAATCACTTGTCTAGGTTTAAAAATCAAGCAGTCCGACTAAGCTAGTTTGACCAAGCTAGGTATTAGAAATCTTCTCTTAATACCATGGGGAATGCCTTCCTAATAAGCAATGGTTACTTAGGTTCTTAATCCGATTTAGGCAGCATTGTATGAAATGTAGTAGGGCTTTCTAGTGGGCTTAACACTAGTGACCTTTAGCTTAAGTATTATAAAGGGAGTTTACTAATGTGATGAGCCTGGGGAGGGTAACAGTGTTATATGGCCCCCCAAAGTTACAAAATTAAAATGCTGAAATTGATTTGGTACTTCACTCACATGTATCGCCTATGGTACTAGAGCCCTAGAGGTTCCCAGCGTGGGCGCTTTTCCTTGAAAAGCAAAAAACCCAAGGCATACAAAATAAGCACACACATCATAATTGAATCAATGTGAAAAGACCTTGGGGGGTCAAAGAAAAAGTAATCAGTCAGGCGATGATTTCATGAGAAATTCCTTTTATGGTAGCTTAACTACAAAGTTTTCTAGATATAGCCTCTAGTCAGCCCTCGAACATGAATACTTGGCTCTCGCGATTAAACAACTTAATTGACCACAGAAAATTAAGAAGCTTACCCATGGTATTAATATTCGATCTCTAGTGCCTTTCGACCGTCAAATTAGTGACCCCAGACTTGTTTAATTTTTTGCCTTTACATCTGTTTATGCATTTGATTACATTGCAATTTAATGTTCATTGCTAACAAATTGTTTGAAATTCTTTGACCAATCAATTTTTCTACCTAAAACTGCATATGCTTTTTAAGAGAATGCCATTACTGTGCCAATGTTGTTTGATTTTGCAGTGACTGAAGAAGGCTAAGGACATTCATCTCAAATGCTCTTCCACCTCGACGAACCAGCTTCAACTCAATAGCTTCCGAGGACGGAAGCTACATCAGGAAGGGGGGCATGTTAACCCTCACGGCACACGGACACCCATCACCTACGACGGACGTGTATTATGTATTTGGTAGAGTCAGGTACCGGGCTTGTCGGTCCAATAAGGAAAGGTAGAGTGATCGTCGATGAGAGGTGCACTTTAACTTGGACATTCAAGGGGTTAGTTGGCTAAGCATGGGCGCCCAAGTGTGAATGGGGTGAGCTCCTATAAAAGCCAACTAAACCTAATTTTTACTCATTCTCTCATTTGTGCAATTGAAGAGTGCTCTTGCTCCATCTCCATCTTCTTCTTCTTCACCTCCTTGTGTGTGTGTGTGTGTGTGTGAGAGAGAGAGAGAGAGAGGGAGAGTGTGTGTGCGATCGAGCATTACGAAGGCACGGCGGCGGCGAGGCGGTTGAGCGCGGCACGACTGCAGCTTCTTCTTCATCGCGGCGAGGAATCCACCACGAAGGCGAGCGTAGAGCGGTGAGTGACACACCCTTTGTTTTCTTGAGCTTGCTAGTTTAGGCTTGTTGTGTGCTTGGAGCCGTTTGTGGCTCGCACACGGTGTATTGGCAAGTCCCTTGCTTCGATAGTGCGGCAAGGAGCGCACACCATCTTTGACTTCAAAGCTGAAATTTCTTCCAAGTGCTTGCTAGCAATCAACATGTCATCCACATACAAAATAAGGATCAGCCAACTGCCATCCTTAGCCTTCTTTGTATATAGACAATGATCGAACTCACTACGTTTGTAGCCTTGAGAAAGCATAAACTTGTGGAACTTATGGTACCATGCCCTCGGTGATTGTTTTAAGCCATAAAGACTCTTTAACAATTGGCATACCAAATCTTCCTTTCCTTTCTTAACAAACCCTTCTGGCTGCTGCATGTAAATTTCCACATCTAAATCACCATGCAAGAACGCTGTCTTGACATCCATTTGGTGCAACACCAAATCTAATATGGCAGCCAATGCAAGAAAGCATCTCAATGTAGTCATCTTGACCACCGGAGAGAAGACTTCATCAAAGTCAATGCCTTGTTCTTGCTTAAAGCCCTTGGCAACAAGCCTTGCTTTGTACTTTGGCTGACTATCGTGAGCGGTGATCTTATACCTGTAAACCCATTTACAAGGTAGAGCCTTTTTGCCCTGTGGTAATTTAACTAGCTTCCATGTCTGGTTTTTATGTAGAGCTTTCATCTCTAACTGCATGGCCAATTTCCAATTCCCGGAGTCCTTCACTTGCACTGCTTCCTTGTAACATGAAGGCTCATTGCAATCAGTCAGCATGACATAGTTCATAGATGGAACAAACCGATCAGGAGGTCACGGGATACGTCCAGATCTACGCAAAATAGGTGGCTCAGGCTCAGCCACAACCTGTGGTTCCAATCTATCCTGTCCTTGCTCCTCTTGAGCCCTGACATTTTGTCTTGCACGTACAGGTCCATCTTCTTGGAAGACAACTCTTCTAATCTCCTCAACCATCTCTGGTTTAGAATGATATTTGGCTTCATTAAAGTGAACATCATTGCTACGGATAACCTTTCTGGATTCGGGATCCCAAAGTCTGTACCCCATCTCACCAGAATTACCATAGCCTAGAAAGATGCACTTTCTACTCTTTGGCTAAAGTTTGTTCCTAAATTCCTTTGGAACGTGAGTATATGACTCATAGCCAAAGACTCTGAGATGCTTGTATGAGGGCATTTTGCCTGACCATACCATCTCTGGCACTGAATCTTTCTGCAAAACCTTGCTAGGAGATCTGTTTATAAGATGAACAGTTGTTGATACAGCTTCAGCCCAAAACCCATTTGGCAGCTGTGCATTAGACAACATACTTCTGACCTTCTCTTGTACGGTCCTATTTATCCTCTCAGCAACACCATTTTGAGGAGGATTGTAAGGAGCAGTAAGTTCACGTTTTATACCTTTTGACTCACAAAAGTCCTGAAAGGCCTTTGAAATATACTCTCCACCATTGTCAGTGCGTAAGCATTTAAGCTTCTTGCCACTCTGATTCTCCACAAGTGTCACAAATGTTTTGAAAACACTGAACGCTTCATCCTTGTGCTTGAGAAAGTAAACCCATACTTTCCTCGAGTAATCATCTATAAATGTCATAAAGTAAGAAGCTCCCCCTAGAGATAGGTTAGGCATAAGTCCACACAAATCACTATGAACAAGTGCCAACTGTGTATCTCTTCTATTGCTTCTATGCTTATGTGGCTGCTGTGTTTTCTTACCATACAGACAATGTTCACAGAATTCAAAATCATTAAATGAAAAGCCAGGAAAATAACCAGAACGAGATAAGATTTCCATTCCCTTCTTGGACATATGTCCTAACCGGCTATGCCACAAAGAAACGTTCGGCTGCTCGATTACATTGATTACATTTTTAGAGACATTTGATACATAAATCATGTAAAATCCTATAGACTTTACTCCATGTGCTACTGTCATAGAACCCTTGGATATCTTCCACATGTTGTCGAAAAGTGGTGACGTAGCCAGCATCATCAAGTAAACCTGTGATGATCAAGCTCTTTGTAATTGCGGGAACATGTCTCACATTCTTCAGCGTGAAAGAAGAGCCATTCTGAAACTTCAATTGAACATCTCCAACACCTAAGATCTCACATGTCTGCCCATTGCCTAGCCGAACATGATCTTTAGTGGTCACATAAGAGGTAAACCACTCCTTGTTTGGAGACACATGAAGTGATGCCCTGAGTCTATAATCCAGTCACTCAGTGCATTTCCATCAGATGCTGTAAGAAGAGCTGAGTCCATTGTATTTTTCAAGAAGTAGATATCTCCTGACACTAGACTCTCATCCTTTGCAACAGTGTTTGTCACATTTATTTCTTGAATCTTCACTGAGGACTGGTTCTTCTCACCATGGTCTTCTGCTTTCTCTTTGCCTTTTTCTGCTTTCCATTCTCTGCAGTCTCTTTTCATGTGACCCTTCTTGCCACAATGGTAGCATTCTATGTCACTCTTGCCTTTAGCACTGCGGGACTTGCTACGAGACTGATCCCTCTTTCCACCTTTGTACTTTTCTTTGGTCCTTCCCCTGACAACTAAGGCTGTTCCTTTGCCTTTGTCCATTGTCGTTCTGTTGGTTTCTTCAGTAAGCAGACTTCCTTCTACACCTGCTATGTTCAAACCATCTGGAGGTGCAGAATTACTCAAAGCTGTGCGAAAAGTGTCCCAACTTTCCGGCAATGTGATCAACAGGAACATAGCTCTAAGAGGTTCATCAAACTTGACACCTTGAGCTGACAACTGACTATAGATTGTGTTGAATTCATTCAGATGATTGGACATAGGTGTCCCTTCTTTCATCTTCAAGTCAACAAGCTTCTTAAGCCAGTATACCTGTGAAGCTGCACTCTGCTTCTCATAAAGATCACTCAGCTTTGTCCATGCTTCATAAGCCGACATCTCGTCTGCTACATTGAAGTAAACGCTTTCTGCCAAAGTCAGCATAATGGTAGAAAGTGCCAATTCATCCATTTCGCTCCATTCATCTTCGTCCATATCTTCTGGTTTTATCCCCTTGAGCTTTATAGGTTTTATCTGCTTCTTTTGTACCAACACGTGCCAAATCTACTTCTTCCACAATGGGAAATTGGTTCCATCCAGCTTCTTAATATTGTAAAGAGCAGTGTCTTGTGATCCAGCCATAGCTACGCTTCACAGTAGTTTACTTTCCTGGGAAAAATTCGGCAGAGTTTCCCCTGTAAACTGACCTCTGAACCAATATCAACCTGTCATTTGAACCAAGAAAGCTTCAGATTCTGCAAAAATTTTGGCAGAGTCTCCTTTGTAAAATGGCTCTGGTGTACTCAAAAAACAGACCAAAAACAGCTCAAAAACCCACTATCTCTCTAACATTGTAAGCTGTGGGTAAACCTGTCTTGCACATGTACTGTCTCTCACTGTCCTGTCACTGTCCTGTAAGCATAGACTGTGACAATGCCTCAACGGCAGTAAAGAAAAGATGCAATCCCAACTGTCTAACTCACAGTCAATACATCCTAGATGCCTATCTAAGGGTGCTCGAGGGATCGCTCCAAGACCTGTATCACCGAAAGGATCTCAACATTCGAGAATCCCCCAGGTCAATAAAACCTCACTCAACCCTCAACAAAGGCTGCAGTAAATCTAACAGTACATAGACTTTCCACAAAGTCATACATCCACAAATTTCCCACTGTATGTTGTAACCGCTGCGGCGGTTGTTTGTTGCATGACTCACAGCCAGCAAACCCTCAACAAACATACATCATCTCTGACAATACATCCCATGTGGAAGTACCTACAATTTCAGGATGAAATCTAGAATATCAAGCAGAAAACACAAGCTACCTGATGAACTACTGGATATCGCCTACAGTTTGTGTGTAGGTGCGCCCGTGTCGTATGTGACACGCCTCCAAGAACTGTGAGCCGTCCTTTGTTGTGTAGACAGCCACAAATCAGCACTCTGGAAGTGTAGATATCCTCAACACCTGCAGTCGTAAGCCAAAACCCCAAATTTGCAGAGTCGGATCCGCACCCGCCGCCGTCGAGACCACGTAGTCGAAAATGGCATGCGCAGAACTTTGTCGAAGCCGAACGGTGGCCGAGAAGACCTCAGAATGAAATTTTGAGAACACCAAGCCCTTAGGGATTTCCCACAGGAATTGGGGCCGTGTCTTCGCCTGTCGAATCTCACTCCAATCTGAGCAGGTGACTCTGGCTACCTGCAAATGCTGCCTCGAGCCTCGATCTAAGCTTTGATACCAGTTGAAGGAGTACGAGCGGAAGTGCGACGCGACAGAGAGTGCGAGAAGAGGAGCACGACGATATGGTGAACTCTCTCTACTGTAATGTGTAGAGCATAGTGAGTTCTTATTAGGTTTTTACAAAAGAATATGTGTACATACCTGGCGGCCCGCCCACTTACCTGGGCGACCACATTGGGCTTTATACCCCAACAGGGTGATGACATGTGCTATCAAACTGCAAAATTATATAATGGACAGTTACCTCCAGACAGTCTCATGGAATCTGTGCCCTAAATTTACAAGGTACCAATGCATTTGCTCAATTTTTAGTCCAACAAGGCTCCAATGAGAATTGTTTGCAACAAAAATTAAATTTAGATGCTATTCATAGTAGACACAATATTTTCCAATAAATGACCAAAAGAAAACACTTACTTTTCACAGTAAGCTAGAAGTAAGACCTTGGCCATGTCTATGTTGATGAATTGAAACCAATCAATGACAACGATCAAGGAGGTAGAATCCAAGGTGAGCACCATTGATGGTTGTGTGCCTAGTATAACAACCTTGGAGTGATGATTCCATGAGAGGGAAGAGTTTTGGACGTTGTGAGTAGAAAAACCAATCGATGAGATGACTAACATGTTTGAATCAGAAACCACGCTTTGCAAAACAAATTCCACTTACCATAGACCCAAATTTATAACTTGATATGTTAGCTCCTTGACAACATCTATCTCTTGATGCCCAAAAAAAATTTACAAAATGAATCCTCAAAAAAAAGTGCAATATTAGGAAGAGCAAGGCTTCCTTATTGGCTTCATCAATAGCCAACGCTATCTCACTCTCATTTGACTAGCATAGGACTATTTATCTTTTTGTTCTTGGAACCATTCCACATTCAAATGTGTTCCATAAGTGTGTTGGGTTGTACTCATTTCTGTTATCTTCACTTTACTAATCGAGGGGATTGTCAATATGTTGTCCATTTTCCTATCAAAAATTGTCACTAGTGCAAGGATCTTGCCATACCTACATTGCAAGACCTTAGGGAATTGATATCTTAGGGAATTAGTGTCTCTCTGTGGGCATGGATTCACCTCTGTCCCAAAAACTCAAATCTTGCTCTATACAAAGCTAAATGTACGTAGTTATATGAACACACTAGATTATGCTTTGGCCTTTTGTGTTTCTCTACATATTTATTTTTTGCATGTTTTGTACTATGCTCATTACAGACCTGTATACCTCAAGTATAAAGGAATGGCAATCAATGGAGTGTGTCATAGATATTTTTGACGTCTAGCATAGATCCATTGGTGAAGAGATTTACAAAGGAGGAACTCATGGATCTCTGGTAGAAAAAGAGACTTACTGTTTATGGGTTAATTTTATTTGCGAGTTAATCAATTCGTGTTTTTTTGCTACAGGTGATGCTTTTTCGAGTTTATAGAAGCATAGATTCCACTCATATGTATGCTCTCTAAGGTGGCGTTGTGGTATGTTAAATAAGTACCGAGGGAAGGAGAGAGAAGAAGGATTAGATGGAGAGAGAAAAACATACTTGTGAAATAGAGATAGGATCGGGGTGTGAGAGTACCGACAACGAGAGAGAGAGAGAGAGAGAGAGAGAGAGAGAGAGAGAGAGCCTGAGAGTGGGAGATGAGGGGGAGAGAGGAAAGATAGGTTCAAAATGAAAAAAGTCCGGCTAAAGTTTGGGCAAGAAGGTTCTCAAGCCGGTTCAAATTATTTCATTTAGTAACTTGGTATAGAATTGTTTATGTGTTGGTTTAATGTATATATTTTATAAATATCCTACATTTTAATTGAGATGAAAGTGGAGTTAAGTAAAAGTGGAGTTTTGTTGTGAAGAAGGAGGTTGTGTGCACGTTTTCTACTCACATGTGTGTGTGTGTGTGTGTGTGAGAGAGAGAGAGAGAGAGAGAGTGGGAGATGAGGGGGAGAGAGGAAAGATAGGTTCAAAATGAAAAAATTCCGGCTCAAGTTTGGGCAAGAAGGTTCTCAAGCCGGTTCAAATTCTTTCATTTAGTATCTTGGCATAGAATTGTTTATGTGTTGGTTTAATTTATATATTTTATAAATATCCCACATTTTAATTGAGATGAAAGTTGAGTTTTGTTGTGAAGAAGGAGGTTGTGTGCACGTTTTCTACTCACGTGTGTGTGTGTGTGTGTGTGTGTGTGTGTGTGTGTGTGTGTGTGTGAGAGAGAGAGAGAGAGAGAGTTTTCCTGTTCATATGCGTGTGAAAAGGTTCCAAAGCCGGGTCCACAAATAATGTTTTCCAAGCCCTTAGAGAGGCAGTTTGTGATGGTTACTCATTGCACTATTATATGCCTATAGTATTCATAGAAGAATAATAATCATAGTGTTTCCCGAGCCCTTAGAGAGGCAGTTAGTGTTGTCTACTCATTGCACTTTTAGATGCTTGTAAATCTTATAGGGGAATAATAATCATAGTGACAAATCATGCATATTTTATTGCACACCCCACTTTAAAAGTTAGTGGTGGAGTAGTAGACGATTATAATATTCATATTGACAAATCATGCATATATTATTGCACGTTCCAATTTAGCAGTTAGCATATGCTGCGTGGGACCCCTCATGTCACTAACACATGCCACTCTTCCATCACTATCAATGCTTTTTGAGAGCATGGTGCTTTAGCCTATATAAATGTTACAAGGCAAGCACCATATGCTGCACAAGTAAATCAGAGGTGCTAATCAAGAGAGATTTTTTCATTTTCCCTGTACTTATACAATGCCTATAGGATATGCTAGTACTGGTAATGAGGTAGTTGCAAAAATCCATGAAGAGCTTCACAAACTCCCCCCCAACGCACCCCTTGAAGAAAAGAAGACGTTTACACAAAGAGAGCGTGACACAAACAAGGCGATCCGGATGTTCAACCACCTTAATCGCGCTCGCAACACCGGAGACCAAGAACTCAATGATGGCTTTGAGACAATGCGAGAAGCTCTGGGCAAGTGGGAGACATGGGGGTACATAGATAGCTCTCGAAGGGCCGCTTTACAGGCGGAGATTGACCATTTGCTTGTCTGCAAACGCACAATCAACCTGGTCGACATCTCTGGCTCTAATGTGGTAGAAGATTGAGGCAAGATTTAAATAATTATGCACTAAATAATATAGTTAAATAAATATGCACTAGCACATGATAAATTGTACTAGTGTGATGCAAGTTGTACTGTGTGTGTGTATATGTGTGCAGGTTTGATTCCCTACGTAATCATGTAAACAACTTATTTTAATTTTCTGATGCTTATTTTAACTATATGATGGTGTTCCACTCTTCACTGCCTTGGCGAGAATAATTCATATGTCTCTGTCTGACTTATTATTATTGAAGTAGCTGTGATACTTTTAATCGACCTGGTCTACTAACACATCTTCAAGATCTGTCATAATTTAGGGTATTGTTGATATCTTGTAGCTAAACTGAACCGTCAAATGTAACTACAAGCTGTTTGAAAGCCAAAAATGTAAAGAAAATCTATGTGAGTTTTTTATATAATGCAAGAAAAAGATGAGCATGTCTTTAGTATTTACCCTACTTTTAGTAGAATATACTTTCCTGTCCATGTAGGTGTTGTTGCAAACAAGGATGAATGCCTAATAAGCCAATTTGAAACTAGGAATCTAAAAAATATTGATGGTTGTACTTGTTTGGGCGAAGACCTCAAAGTAATGAAATACGCATAGACTCTTGCATATAAAATAGTAATTAAGAACACTTTACTGAGTTGAAGAACTACATACGTACATAAACACACATGTATAAATAACTATATATATTGTATAAACAAGTACTTAAAAACACTTTACTGAGTTGAAGATCTCCTTACGTACATAAACACACACATATAAATAAATAAATAAAAAGATATTATATATATAATATAAATATTATATATAAAACTATATATATTCTTAGACCGACAGTGTAAAGAAATACTAACAAGCAAATGAAATTTTGACAGCATAACAACGTGAAAAATAAAAATAAAGCCATTCCATACTTGCTTCTGTGAAAGCTTGCCTAACTTTTGTTAAGCTTTCCTATTCTATACTTGCTTCCGTGAAGCTTGCCTAACTTTTGTGTATACATGAAACCATGATTATGTTTCTAAACATGAACAAAAAGCATGATTATATTCACAAGCAATCAAAATTTCGACAGCATAACGGTGCGAAAATACAAACAAAAAAATTTTCCATTCCATACTTGCTTCCGTGAAGCTTGACTAACTTTTCTGTATACGTGAAATCATGATTATGTTTTCAAACATGAACAAAAAGCATGATGATATTGATAAGCAATCAAAATTTCGGTAGCATAACGGTATGAAAATTCAAACTAAAAAAATTCCCATTCCATACTTGCTTCCGTGCAGCAGCGAATGCTCACGGGAAGAAGAAATTACATAAGCAAAAAAGCATATGTTGGTATATTACTTTGGTAAATCCAAAGCTCTCAACAAACTTCTATCTAGTATAATAAATATGAAATCATGGCTAAATTGATAAGGACGATCAACACCAACAACATGTCTTCAGTAATACCAAAAACGTGGCACCCAAACACCATGGTCACACGTCGTTCCATAAAAATCACAAACTAGAAAAAATGATAGATAATACCAATGTTGATGTCAATCAAGGGCAATGTGATCCGGGCTCATATTGTTGCCAATCAGTCTCCTCATCGCTATCTGCATCAACTGCTGAAATAGCACGTACACATGGAGCCTTGAAGCGTGAAAGATGTTGATGGAAGACCTCTGGATCACTATCTATGCAAAGACAGTGTCTAGACAACTCAACGCAAACATTGCCCAAGCCACCACATCCAGAAAACATATCAACAATGTAGGTGTGCTCCGCAGTAAATGTCCGCACAAGCCAGCTAAAAAAAGCAAAAAATATGCGTATTTTTACTTTATGTAACATAGTCCAATAACGCATAGTAGGAAGCATATATTCTTACCAAAAGAAGTCAAGGCTACGCTCGGCGGCACCTCTAAGAGCGTGTCCTCCAATGTACTCTCCGTCGACGCGCTCCACCAATATTCCGGACTTGGCATCGAAAGAGTTGTTGTCCACGCTCTCTCCATCTCGTCGATCGTAGATAGGACGTTGACCCTTACGATAAAACAATCCTAGCAATAGTGTTTCCACCTACAAATTACAACTAGAATGTGATCTAATTGAAGAAAACCACAAGCATGCTTTTCAATCAACAAATAAATTTACTTACTCTCTCAATCTCAATGGTCTTTCACACATAACCATCGGGGATCAAAATAAGGATGGTGTGCATCATTTTGAATCCCATCTCGATGGCATGGCTAGACACAATGCCAAAGTGATCAGTGGAGCTTAGGGTGATGTACCACCCATTGTCTGCCACATACTTTGAAGCTATTACGGCCACTTTCTTACTTAATTTTCGAGAGAATTGATTCCATGGAGGGACCTGCATAATACGCATTGTTAATTTAATTAAAGTTCCAAAACTATCATAGACTGTCCATTGTGGTTTTGAAGGATGCATACCTCGTTCTCTGAAAAATTTTCAACTTTAAAGTTTGTTGGAAAATCCGCAAACAAAAGAGAGGCCACTTCATTGCTCTTTTCCCCATCAACATGGGCTGAATGAAGAAAATCCAAGATCCTGCATACGATCAAATAAATGTATTTCAAACATTCACAACACACACCACACATAGTTAGTCTTTCTTTTCACATGTGTTTACCATTTCTCATCATCGAGAGAAATTTTGTAAACATCTAGCATGTTCCCATTCACAACACACACCACACATAGTTAGTCTTTCTTTTCACATGTGTTTACCATTTCTCATCATCGAGAGAAATTTTGTAAACATCTAGCATGTTCCCAATAACGTTCACATCACAATCTATGGAAGGCACTGCATAATCAGAAAATAAAATATTTCATCAAGAATTGTTGAGTAGAAAGAAAGTGACAGCTAGATATCTATACAAGCAAGTTTACCTGTGGAGCCTTGAGCACCTTTTTGGTTCTTTTTGGGAGACTTCTTGGGCTTCTTGGATCTAATAAAATCCAATCGTTTCTTTATAGAGGAGATTGTACTATTGTTTACTTGGAAGCTGAGCCAATCTCCTCAATACCATTTTCATTTCTTTCAAGAACGTGCTCTAAAGCAAACAAAAATATATTTCTCACAAACATAATCTAAATAGTATGAGCACTTTAACAATTTTGTAGTTTTTATAAATGCCAAAAATAACCTTTATATAAGTTCCCTTCATCACGTGGGTAGGTGCCTCGAGTGTAATCTAGCCACCAAGGGCAATACTCAATTTCCCAAGCAATCAAACCATAATCTCTCATCCATAGTGGATACATACACTCCTCACAAGAGAGGTCCCTTCAACTTTCAACAGCAATTGGCAACTTCTCCAACAAAGTTTGATCGTAAAGCTGAATTAGCCATCTACATAAAATGCAGTTAACTTTATTTGAGCTCCTTTCCTAAGTGACTTATTTATTATACAAACTCTAAGTAAAAAATATAATAACAACCATAAAGATATCAATTGTATTACCTGAATAATACTCTCCTTGAAGATTCCATAAGCTCTGGAATTTTTTCATCCGACTCTTTTGTGTTGAGCTTACTCCAAAGCTCCACAAAAGCTTTATCAATGTGGTCCCTCAATTGGTGATGAAACCATGCTTCAAAGCCCTCCGGCATTTCTTCAATCATTTTCCCTTTGATCCTCAAGCATTGCTTCAAGATACTTCCCCAATACCACTCTTTACGCAAGTACATTCTAAATTTCATTGCACTAATATAACGCTCAGAAGTAACATCATCTACACGGCAATGCATCAAAGAGTGCAATATTTCCTTTTTCCTATAGAGCAAACAATAAACAAACCATAAATGCATTGATTCATTTGATGATTTCATGTGTATTTTTTATCCAAAAATTATTACCTCTCTGGTGATATTTTAGAAGTTGCCAAAGAGTGGACTTTGTCTCTTGTAAGGCCCACTTGATCCTTTTCTCTTATCCAATTGAAGTTAAATAATAAAGAGAAGAACCCTTGGCCATTGGCGGGGTTGGCAATGGCCAACATCTATGTTACATTAGCACCAGATCAAATCAAATCAATTTTTCAATCAAATATATCAAATTCAAATGACATGTCAACTTACAATTTTGTAGAAATTCAAACATAAACGGGGAGAAGAGAAAGTGTTTACCTTATAAGCTCTTTCTTTGAATATTTTTTCTACTCTTCCTCGAGCAACCATTTCCTTTTCTGGCAGTGAAATCGAGGGATCATTGATCTCTTGCATCTCTTTGATAAGAGACAAGTCAAAGTCTTCCTTTTGTAGAGCAAATGAAAAAAAAAAGTAATATTTTACAAAATAATGTCAAGCTTTAGAAATTACATAAAAAGTGTACTTTAAGGCAAAAAAATATACCTTCCATATGAGCATTGCTAATAAAAGAGCAGGAGCGTTGTACCAACTCCCTTTAGATGCCTTCTTCTCACAAGCAAGCTCTACCTCTATCCATCGAATCCAATCTTGGGGAAAGTCTTTCATTAAAGAATCTTTGCTTGCCACAGCCAGTTTTTGGAACAAGAAGATCTCCTGCCCAAAATTTGTGCTCACAGTGGTTCTACCAATCCTAAACCACAATATCTTAAATTAAATGGCAGTAGAATGACATCGATAAAGTAATAGCAATAACGTTCAAAACAACAAATGTGCTTACTCATTTTGAGAGCGCAAAGCTAGCATAAGCTCCCCCTCTGCACTTCTATCAACAAAGACAAATTGACATTTCACAGAACAATGTCTCCACTTTATCATTGAAAATTCTACAACAACAAAAAAGAAAATTAGAAAGCATAGAGTAATACAAGTCAACTTTACATTAAACAAAAAAGAAATCACTTACGTGTTTTTATAAAGCGCATCCAAGTTTTCAAACGGTGATTACCATCCCAAACGATAAATTTTTTTCCCCTTAAGTCTTCCCACTCAAGGGGAAGGGAATTATCAAAATCATCGCTTATTTCTCGCCAAATAGGCCCCCATTCATCTTTGTCTAAGTCGGAAACATAATTTTGATCATGGCCTAGCTTCTTAAATGACACAAGAAATGGAGCTCCAAAGCACACTGTATCCAGACATCTCAAACCTTTTCACCAAGCCCTCAGTGCCTGGACCCACCGCTCTAATGGCTTCATTTTCCATCAATCTACAAAGAGGAATTCAAGGAGGTTCCCCACCTCTCTTTACAATAAAACCCTCTACAATCTCCTCTAATATTCGACCATGAACATCCTTTCCAAATACTGTTGGATGATCGGGAGGTTTAGCAACAATTGTTGTTGCTTCAAACACGCTGTGAGCCACCAATTCACCTTGTGTAGCATGAATATCTATGAACACCTCTTCTTCATGCACATCACTCAATATATCCTCTTCTTCATGCACATCACCCAAAATATCCTCCTTTTGATGGACATTGGAAGAAGCAATGGAAGATCGTGCATTGGCCCTATGCCCTGTAGTGCCAGACCTTAATGTGTATCCTACTCCTACAAGCAAAAAACAATAAGAACACAAATAGTTTAGTGAGTATGATGAGACAAAAGAAAAGAAAACAAATAGCTTAATGTATTTGAACTTACTTTGAGAGATACCTGTCCTGCCACGTTTAGATGGTGTACAAGCCATAATCTATTAACCACAAACAACAAAAATCTTCTTAGCAATGACAATACAAATATAAAATTCTAAATTTCGGCAGCATAACGGCGTAAAATGCAAACTGAAAAAAAAAACCATTCTCAACTTGCTCATGGCAAGGAAAAATACAAATCCACTTTGACATTTGTATACCTCTTCTCTACAACGACCTGTTCTTACATCATTGTAATTGTTACTGTAAGTGTGTATGCAAGTGTGTTAAAGTGTGTGAATGCAAGTGTTTATATGTGTGTGTGTGTGTGGATATATGCATGATTGTGTGTGTGAATGTAAGTGTAATATGTGTGTGTCTTTATGCATGATTGTGTATGTGTTTGTGCTATGTATGCAAGTGTGTTGATGTTGTGAATGCAAGTGTTTATATATGTGTATGTGTGTATGTATGCAAGTGTGTTGATGTTGTGAATGCAAGTGTTTATATATGTGGGTGTATGTATGTATGTATGTGTGTGTATGCAAGTGGATGTGTGCATGATTATGTGTGTGTGAATGTAAGTGTAATATGTGTGTGTATGCAAGTGTGTTGATGTTGTGAATAAAAGTGTTTATATATGTGTATGTGTGTATATGGTTGACAATACAAATATAAAATTCTAAATTTCGGCAGCATAACGACGTAAAATGGAAATTACAAAAAAAACCATTCTCAACTTGCTCATGGCAAGGAAAAATACAAATCCACTTTGACATTTGTATACCTCTTCTCTACAATGACCTGTTCTTACATCATTGTAATTGTTACTCTAAGTGTGTTTAATATGTGTGTATGCAAGTGTGTTGATGTGTGTGAATGCAAGTGTTTATATGTGTGTGTGTGTGTGTGGATGTATGCATGATTCTGTGTGTGTGTGAATGTAAGTGTAATATGTGTGTGTCTGTATGCATGATTGTGTGTGTGTTTGTGCTATGTATGCAAGTGTGTTGATGTTGTGAATGCAAGTGTTTATATGTGTATGTGTGTATGTATGCAAGTGTGTTGATGTTGTGAATGCAAGTGTTTATATATGTGGATGTATGTATGTATGTATGTGTGTGTATGCAAGTGTAATGTGTGTGCGTATACATGACTGTGTGTGTGTTTGTGCTATGTGTGCAAGTGTTTTGATGTGTGTGTATCACTGTGTGTGTGTGAGTGTGTGTGTGTGTGTGCTTACCTGGACACGCTTGCCCAATCCACCGGAGGAGGTCCAATGGAAGCTCCATTGGAGCTCCTCCATGCCTTGAAAGGCATGGTGAGAAAGCAGCGCGCACGCTGCCCTCTCACCATGCCTTTCAAGGCATGGAGGAGGTCCAATGGAGCTCCTATTGGAGCTCCCCCATGCCTTTCAAGGCATGGAGGCATTGGAGCTCCTCCATGCCTTGAAAGGCATGGTGAGAGGGCAGCGCGCGCGCTGCCTTCTCACCATGCCTTTCAAGGCATGGGGGAGCTTCAATAGGAGCTCCATTGGACCTCCTCCGGTGGATCGGGCGAGCATGCGCAGGTAAGCACACATACACACACACACACACTCACACACACACACACACACACACACACGTGAGTAGAAAATCTACACACACACACACACACAGTACCTTGTCTTCTCTTACTCCTTCTTCTTCACAGCAAAACTCCACTTTCTCTTCACTCCACTTTCATCTCCTTCTTCACAGAAAAACTTCACTTTCACTTCACTCCACTTCAATCTCAATTAAAACTCCATTTAAACTTCACTCCACTTTCATCTCAACTACTACTTTTTTCACACACACCATATATTACAAAAATGATATTGTGGTATAAACACTCACACACACACATTCATTTATATATATATATATGTATATACACACACAAAGATATACACAAAATGGATTCATATATATAGTTTTACTAAAAAAATACTATGTTTTTTACACACACACACACACACGCAACCATATATTTAAAAAAATGATTGTATGTGTTTGTGTGTATAAAAAACGTAGCATTCTTAAAGTTAAGTCATGCACACACACACACACACACACACACACATACACACACACAAAATGTAAAAACTATGTGCACATACACTCAACTTAAATATCTTAACTTTAAAAAATGCACATACACTCAACTTAAAAATATCTTAACTTAAACTATGTGCACATACACTTAACTTAAATATCTTAACTTAATAAAATGCTACGTTGTTTACACACACCCACAAAATCATTTATACACACGCACAGTAATGTATATAACTTAACTAAAATAATTATATATACACACTACCAAAAACACACACACATATATATAAAATGGCAAGGTGGAATCATATATATAACTTAACTAAAAAAATTGCTACATTTTTTATACAAAGTCAGTCATATAAAATGTTACGTTTTTTATAAACACACTCACACAATCATATATATATATATATATATATATATATATATATATATATATATATATATACATATATATATATATACATATATATATATATATATATATATATATATATACATATATATATATATATGTATATATATATATATGTATATATATATATATACATATATATATATATATATACATATATATGTATATATATATATATATATATACATATATATATATATATATATATATATATATATATATATATATATGTATATATATATATATATATATGTATATATATATACACACACACACACACACACATACACAAAAGATGAAGACACTATTAGACTGCATTAAATGCAGTCCTTGAACCACCATTTAGAAATTAAATGGCCCCTCAAATTTGATGACATATTCCACTGCACATACATTCAGAACCGTCATATATTAAATGCACTTCTTCAATTATGATTTTCATTATTCTTTGAGCCGTCACAAGATCTCATGCAACTGTCTTTTCGTCTACCTACCAATCTTTCACTTTCATTAACCTTCACATCTTTCATTAACTTTCACCAGTTTCATTAACCTTCACTTTATCTTTAACTTTCATTAACCTTCACCACCTTCACTTAATCCACCACAGTTTTCTCGCATCTCCACCCTGTAATCTGTTGCTTGAGAGAATATGTCCAACATGAAAGTAACAATAACTTGGAAGGTTGGTGGTCGGATAGTCAACCGCGACATTCAGTTGAAGGGAAACTCATTGTTGCTTAGTGCTTACTATTTGCAGAGTTTGCTTCCTCCATCTTTCCATTTTCAGTCACTATCTGCTCTTATTGAAAGTGATTGTGGCCTAACAAAAGTCTTGCTGCAACCACAGTGGGATATAGAAGCTCATCAGCATTTCTTAATAGATGGTTCTTTTTCGAGCTTGTTTGAGATGCTTCATTTAGACACATTTATACAGGTATCTGACAATGAGAAAGGAGATGACAAAGAGATATCTGAAGATGTTTTAAGCATTGTGCATCTTGAAAGTAGTGGTGACGATATAGGACAGCTCAAAACTCAGTCAATCATCATTTGGATTCAACAAAATCCAGGGGCAAAAAAGTTAAATGATCTGTTAACATTATGTGGAGCTCCTTTGCAAGTTGCTGAACTTCCACAACATTATGATGGAAATTTGTGTTTTGAGTTACCTGCGACTCAGGATAAAACAAAACGAATGACAGGGATGGAACAACGCTTTGATGGTCACTTGTGGACTCGCCCATCTGTGACAACCATGGCAATAGCATGCACAATTCGTCTAAGCCACTGTTTGGGATTCATGCAGTGTAATTATTCAACGTGTCCTCATTATATTAAGGAACAAGAATTCAATAGTAGAGATTTTCATGGATATTTGGACAGACAGGTGAAAAAGGACTACCTTGCAATGGAAGAGAATACAACAATAACTTGTCATTATTGTCAGAAGGTTGTTACTTGTGTTGCTGCTTGTCCCTGCAAAATCTATTATGTTTTGCCTAGAGATGGTACAATGTCGCGACTGGCAATACATGTTGGTAAACATTGTCATAATGTTAAGGTAGGAACCTCTAGGGCTGCTATTTCAAGAGTGCGGAAACTGGTAGGTGCAGTACTAAAAATAGAAAAGGGTGGCCCAAGAAAAATTCAAATGTTGGTGGCTCAACAACTTGTTCTTCACTCCTTGATTGGTGAGGAAGCTGAAGCTACATCCGATGTACAATTCAATGATTTTTTGGAAGAAATGATGCCACTGGTTCAAACCAAAGGGTAAGAAAACTCAATTTGGTTCCTTGAATTTGTTAATTTTTTAACTATTATAAATTTAGCCTTCTTGTGATGCATCGTGTAGGTTTTCTTCAATTGTTTCAAAGGAGAGAAAGAGTCAAGGTGCTATTATTGGGGATGGATATGATAATATTTTATTGCTTCAAAAAAAGTGCATGTTTACTTTTTTTCATGGGAGTAGATTTCCTGGACAGGGTGAAGAGGATGACAAGTGCTTCCTATTTAAAATGTCCACTAAAGGACCAGGTTCTGGGATTGATCTAGTAAATCGGATGAAAAGAACTGAAACTGGTGACTTGAGAAATGCGTGGGTACATTTTGATTTTACCCATAGAATAGATGGATGGGCAACAATGTCATGCTCAGTTTATGATCCAAGGTAATCTTTAAGTATTTAAATATCTCGTATTTTTTTATCATTAAATAAAAGAAGATGTGTGAAAATGTTTATGTTGAATATCTTGCAGCATACGATCACTACAAATAATTGCTATATGTGAAACTAAAGAGGAGGATGCAACGACTCAAGTTATTTTTTGGGAGAGCCTTAATTCAACAATGGAAAAGTACGGACATGGTGCAGGTGACTTTGCAGGTTTTATGTCTGATGAAGCTGATGCAAATTGGAATGCTATTCGAACAGTCTTCAATGGCGGGCCAGATAATATCATGGAGGGACGTGAACGATCATGCCTATTTCATTGGGAGCAGAGTCTCCACAACTATGCTAAAAAGTGGATACCTCAACATCTAACAAATCAACACATTGATATGTGTGAGGACTGGAGAGCTTGTAAGACCATTGTGCTTGCATCTCAAAAGGCACTTTCAATTCAAAAGTGGTGGAGACAACATCTATCTACAGAGAGCATCACAAGAGTGAGCAGATGGTTTAAATGGTGGGAGCAACGAATTTCACACTGGGGAGGAATTCGAACAGATGTAAGTACCTTTATGACAATCTATATTTTTAGAAAAATTTCTTTTCATATATGAAATTTATAAATTTTAGTTCATGTTTTTTTGCATTTCATAGGGTGGTCTAAGTCCATGGAGCGGGCACAAATTCCCAATGTTAATTTATCAGAAAGTGTACATGCCAGTTGGTTAGCAGGTGAAGGTGGAAAGGGAAAAATATCCTTGTATGATGCATGTGTAACAGATGTTATAAACTCATATATTCAATGTGCAAAGCGTTTGGGATATACTACTGGGCGTTATATAGGAACGGGTCCCACAATGGAGACCTTGCTTTCTCGAGTTGAATCTCAGCAAACTCCAACTCCAACCAACGTGGCCCATCTATTACACGAGGCTGTTGTAGGGACTCCCATGTATGCGCAGCCAATTTTGCATGGAGACAAAGAAACAATACAACGCAAAAAGAGGGGCAGAACAGGAACAAGTAGCTCCCATCGGCCGGAATATGTCATGGAATCTAAGCAACGAAACCATCGCGGTCGACCAAAAAAAATCAAGTTTGATACCCAAGGACCAGGTATTTCTAACATTCCGCTGCAAATTAGTGACAGTGATGATGATATTGGATCTCAAAAAGAAACAACCACACCTTTGTCATCTAAAACAAACAATGTGTTTGAGAGTGATGTGCCACGCACTCAGTGGGCCCTCAGGAGAATGCCCATTCAAAGTCAAAGAAAATGTTTTGGAACAGTAGGGAGAAAAAATTGTGACAATATCTTGCATAGTCGCTCAATTGGTCTTGTTGCTCCATGTATATGGTCCGAAAGAATGTTCAAGGGTAAAACAATCGAGCAATGGTTACGGTTTTGTAATCATGATATTTTGCATATCCAATCAATCAAAAGACAAGTCAAAGATTTACCTCTTGCTCCAAATGTTTGGCCAGTAGCAAGAGGGACAGATATCTCCACACAGGAACTTGCCGCGCTGCATCAGAGTGGATTTCGGACAGAGAATTCAATGGTAAATCCACAACCTCTTGCTGGCGACTGCAAAGAAGGTGGTGGCAGCTCGAGGAAGAAAAAGTGGAGGCATGGAATCTCTAAAGAGGCCATGAAGAAATTGGAAGCATGTAATAGTATGACAATTATATTTTTGGATGAAGTGAAAAGGTCTCAAGAGCATGTAATTTTCCGAGTTCTCACTGAAAATAGTTATGAGATTCATATAAAACAGAGTCCAGCATGCACGTGTCCGGATTTTCAAAAGCGAGAGAATACCAACAAATCCTTTTTGGCATGCAAACATATATACTATGTGTACACAAAAGTGCTCGGACTTGAACCTAAGGAGCACATGATTATTCATCAGCCAACCCTCTCACCAATGGACATCGCTTTTATTCTTGGACAACCAAGGATGATTTCTCCCTCCATTTAATTACAACTAGTTTGGTATGCTTCTTTCACTCAACTAGAATATTGATCTATGATATAAAAGTGTTTTTCTGTATTTATTTTGGTTTATTATACTTGTGATTATTTATCTTGAAAAAACATTGTTTATGCAGCAAAGGATTTCAAATTTCAAGCAAAAGATATGAAGCATCTTGCAAGCTATTTGGGAGCAAATTACTTGCCTTTTAGAGTGACCATTACATTTATGGCGACTATCCTTTTTTGTACTCTAATTTTGATCTTATCCTGTGGTAGTTTTGCGAATGTACTTACATCCTCAAACTTATGTTGTTTCAAAAAGAAATTGCTTGGGAAAAATAGTATTGTCTCTATCTGGCATTATTTTTGACTTCATCACATTTATATATGTTGTGGATTATATTTAACTCTGAAATTAGTATTGTCTCTATTCTGCATGATTTTTTACTTTATCACATGTTTATATGTTGTGGATTATTTGACTCTGATCACATGCGTTGCGAGCATATTTGACTCTAATGGCATGAGTTGTGAAATGGTGATTTTATTTGTTTACATTTTTTCCGTCGTTATGCCCTCTCTCTCTCTCTCTCTCTCTCTCTCTCTCTCTCTCTCTCTGCGTAGTGATATACAACTCTATGATTTTACTTTCTCTCTCTAGAAGAGAAGTCACTCTCTCTCTTTCTCTCAAGGATTTATGATCTCTTCTTCCAATGGTAACTCGCATAAATACTATCTCTCTACAATTTATACTTTCTCTCTCCATCAACCACACATATATGGAGTCTTATGACTATTGAAAATTACATTAAATATATACTTTATGCTATGACACATATTTGGTTAAAAAAACTCTAAAGATTGCTAAAATTGTCAACAAAACTTGAAATGAAAAACTCGCAAATGTTAAATCCCCACTGTTTATGATCATTTTTATTTTCTACCAAAATCTGTGAAGGATTGGGGTACTGTCTCCAAGCTTGCCATGATTGATTTTGGAATTCGAGAGTTTCCAACACCAAGCTCAACAACAAGTGAAATCTATCGATGCAAGATCTTTTATGAGATCCAAAGGCTAACATTGCAAGCAAGCAGAGCAGAGTTTCAATTCTTATACCTATCATTGTATTTGTGGATTTTTTTTGCAAAGGTAGATGTGAAAGTGTTTAGAAAAATGATATCGGTTAAGTGCTTAGATAGTGAAGATATATTTGAATTTGTGGATGAAGGTTGGGCTTAAAAAACAATGAATGGAGTCCTTTGCAAAGTGCAATCTGGCTCCATTACCTATAAATACATGATCCATACCCAAAACTTCATTGTATCAATTGCTTTATAGTTGATGGCATCATGTGGGGGGTGACTTGGTCCTTGTAGATCAAAACATGGATGATTTCAATGAGATTCCCATCTAGGACATTAATGTATAGGTGAACAATGAACACCGAACAACATTGAAGATAAGAACCCAGTGCACATTGCACCAAGTGAGTTAGTTCCACAATGAGGAGATAGATTTGTCCACATACGATTATGGAGAAAGATAGTTGGAGAGATAGATTAGCAAAGAATGTAAGGGAGAGAGATATAGATTTGGTTAGAGAAATAGAGTAAGTTAGAAATATAGGTTGGATTAGAGATGGAAAAGAAAACAACAAGAAACCAATAAAACCTCAAAGTAAAACACATCTTACTCGACAAACCCTTTGGGAGTTATTTGCCATTTTGATGGAGAGAGAAGAAGAGGGAAGACTTCAGGCCTTGATTGATGCACCAAGTTCAAGTCTTTCTTTGATTAGAGTTGATCTTCCAAAGATTGCAAGATTGGCTAGTCTTCCTCAAGAAGCAAGTGTAGGCTTAGGCTTATGTTTATGGCTAAGTACAATTAGGCATTAATCCTCTCACTCCCTAATGAATGGTTTTCAAGGAAGAAGAGGTCCCCTTTTATAGGTGAAGGGAACCCCCAAGGATTACACAAGAAAGAGGGGAGCCAATGTGAACAAAAACTGGCAAGGTTTGAAATGGGATGTCCTTGCATGATATGGACAGATTGGGGTCCACCATTTTGAGCATATCTCCTCAATCGTAGCTTCAAATAAAAAAATAAAAATAGCGGCAAAAAATTCAGCTCATTTTTTATATCTTTTTTCAAATTTGGATTGGAACCATGTGTTAAAAAATCATCAAAATAGGGTATCATTTTGGCAGCAAAAGTCTTCTTGTGGTCTCCTTAGCCTAGACTTCCATTTGATTCCAATAGACACCTCATGCAATATGAAAGCATGATATTTCTCTTTGAAAAAGTTTTGTAAGCCTCTTTGCAATAATGCATTAAAATAGGAGTATCTTTGAAAATCATGCAAGCTAGTGTCCCACTAGGATTTGTTTCCTTCCTAGTAGCTATTAAAATGAAATATAAGAAAAATACATAGAATATATACATACATACATATATATATATATATATATATATATAGAAAATTACACTAGCTATAGGATCTAGTATCTTTGAAAATCATGCAAGCTAGTGTCCCACGAGGATTTGATTCCTTCCTAGTAGCTATTAAAATGAAATATAAGAAAAATACATAGAATATATACATATATATATATATATATATATATATATATATATATATATATATATATATATATATATATATATATATAGAAAATTACACTAGCTATAGGATCTAGCTATAGTGTGAGGTGATAATGGGATAGTAGAAAGAGAGACCCCGGTGTTGTTTGCTCCAAGTTAAAGAGGTGGAACTATTGACATTTTTTTCCAAAATACTTTCTAACGGTAAAGTAATAATATGTTACCCTTGAGATAAATAATAGGATGAGATAGAAGGTTTATTATTATACTTAGATATGCATATGTACATTATGGAAAATATAGTTATGTATCTAAAAAGTCTCAAAATAAATCTCCTAGCATTCGTTCCCTCTATGTATGTTCCACATCACAACAACATGCTAATGTCATGGCATGCCTCAATGGAGCAAGTGGGGGTAACAATCAAATAAGCAGTGGAGATGTTGCTAAGGCTTTAGAACTTCAACAAAGAAATGTCATTGTTGCCAATTTTTGGTTGCAACATGATGTGGAGGAGGGGGCACTTCCCTTAGATGCTTGTCACTGTCAACTTCATAGAGGAAGCATCTTTAAGACCAAAATCATAGAAATTGTGTTTCAATTTTGGTCGGTGGAGACCCACATCTCACCAAACAATAAAGATGTTGTTCAAAAGAGAATAGGCAAGAGTGTGCATGTACTGCATCCAGTGCATCTACTCAATTTTCCTCAGGTATATCATTCCAAACATCTTGGGAGTGTGTCATAATGCTTTACTTAGTGTTATTTAGGTGCTTTACTATGTGTTTGTAATCTTTTAAAAATGCATTTACATCTTGAAGGTGCCTCCAATTTTTCATGTGTATATTAGTTCATTATAATACTTAACTGTGCTATATAGTGTTTGATTGAGACTTATAAATTATTCCAACTGAGCAAGATTTCCTATTAGTGCATCCAAGTGCTTCCAAATGTCCCATAATGATTCCAAATTCTTCACGGTCTTCCAAGTGCTTAACAATCCATTCTTGTGGATTACCATGCCAAGTGCTTCTAAGTACCTCCATGTGCTGATTAGTGATCATGACTACTTCTTAGTGCTTTAAAATCTTTTTGAAAGCTCCCAAGCACTTGGAAGGGCTTCTAAATACTTTTGAGAGATTTTAAATGCCTCTTTCTGTGCTTCCAAGTTCTTTTTAATGCTTCTAAGTTCTTTCAAGTGCTTCCAATAGCCAAATACTTCAAAGTTCTTTCAAGAGATCAATACAAACTTTGAGTGCTTCAAAGTGCTTCTAAAGAATATCCTTTGAGCACTATCATGTGCTTCCAAGTGCTTTTGAATTCTTGTGAGTGCTTTCAAATGCTTCCAAGTGAATTCCAAGTTCTTCCTAGTGAGCTTCCAAGGTCTTCCGAGGTCTTCCTAGTGCTTCCAAGTGATTCCCAATGCTTCTTAATGCTTTTGAGTGCTTCCAAAATATTTTGAATGCTTCCAAGGTCTTCCCAATGCTTCCAAGTGCTTCCTAGTGCCTCCAAGTGCTTCCCAATGCTTGTGAGTGCTTTCAAATGCTTCCAAACTATTTTGAATGCTTCCAAGTTCCTCCCAATACTTTCCTGTGTTTTTGAATGCTTTTGAAAGCTTTCAAATGTTTCCAAGCTCATCTGAATGCTTCTTAGTGCTTCCAAAACTTCATAATATCTCAGAGTGATTTGGGAAGCAAATGAAAGACTCCAAGTGCTTCAAAATGCTTTTGAAGATAGTCCTTTGAGTGCTCTTGTGTGATTTCAAATGCTTCCATACGTTGTTGAATGATTTTTAATGCTTACCAATGCTTTTGAAGGTTTTTGAGTGCTTGCAAGTTCTATTAAATGATTTCAAGTGCTTTAAAAAAATTTCAAGTACTTTCAGATTCTCTCAAAAGCTTATAAATGCGTCTCAGTGATTTCAGGTGCTCATTAACGATTCCAAGTGCATCTCAAGTCTAGCTATATGTGTTTTACTATGCTTGCAAGTAGTTTCCAATACTTAATAATGTGTCTTCTTTTCAAAGAGAGACTTCTACATGATGCAAGTCCAAGAGGCTCATCCTAGCATTAGGATCTCCCTCGGATGCTTTGAGGGTCTGAAGCCATACTTTGTATGCAAGTTGAAGGATTACAACACTTGCTATTGTGAATACCATGTCCATCTTGCATACTTTAAGGAAGCCTTCAATGAGATGTGCCTGGGAAGATACAAGCTACATGGAACGTCATGCTTTTGCAGGTGTGTTGTTTTTTATTTCCATGACGGAACACCGCAGTTCCAACATTGAATGCCACACTTCCATGCTTAATAGACCTATGGGAATCTGTATTGTGTCCAAATCTCATTGAAAGTGCTTATCACCACAGAAAATGTCTTTTGGGAACATGCAAACATTGTGGCATCGATAGGCTGTCGTTGTGTCCAGATGGACAGAGTGATGATATCTCTAGGATGATTGCAAAGCTTTTTGATGAGGCTCCTACGCAGGAAGTGGATGAGAAATGTATCACAAAATCTTGAAAAGACCTCATGCTTTGGCAGGTCAGCTCAATGTGTTTCGTTTCTTTGCTTAAGTAAATTAATGAACTGTGTCTATAGATGGCAAGCTCAACAATTCAAGAAATGTTTGGATAACTTTCTTGACAATGTAGTGGTGTTTGTAGTAGATTTTGCAGAGAAGTACTCCTTCAAAGTGAAGAATGATATTTAGTCAATGCATTGGTATTCAACTCAGGTCACAATTTTGGCTAGAAAACACTTAGCATGAAAAAAATACAAAGTTCCAAGAAGCTAAAGCTTCTTGCATGCTCTGGTATACAAAATGAAAAACAAAAGAAAATTAAAAATTGGACAACCAACCATGAAGCTTGAAGGTTTATCAGACATTATCACTTTCAAGCACTTGGAAGCACAATGAAGCACTTTCAAAAACTTTCAAGCACTTTAGAGTGTTTCAAAGTGTTAGGGACTGCTTTTGAATACTTCGAAGTGGTTTCAAGTGCTTGAAGATGCTTTGAAGAAGAATCGTTTCCAAGTAATCTTAAGCACTTGGAAGAATTTTGAAGCACTTTAGAGTACCCACAGCACTTTAAAGTGGTGTAGAGAGCTTGGAAATGCCCATAAGGTGAAGCAGTAGCAAGAAGTCTCAAGCACTTGGAAACATATTGTAGTACTTTATAGAACTTTGATGTTATGAAGCACTCCAAGTACTTTGAGGAACTTTGAAACACTTTGGATCACTTTTAAGCACTTCCAACTACCTACAAGCATTTTTAAGCACTTTTAAGTGGTATAAAAAGTCTCAAAATTTTATAAGCATTATCACTTCTCATGCACTTGGTAGTGGTCCTACCACTTTAAAGTACTTTAATCACTTTCAAGCACTTTGATCTCTCAAGTGATGTCCACTTTGAAGTGGTTTAAGCACCTAAAAGTTCACAACAATTTAGAATTGTAAGAGTTTAGTACCTGCATTACGGACACCTCCTTCTTCATATTTGTAGAGGTTTCATGCATGGTTGTAAATGATGTATTCGAAGTGCTCCCAAAGTGGAAAAATGAGACTGAGCATGTAATTTTAGCCCAAGGGAATTCTTACATGAATTTAGGGATTTTACCCAGCTCGTTTGGGCTTTCACGAGCAAAAAAGGGGGTATTTTTGGGCTAAAATGGTCAAAAAATGGCCATGAAATGGTAAAAAATAACCCAAAATTGGGGAAAAAAAAGGGTCAAAATTTCACATCAATAATGGTGGCCATGATTGTTAGGAAGTGAAGATATTTTTTAAAGGGGGAGATCAACTCTTTAACTCTAGGTTGGTAATGGGCAATTTTTTTGTCCTGGGACACTTTTATGTCTTGTTAAGTGACCATTTTTCTTGAATTATGTCAAGAGTTTCAAAATGGATTTTGAGGTGCTATCTGTCTAGAAAGTTGTCTCATGAGCTGAAAAAAACTCGACATTTTTTTGGAATATCAATTCCATCTTTAACCTTGTCCTTGCACAACATTTCACAACCTAAACTGTGTGAAAAAACGGGTCTTGTTTTTGGCTTTTTTCAACTTTTTGCAACTATACCACTCTAGAATTCATGTTTGTTAGGTCTATAATGCTAGAGAAATATCTTTAGTAGTCCTCAACATGTCCTGATGCTTCTAGGGATAAATAAATGTTAAACTTGTAACCTATGACCAAATTACAAAAATTGTCAAATCCTGTTTTTTAGCCAATTTTAGCTCTTCTATGATTTTTTTGGTGGCTTTCATGATATCTAAATGCAGTTTTGATTTTCTATGTTGCATATTGTAACATAAAGCTAATATTCCTTGAGTTTTGGGGCACCTAATACCCTATTTTGCATAGTAGACAACAATGGTTGATTTTTTCAATTATAGAAGAAAACGAAACATTCTGGTATATCAAGTAGAGCTTTTTCAATATTGTTAATTTCTTGTGACAACTACATGCATTTTGTAGGTAGTAACCATATCTAGTCACAAGGATCAAATTTGGCTAGATATTGAATAGTTTCTATGGGATTCTACAACTCTTAATGTTGAACCCAGTTTTTTCATGTTTGCTGTATTTAGCACTTCATCTTTGTCCCCAAGATTCCCCTTGGTAAGAGATGTATTATTCTTTTGACATGCTCCATGGCTTCTTATGAACCTAAAGGACAATAGGGAACTAAGAAAACATGCATATATTATTTGTATTGAGCGTGGCTATAGAAACTTTGATGATAGGTTTGCAAAATGATAAAAATTCAACTTTTTTGTACCTATTTCTATTGGCAAAACAAAAAATAGTGAGTGAGAAGCAATCATATGTTCTGATCACCAACCCATTGATGTCAACTAGGGAATTTATCTCAAGTCCTACAAAAATCCCTAATCTTATTTTTATGCAACAAAACGTAAGAAATGATTGTTTTGATGAAAATGTACTGGTCCATCAACTTTGGAGGCTTGGTGTGACCAAAAGATGAGAAATTTTACAAGTTTCTTAATTTTTCCATGTGTAGTAGGCCTTGAACTATAACCTCATGAAAGAATGTTACAAACTGAGTGGATCTACTATGGTTTTGGAGGTTTTTTTCAAAACCCTGAAAGGACACTTTTATGCCCTGTTAGGTTACCAACCTAGTGTTACGCCTTTGTGAGAAGGGATACAGAGGCTTCTTCTATGTGTGCTAGTGCAGTCCTACACTGTTCCTACCTTATATTCGTGTATGTGGGTGATCCAATTAGGGTTTTATCTCCCCAAAAATGTGGGTGGTATTTTATTTGGAAGTGATGAATCTTCTATGGAATGGCCTCAACAAAGAATTGAAGAAGAAATAAAGGGTTTTTGATAGGACAAACATGCGGTGTATTTGTGGAATTCGGAGCGAGGCTACACCAAATCATCACACAAACAAGAGCTTTGAGTTGATCTTGGTTATTTTATAACATGTATGGAGTTTTTTTTATTTTAAGTGTGTCTTTTGCTTCAAATCTTTTGTGACTTGCTTGATTTTGCTACGAACTCTTGCACAATCAGAGGCTCGATGCTTCCCTAGCTACATGCACACTTCTGACATATTTTTGTGAATTTGATGCGAAGTAGGATAGGGTGAGGGTTCAAAATCTTCTTTGAAGGTCTCAAATCAAAGCTTTAAATCTATGGAGCAACAACAACAACATGGGGTGTGGTTTGACCCGATCACAATGCAAAGGTTTCAAGCCTTTGCTACAGCAACAACAAGATGTTGAAAGAAGGGAATTTTCATTAACCAAAGAACTTTAATTAGTGGTGAAGAAGATGGGACAATTTGATGGTAAATATGTAACAAAGTATCTTTCTAGTTATGTAAATGAGATGGAGCTACATCGAGTGTCTGAAGTAGCAATGGTACAAATTCTTGAGCTAGCTGTGGCTCCTGAGATTATGTAAGGGGAAATGAACATGGGAGATTTGGGAGCATTCAAATTAGCCTTCAACAAAGAGAATTTCACGAAGGACTCTGAAAGGGTGACAAAGAGAACATTTTTAGAGTCAGTAGTTTGGCCAAAAGAGGGACTTTCACCTACCAAACTTCTAAGGAATTTTGAATGATGCTATGATAAATTGTCAAGGACTGAAAAGGCTACCTTAAACTCAAAGAAAATAGAGCTCTTTTTGAAGGCTATAGGGAAAGAGATTCAAGAGAAGTTGAAGTTACTACTTGAGGACGAAGATGTTGAATGGGGCCTAAATATTGATTGAATGAGTTCGAAGATGTAGTCACTGCTAGCTAAGCCACAATAACAAAGAGACAAGATGATACTCAACCCTACTTGAGCTAGAAGCATTTCTAAGAAGTCCATAAAGCATGTTATTGTGGTTCCAAGAGCAAAAAATCCATCTTATATGATATTGTCAAAGGAATGCAAGACCTAAGTTAAAGCTTTCATGGCTAGAAGAAAAGGGGAAACCATTAGGACAATCTGTAGGGCAAAGACCTCAAAACAAAGAAGACTTTGTACATAGATGCATGGTGTGATAGTGCTAACCATGAAAGGAGAGATTGTGAAAGTTTTAAAGATGTTTTGATGAAGGAGCTTGCTTTCGTTAAAGATGGTAGGATTCCCTTAAGTGAAATAGGTAAGTCCCTAGGTACAAACTTTGGCAAATGAGGGATGAAGAAGCTAATTGAGGATGTGGCTACTAGCCATGCCATCTCAATGGTTGAAGCAGCCACCTATGGGTTGAAGGTGGAGCCTATTAACCAGAAAGGAGTCAAGGTTGGAGAAGAAGAATCTAATGTGATTGGAGAATTTTGGGTCCGTGCAATAGAATCCGATATGAAGGGCAAAATGACTTAAAGAGGTTTTACAGGTGGTAACCGACTATTTTTAGCAAGCTGTCCAGAGACTGTGTGAAGGGTTGGAAACATGTTGTCCAAGAATGAGAACCTGGACAAGAACAACTTCCATGCTTGGAAGTTTAGAATGACCAATTTCCTTATGAGCAAAGGTTATTGGGACTACATTGATGGAGAGCTTGAGGTAGCACCACTACTGCCAAAGGAAGGTGTGACTGCTGCGCATATTAAGACATTTAAAGATTGGAACCAGGGAGCTCGAAGGTCATGTACTGGCTTTCTGTTAGTGTACAAGACACTATGATTGGGCATATACAGAATTCTCAATCTCCTAAGGAGGCTTGAGACACTTTTCTGTCATTGGATGTGACCAATACAAAGGCAAGGAAGCTACAGTTGAAGACTGAGTTGAATACATGCAGAAGAAAAGTATATCCATCAATGACTATTACTGAAGATAAAGAACATATATGAGTCACTTCCATTGATTGGTGTTACAGTCGATGATGATCATAAAGTAGAAGTCTTTCTGCGAGGTTTGGGTCATGAGTACAAACAATTTAAAACAAGCATCCATCTTCGACAAAACATTCCCTCGTTTACAGATTTAGTGTCCTTATTGATTGTGGAAGAGAAGGAACTTCAGGAAGACTCCTCTACACAGGGTGGAAACAATTCTAAACAAGTCCTTTTCAACAACAAAGGAAGAGGAAGAGGACGTGGTGCAGGTCGTGGACGAAGCCGAGGAAGAGGCAACCACCAAGCACAATAGTAGAACAACAATCATGGTCAGAACATAAGTGGTGGTTGAGGAAACTTTCGAGGCAGGGGGAGTCCAAGAGGTTGTGGAAATGCGCAACGCAAGAATGCAGGTCAACATGGAAATTACATTATGTTGGGGTTGTGGAAGACATGGTCACTTTGAACATGACTATCCAGACAGGAGGCAACAAAACAAGTATGCAACTACTAACAGGAATGCAGGTGAGCTCGAGAGGCTATTTGTGATGCAGCACATGTTGAATACTATGTCTAAAAATGTAGAAAAATCTAGTGATAATGTCTGGTATGTGGATTCTGGTGCATCGAATCACATGACCAGCAATTGGCAAGCCGAATTGCACTTGATGATACCCTGACCGCAAATCTAATTTTGTGAAAATATAGGCATGGGTGATTTTATCAAACAACTCATCCACCCGTGGCAATGGATACTTGTTCTTAATAGTAACCCTATTCAAACCACTATAACTTATGCACATGCACATACTATCATCTTTTTTTTCACCAACAGAATGGGAGATGTCCATGGTGAAGAACTAGGTCGAACAAACCCTCATTGAGGTAGTTAGCAAGCTAACGTTCTGCCTCAATAGTCAAAGAATGGCTCATTTTATAGGGGGTTTTACTAATGGGATTACTATCTGCAACCACATCTATACCATGTTTCAAAAATGTGTCGGTGGTAACACAAGAAATCTTTTGAAAATACATCTTTTTATGCAATTAAAAGTTCCTTCAATTGACTAGCAATATTTCCTTGTTATGGTGATAGAGGAGCAAGAGAAGGAAGAGAAGAAGAAAAGCATGCGGCGTTGAGAAATCATCAACCATAATTGAATTATTTTCAGTATTTGATAAAAAATGATGCAAAGAGTAACATGATAATATTTCTTCTATTTTATCATTAGAAGAGGCCTTCATAAGCTCTCAGTTGTACAAATTAATGGTGAGGAAGGCACATCCTTTTTCCCCAATAGTAGCACATGCACGCTAGTGGATTCAAACATTATACTATTATATTCATAGCTATGACATAATGATGACCTTAATCCATGCAACCACTCCCAATTTAATATACCATATCTCCTTCCTTTCAAAGGCCAGTGGCCTCATGTTTTTCATCAAGAACTCATTCACCTCCTCTTGAGTGAGAATTGGCAATGAGTCCAGATTGGAGCGGTGCTTTGGCACGTCAAGGATTGAATTGTAGGCACAATGCCCAAAAAACCCCCACGCTAGTCAGTTACATGGCCCTTGGTTTGTTAATGCATATATTGCACTACTAGAGTAGACAATTTAGTGACATTCTCGTTCAAACATGCATACATAAATGATTGCAATGCTCTAAACTCCTATAAATCAAGAAATTCTATGTTATCATCTGTGCATGTGGCCGTGCAGGTACCCTCCATGAGAGTAGCCGATTGCATGCAAAAGCAGGTGTAACGGGTGCAGGATGCTAAAAATCGAAGTGATGATTTTATGTCTATGTCTGAATCCATGATGCAGTGTTGTGTAAAAGATTAGAGATGAATACCGTGTATAAAAAGCGTCGTACAAAACTTGTCAAAAAGAAATTAGGTCTTGTCCATAAGAAAACAATATCCGGAAAGAGACCGATTGGCCATGCCAAATCAAAACTCCAAAAATTCAAAATAACTTGTTGAAATCCAAGCCAATGTTAATTACAACTTCAATATTCCACCCAATGACCTTGTTGGACAACCAATAGAAACTACCATAGGTTTGAATTGCCCTAGGTTGAAGCTTACAAAGTTAGCAAAGTTTGTCAACTTTTGAAAAGGGCAAATCAATTCTACAATTGCAGTCAATGATGCTTCTCACTTGCAAGCATCCTTACTGTTCTTGATATGCTTGTCGTCTACCTATTGCTTTGTCACACAATTGTGTGGGGGGGAAGGACCTCTTCTCCAAGGTAAAGCTCAAAATTTTTAGGTCTTTCACCTTGGTGGTGTGAAAACCTCCCCTAGATGTTTGTGTTGTCACCTGCTTAGAGAGGGGGAAGGAGATGGAAAGTGGGAGCATGCTCCTCCCGTGGTGCCACAAAAACATAAAGCACTACTTGGGCCTGCGTGCACCTAGAGAGAGAGAGAGAGAGAGAGAGAGAGAGAGAGAGAGAGAGAGAGAGAGAGAGAGAGAGAGATTTCATGTAGGTATGCCAAGCTCGGCTTTCTCTCCTTTGTCCTCTTCTCCACGTACTTGCATGCCATGCAAAAACACCACCTTTTGGGATTGTGAATTGGGGATCTAATACCAGTGAGAGGCTAAAGGGTATGAAGGCCCATGCTCCACCTAGCCATTCTCTTCTATCTTATATGCAAACCCCATGTCGGTCCCCACCTAGCCCTTGGCCTCACACATACATACATACATATATGTATGTGCATGTGTGTGTGTGTGTGTGTGTGTATAAGTGTGAGACTACTACCAACTCCGACAGTAAAAAAAGTAAGATATAAAGGGGAGAGAGAGAGAGAGAGAGAGAGAGAGAGAGAGAGAGAGAGAGAGAGAGAGAGAGATTTTATTATTATCCTTGGAGGTCAAATATGACCTATGGGACCAAAGATACATGTAATGTACTATGTATGGGGATAATAAGTGATTCTCGATACTCCAAGGCTGTGATGATGAGAATCACAAATGAAGAGCCCACACTATGTTTGGGAGAGGAAGTGTGTAGGTCGTCTAAGTCATGGTTGAAATGTGAGGGAAGAAAGTTCGGATGTGAGAAAAAGCTGAGCACTCTAATAGTATGTACTCAAACTCTCAAACTTGCAATGAGCATAATGTGTAGAGTTGATTTGACTTTGCTCCATTGCCCCATCTCCCTCTCTCACATTGCAAGGAGTAGAAGCTAAGCAAATTGGTTGTGATAGTGTGTGAATATTGCCGACAAAGGGATAGGCTCAAGCATATAAGGCTAAGTATAATTTCCTTGTTTGGCAAAGAACATTGTCTTACAGTTGGGGGCACTATGGGTGGTGATATGAGTGCACGGATATGTGTGTGTGCGGTGCGGGGAAGGGAGAAGTAGGAGATACAGTGTGAGTGGGTGGAGTAGGCCTCTCAAGAGAGGAAGTGAGAGTGCTCCTTATTCATGTATATGCATAATGAATAAAGGTAAGTGTGGTCAGTGTGTGGCCGGACATCGGATCTCCAACATCGGGTAAAGGCAAGTCACCTTTACCCCAACAACCTTCCACTTAAAGAAAAATGTGCCAATAAGTGGGTCCTACTAGCTAAACTGTTGGTATGTACAAGAAATAGGTAAGACACTCTCTCAACCTATACCCACTCACTCGTTCTCTCAATCTACATGTAGCCATATCAGCTCTAGTGATAGGTGAGTATGTGTCTCCATGCTAAAGCATGCATGCAAATCCCACAGACATCTTTGTATGGTCTGCATAGCTCCACAATGCATCATGCTAGTGTCATTCATTATATGACTGACAATCCCTGCTTCAAATGCTCCCATTGTAGCTGCTAGATCAAGCCTCAACACTAGTAGGTCTCGTATATGAGTCACCTGAACAAATCTACTAACATGTCCTGCATAGCTAAAAGCTCTGTCTCGTGAGCATCGTGGAGATCACTTACAAAGGACACGCGTCTCATCTCTCGCTCAAGGCATGCCATCAAAAAAATCAAGACTATGCTGTCTCGTACCTCAAATACATGCATAGGATATAATAAGCCACTCCGAGATCCCTTGGCAATCACTAGTGATCTTCAATGCATTTGGAAAGACCTCTCTCTAAGCAGTATCTAACACCCAATCTGCTAACTATCTCATTGAGATCAAACTCTATCTCAGTTGAGGAACATATCGCACATGTTGTAGCATATAGGATGTACCATTAGGTAATGACAAGCAAACATCTCCTACACATGTAATTTCATACACCAAACCATCGGTCAAGTGCACACAACCAAAGCTTCCACTAGAGAAAGTGCTAAACCATTCACGATGTAGTGTGATGTGGAAAACTACATCATCATCTAGCAACCAACGGGAAGAAGTGCCACCTCTCAAAGACACGTAAGCAAGAGGTACTCTAAAGGTGAATATGACATCACCATCACTAGCATATGAAGGTGCCACTTTAGCATGCATACGTTTCAAATAACGGTGCCTAATGTGCCTTGTGTGATCAGAATTCCAACCACAAGTATCAGCATGAACGAGACTTTCATCTCTCATGAGTCGTGTCTGCAAACTCTGAAACATCACACATACATGCTAAATGGATGCCAAGAAACCAAAACTATGGTGAGAAATCCTAGGAGACATTTGACAAAGCCTCCCTTGTAAGATGAGAAAAATCTCAGGTAGTAATTCAACCAAAAACCATGCCAAAATGGCAACAAAGTGGGAGATTACTTGACCACTACATCAATCATGATCAACCACATCAAAATCGATGCTTGCATATGCTTAAAATGGCTCTACAATAAGGATACACTATAAAGTCTACAATCTATGGGCATAAATAATGTCATTAAACCATGTGAGCCCAATCTGGGACAAATATGCTCGACCAAGCGTAAAGTGCATAACCATATATGCAAGTAGAGAGCAAATACAGTGCTCAAAGCGCATCCCACAAGAAAACTGCATGCAAGATGTGAAACCTGCGTATAGACTATCTTACAACCCGTAGAACCAAAACTTGTGACTACCTACAACCTGTAGCCACAATGAGTATATGCAACGTATTGTCTGCGAGAGTGCATACAAGAACACTATATCCGTGTCCAAACTTACAAAACTTGTCAAAGTGAGAGTAAAAACTTGATCATTGTCAAAGTGGAAGTCACACTTGACCACTAAACCATCAGAGTAAACTGCAAATATGCACAAAACATGGAAAGGATTTGGAAAAAATCCGACAAAGTTTCCTCTGAATCTTGAGCAAAATCTAAAATTATCTCACCACAATCCCATCATAAACATGAACAGACACTCAATGTCTCACTAGAAAATCCCCATATGTATACATAAACTGCCAAAACCCTGGAAATCTAGCTCACTCTTGAATGAGTGGCTCTATGGATACCTAAACCTGTCCAAAATCCAATAAATCTACGAATCTGCCACCTGCGAGTTGTAACTAGCTCACTCTGTATCCACATATGCATACATAGCATAAATCCGCACAAAAATGTGCTAGAGAACTCTTTGAAGTAACCCACATAGTCACACCATGAGCACAATGCCTCTGTCGCATAACATTATAAGAGATGAAGTGTAGAACCGCCAGCATTACCGCGGTTCAACAAAGGAAAATAGAAAGAGAAAATTTTGCATGAGCGGTAATAGCAACGGGAATGTACGCGGCAATGGTTTATGGGGGTAATATACGCGATAATAGTCGTGAAAATATAACCACGATTATTACCACACCAGTTTTTGCGCACATTATGTCCGTGACTATTACCAAGCCAGGTGGCCCAAATGAGCATGTTTATTTTTTACCTGCATAAAACATATCAAATATCAATTGCATTTTTAAAAGTGTACAAAAAGATAATAAGTTTTATATACAAAACATGAGTGTTTTTTGTGCCACATCAGCACTTGTAGAAGAGGAGTACATAAACATACCTATCTATCCTCATTCTCCTTGTCCTTGTCCTCAACTACATATGTTGGATTGCTCTCACTCTACACCAGCCAAAAATAGGTCAATAACTAATATTAACTATTATTACAATATTCATTGTCTACACTTACCGCTTGTAGAGATTCGACTACTGAGTAGAATTGCTCACAAGAGATATGATGATTTTCCAACAACCATCACCAAGTATCAAACTCTGTGCGTCTCTTGATACTTGACCATCTCTCTATTAGGACAGCTCCTAAGTTAACAATAACCAAAAAAGTTTCATAAGCTAAAAAACCTTATAATCCGAACTTGCAAAATTAAAAATAACTTACATATTTATCTTTCCGAGCTGCCTTGCCTCCCAAACCTTAGAGCGTGGGAGTTTACCTGGCTCGAGCTTCGTGTTGTTGACTATGGGATGAGCTTGTTGTTGCAGCTTGCTCGCTCTTTTCTTGCATTGCCCACTGTAAGATAAGGGAAGCTAGAGACTGAGAGTCCACCACCCAACCACCCATTATATAGGCAAGCCCCTGGCCCTTTGCCCTAGTTGGACTCCCCGTTCCACACCGCCTAGCCCGACCCTACCCTTATCTAGTCCGGCCTTGCCGGTGTCCTAACATTACTCCCCCCTTAAGAAGAGTTTTCGTCCTCGAAAACAAAAGTGGGGAACTTCTTCTTAAGAACACTAATGTTTTCCCAAGTGGCACCTTTTTCAGGTCGGTCTTTCCACTTGATTAAGGCTTGTTGACGTACGTGATGATGTGTACGCAACGCATGATAATCAAGAACACGTTCAGGTTCATGCGGTAGGGTAGGAGGTTCAATGAAATCAACCAAAACCTGTTGGTCAATGACATTGTCATCCCCATGTAACCGCTTACGTAAACGGCTTACATGAAACACCGGATGAATGCGAGAATGTGAAGGTAATAATAATTTGTAGGCACAATCACCTACTCGCTTGAGTATTTTGAAAGGCCCACAATATCGAGGAGATAATTTAGGTGTCGGCCCAGTTTTCAGACTTTCTGAATGTTCTGGCACACGTAAAAATACTTCCTCCCCTTCTTCGAAGGTAATTTGTCGATGTTTCTCATCAGCGTACTTCTTATACCGATCCTGTGCTTGCTAGACATTCTGACGAGCCAGTTTCAGCATATCCATGTGGTCTTGGAGAAAATCCTTAACCTGTTGGAGTTTTTCGATTGCCAACCCCACCGTAACTGGTGACCTAGGTTGAAACCTGTACATGAGCATGAAAGAACTAAAACCTGTTGTGACATGCTTAGCACTGTTGTAGGCAAACTCGAGAATAGGTAAGTATTCTTTCGAGTCTGACTGTTTTTTGCTGACATATGCTCTTAGCATATCCTCTAGTACATGGTTAACCCGTTCCGTTTGAACATCCATTTCTGGATTATCAGCTGTACTGAAGTTTAGTTGTGTACCCAATCGTTTAAATACAGCTCTCCAAAGGTGGCTGTTAAGCTTGGGATCACGGTCACTAACAATGTTACTTGGCAAACTATACAATTTGTATAGATTGTCCACAAATAACTTGGCTAGTTTTGGTGTCTTAACCGTTGATTTGGTCGGAATAAACTTACATAGTTAGTCAACCTGTCTACCACCACCCATACTGAGTCATGACCTCGTACAGTGGTTGGTAAACCTACAATAAAATCCATAGAGATGCTTTTCCATTTTCCATTGGGAGTGTCCAAAGGATGTAAGAGTCCTCCTGCTTTCAGGCGCTCTTCCTTATTAACTTGACATTTTTGGCAATGCAAGACATAAGCTTGAACAAAGCCATGTAGACCTGGCCAGCAAATCTACATCGTACAAGAGCATAAGTTTTTTCAATCCCCGGGTGCCCCGCACTTGGACTATCATGACATTCATAAAGAATTTGGCGCTGAATGTCTATGTCCGTCGGTATACAAACTCTCCCCTTATGGAGTAGGTACCCATTGTCGATGGTAAAATGCTTCCATCGTTGTAGTTCATCACTTGATAAAGGAGAACTAAGTGTGGAGGTTAAATGTACACTACCGTCATTGGAGTGAGAAGGACCCCTCATTTGAACATGGCTCCACACTTTGGAATATGCTTCATCATGTTCATATTTTCCCTTGAGAGAATCTAAAAATTCACTACGAAGTTCTGTGAACAAGAGCGAATTGATCTCTGGCATTCAACTTAGAGCGTCTGCCACTACATTGTATCGGCCTTTGCGATACCTTAGCTTGGCGTCATATTCCTGAACGATCTCGGTCCACCTGGCTTTTTGACCGTTTAAATCCGTTTGTTGTGTAAACCATTTGATGCTTTCATGGTCAAACACAATCTCAAACTGAGCACCATACAGATAATGCCACCATGTTTTTAAGGCAGACACTATTGTATAGAGTTCGCGTTCGTAAGCAGAATAGTTCTGTTGAGCTGCATCAAGCTTCTTGCTTTCAAATGCAATCGGCCGTCCGTCTTGTAACAGGACTGCTCCAATAGCACCGTCACTGGCATCCGTTTCCAAAACGAATGGTTTCAAAGGATCTACAATAGCTAGTATATGAGATGTAGTTAATGCATCCTTGAGCGTATCGAAACTTTGCTGCTGAGCGGATCCCCACTGAAAAGCTTTACCTTTGCCTTTTAGTTGATCCGTCATAGGAACAGCAATTTGAGCATAGTTTTTAACGAACCTTCGGTAAAAACCTGCAAATCCTAAAAATATATGTAATTCTTCCAGATTTTAGGAGGAGGCCATTTCTGGATGGTATCCACTTTGGATTGATCCATGTATAGCCCGTTAGCTGAAATAACATGCCCTAAATAATGAATTTCATCTTTTAGAAAATCACATTTAGATTCCTTGGCATATAACTTGTTTGTGCGTGACAACTCAAACACCTGTCTGAGATGTTGTAAGTGTTCTTCTTCTAACAAAGAGTTGGAAGAATATCTTCTTCGGGCAACAACAAAAAGCATCAACAACAACAACAACAAAGACGGTCCAAGAGACATCAACAAAAAAGACAACCATCTGCAACAGAAAAAGCTAAGGCCAAACTAAACATTGAAGAAAATCATCCTCGCAGGTCAGTTTTACCTTCGACAAGCCCACATCAAAGCTCAAGCAAAGCCTCTACACCAAGAACGAAAGCTTCAACAATGCAATGGATCCCTAAACAAAAGGTTTTGGAACCTAAATCTCCATCGCAGCAAAGTCTCCAAAAGAAGCAAAGAAATGTCAAGCAGGTGTTGGTATCCAAGGAACACATTAAAGTCAAAGATCCATAACAATGACAAATTTGCCCAAATATGGCTTCAAGACACTATCCATAAGTGTCATGAATGTTGCAGGCGCATTGGTTAACCCAAAGGGCATCACCAAAAACTCGTAATGTCCAAACCGTGTTTGGAATGCAGTTTTAGGTATATCGGCAAGTTGAATACGGACTTAATGATATCCTAACCGCAAGTCTATTTTCGTAAAAATGCGAGCATGAGTGAGCTTATCAAACAACTCATCTACACTTGGCAATGGGTATTTGTTCTTAATTGTAACCGCATTTAAGCCCCGGTACTCTACGCACATGCGCATACTGCCATTCGAGCATGCAACACTTCTTCGATTTAGTATGCATGATCGGTCACTTGGTCTTTGAATTTTATAAAACAATTCTTATACCTAGAGTGTATAAGAACCTGCAGATGGCACCGATATGCACTGCCATGTGTAGTACCAAAGTCGACCTTGCCACCATCTTGCGGACTCTTATATGTACCACACTTGTGATGAGTACATACGATAGTTACCCTCCACAATTGTGGACACAAATTTTTATGCAACAACTTGCACGTGCATACTGAGCTCTTGCACCTTGCCATTAACTTTGACCACACTATGCTTGGTACCAATTGTTGCATAATGTGGGTGGCTGCCCGCCCTGTATCTGTAGTCTCCCCTTGGCTAAGCAAAATATTAGGTATACCTTCTTTCCCTTCCCTGGTGCCAAGTTTTCATGCTTTTCAATACGATCACAATGCTAAAATCTTCAATGCTTCTTTTCTTGACAGAAACATTGCTACATATGCCGGTGAAGAAGAGCAATTCAGACACAACAATGCAAAGTCCAATGAAGAATGAGACCTTAGAGCCACCAACAAACCAACAACACAACAAAAATGAGCGCATTGTGATATTGCATCACATGCACAAAAAACAATCGGTGCTACATCGAAGTCCCACATAGTCCACGTCGTTACACAGCTTGATCACAAGTCAAGCAACCCCACTCGACAAAGATAGAGATTAACCTTTTGACAAGCATTTGGTAGTGACAATTGTAGCTATTTATGTAAACCACATACATCAATGATGAAACACATTTTGTATATTAAACTATATGACCACCCCTATATATACCACTTGTTAGTTGCCACAATTGACTTGGTAGGATAAGTAATAAATTTAAGCAGTGAATCCCATTATCCATATTTACATTTCCACTTGGAAGCTACGTGTGAATAGTTTCTTGTTTCTTCATTGTAATATTAGCACTAGTCTTATAAAAAAATAGCCACTTTTGTGGCTTGAAGATGTAAAAAAATAATTCAATAGCTATTTAGATGTCTAAACAAGAAACTCTCTCAAGAAAATACGTCCAACACATAGTATGAGTTGATAAAAAAACATTGAAAAAATGAATGAAGGATTGAAGTTGTCCTTGCATGGCCTCTCTAAAACTAAATTGACTCAATGGTAGACCAATTGTTTTTTGAACAAAGTCAAACTTCTTTGAAAAATCCCTCAACAGATATTTAATAAGTCTATACTAACAACATTTACTATTCGCCCAAGTTAAGTAGTAAATTGAAATTTTATGCAAAAAAAGCTTTTAAAAAAAATAATTTTCTTTTTAGCATTTTTAACTCAAATATGACTATGAGAGTCTTAGACACATCCTAACAAGATGCTCAAGAAGTTTCATGAAATTTTTATGTCATATGCAAAAGTTATGCTTAAAATATTAAGTTCTAGACATAGGCCACTTTCTAAATTAGTAGTTTGTTTCCGAAGTACTCCTCAACTCTCGTTAGAAACTCTCCCATTTTCCTCCTCCTCATTGAGTCCTCACGAGGCGCTGCCAGTACACTTCTAGATGCATGCCGTTGTCGAGTTGAGGAGAGGAGGCTCAGAGAGCCTTCTTAGTGGTGCCTGAAGTGCCCAATATTAGCGGCGCGTTCACGTGCGTTACCTACAGTTTGGCTGCATATGTGTCGACCATGGATATTTGAGGTAGGATATGATGAGACTGCTCGTGGGTGGTCAAGTGGAATTTTTGATTGTCGTCACTCTTAGCGTTTGTGTTTTTTACATCGGCTAGTCTGCTGTTGATCTCTTGGGCTGTCAATTGAAACTGCTGATTGTGGTTACAGAGCCTTTGTGATCTTGTTATCGATTTTATGTCTGATTTATGTCATTAACATCGCAAGTCTGGTGTTGGATGTACCCTCACAGCACACCCTCACATGTATCTTTGTTGATATGCAAAATCAGCCTCGATTTCAGTCTGGTGTTGAATGTGCGCTCACGACACACCCTCACGTGTTGATATGCAAAATCAGCTGTGATTTCCAAGTAGATAATAGCTGAGTACATCTATAGTAAAGGGCATGAGAAGTAGCCACATCTCCAGCCCGAGGCTTCTAGCCTTGAGCTCTTATTTGCTACAACTTCGCACTCTCCTTCTTGTAACATGGAATTCCTACCCTGCATAGTTGATATGTTTTGCGAGTTCTGTTAAACTTCTTGTGTCTGCCCATCTTCCAAACTTTGATGAAATTCCAACCCTGCACCATTGATGTGTTCTGTAGTTTTCTGTTGAACTCACTGGGCTGGCTCATGATTATACACAAATTCTGTGTTGTTCATTTTTGCATGTTGTCGTTATTGGAGTCTCTCACACACCAGAGGCAAGGTGTTCATAAATTACTGACTGAACAACATAGAGATTGGAGAATGTCAAAGACTTTGCAACGCGTTGAGTGTGAGTTGCTTTTTTGGATGCTTTTAAAGTATGTGTAATGTGCCTATAAAGTAAAGTCCAGGTGTCACAAAGTGATGACATGGCATGGTCAACTCCCTAGCAAAAGAGGTAGAAGAAGTTTAACCAACTTATGGCACCTATCTGGGTGGGCCAAATTAAAGAGGACAAAATTAATAAGTTCTACCAACTTATGGTACCACTTATGAGGGCCCAAAATTATGAAACATAAAAGCTAAGGAAGGACCAAAATTGCGTAGAAGCAGCTGGTGTGGCAGGATGTATGGACAGCTTGAAAACTGTGCCATGAATTGTGTTGCTGATGTGGCATTGTACTGACGTCTCTGTTTTACAAGATAGCCCAGAGGGGCCCCATAGTTACAGGGAATGGCCATTTTCAGGTCCTCGTTCCTATCCCAATTTTCCGTTCCGGATCCCCGTTCCGTGTTTCAAATGTGAGTATCCAAAACAGGGAATGACATTTCATGCATGTTGCTGTTTCCCGTTCCGATTTCCCGTTCTGGGTAACTATGCAGAGCGCACATGCTTTTGGGACTTGAAGCTCTTGGGGACCATAGCTTTTAATGTAATTGCTTTTCACAGGCTAAGGGCCTTCAAAAGGGTGCCAAGGCCTCTACCGGATAATTAGCTTGGGAGCACTGTGGAGAGAGAGGACCCTTGGACCTTGTACTTGTGTAAGCGTAATAATAAAGAAATACCAAGAAGGGGCACCAGTCTTTGGGGCTAGTATCTCTGGGCGAGGAACTCCGCCGTGTTGTGCCGTGTCGTCTCTTTTGCTTAATTTTGTTCAGTTATTTGAGTTTCTCTCACATGTGTCGCATTAGGTCTTTGGGGCTAGTATCTCTGGGCGTGGAACTCCGCCATGCCGTGTCGTCTCTTTTGCTCAGTTTTGTTCAGTTATTTCAGTTTCTCTCGCATGTGTTGCATTAGATCTTTGGCTTGGAGTGTCCAAGTCTATTACTCCAGGACTCAGTGACTCCAAATATGTCAGCTGCAGCGGAAGTGTTTAAGGATTTAGCGTGGATCTAGTACTCCGCACAAACACAAGGTTATTTTACTTCATTGAAGACAATGAAAGAGAGATGCAGAGAGAGAGAGAGGGAAAGAGAGACGACACCTCATGTTTGGTCCCAACCACCCTCAAGGGTCCCTTGTGTTGCCAAGCAAGTCCTTGCTTTATTACTTGTGCAAAATACTGATATAATGATGCTAAATGTTAAGATGCTAATGGGTATTTGATGCGATTGATGCTTGGTACTGCTGAAGTGCTAAGGATATTGTGGGTACTTGGTGCTTGGTACTGGGGGATACTTTGGTACTACCGGTACTTGGGTGTTGAGAACATGGAGGTTCTAATGATCCCTACGTTGAGCCAGACAGGAGCCAAGCCAACACGCAAGGGGTACTAGATATTGGGGTACTGCGTCGACGACGATCGACGAGGACGAGGTGTACTTGTATTGCGGTGCTGTTGAGGTGCTAATGGGTACAGCGGGTACTTGGTACAACGACGATGACTACGACTACGACAATGACGACAATGTCGACGGCGAGGCTAATGGGCTGAAATCTGAAAACGCTAGTGATGCTTGAGGGTTGAAAACTGAATCGTTGGTCTTAGGCTGAAATCTGAACTTGCTATGACGACGACGACGACGACGACAATGGCGATGACGGTGCTTGGTAGAGGTGCTTGTGCGGCGAGGCTATGGCTGAATGCAAAGGCGCCAACAGGCTGAATGCAAAAATGTTGGGAATCTGATGACGACGAGGCTGAGATCAATGGTGAGGGTAGGGCTAAATGTTGATGCAAAAACGCTGAGACTACTTTACTTCACTTGAAATGAGAACTGAATTGAAGACAATGAAAGAGAGAGACGCAGAGAGAGAGGAAAAGAGAGAACACCGCATGTTGGGTCCCAACCATCCTCAAGGGCCCCCTTGCTTTGTTGTCGGAGCAAGTACTTGCTTTATTACTTGTACAAAATGTTGATACAATGATGCTAAATGTTGAGATGCTGAGATGGTAATGGGTACTTAATGCGATTGACGTTGGGTATTGCTGAAGTGCTGAAGGGTAGTGCGGGTACTTGGTGCTTGGTACTGCGGGATACTTTGGTATTACTGGTACTTGGGTGCTACGGTCACGTAGGTCCTGGTGATCCCTACACTGAGCTAGGCAGGAGCCAAGCCAACATGCAAGGGGTACTCATGGTTATCATTATCATCCAAATCATCATGCTCATCATTGTCATGCAATTCTTCATGCAAATCATTGTCATTCAAATCATCATGCTCATCATTATCATTCAATTCATCATGCTTCTCATAATCAAGCAAATCCTGTGTGTCATGCTTGGGAGAAGAAGAGACTGAGAGAGTCTCCTTTCCCCAAATCTCTTGCATCTGTGTGTGAACTTGAGAAAAGAGTTGCCATAACTATTTGTTGTGTCGGTCGCTCTGTTCTTGTCTTCCTTTGGCTTCCTTTCTTACTGCTTCTCTTTTTGCTCTTCTTTCTACGTGTCTGCGTTCCATTTCTGCCATTCTTTCTGCATATCTTGCTCCGCGTTCTAACTTTCTTTTCATAAACATCTGGTCCAACTCCTCCATAGGAGTTAGTGCAATTGACGTAGATGGGGAAGGGGGAGGGTCGGAAAAACCTCCTGGTGGGGAAAATTCTTCTTCACCTCTCTCATGCTCATCACCTCCAAGCAAAGTATCCATTCCGCTTCGAGTGATAACCATCCAGTGAAGTCGTGGCTTCTTGTGGTCTTGGGTTCTTAAGCTCACGAGGAACTTGGGTTCTTGAGGGTCTTGGGTTCTTGGGGGTCTTGAGGTTTTCTTTCGCTTGCAAACCGAGTTAGAGAAGGATCTTCTCTTCACCCGAGTTCTACTCCTTTTCGCGGGCGCACCCCTTGGCGGCCTTGCGCTCACACCAAGGTTGCTTTTTCCCACCTCACGTCGATTGGCCGGCTGCTAAGTGCACGGTCCGCTCTCAATGAGTGGAAAGAGGCACAAGGGGAGGCTGGACAAGCCCTTCTTTCTTGGGATTCTTGTCACTCTTCAAAAACACGATTAGAAATCGATACGCCCAAGCGAACTTGGGTTCGTGCGACCGCAACAAGCAAACAAAATTCTTGTGATTCTTGTGGTTCTTTCCTTGAGTGATACAGAACACTGCCAAAGCTCTGATACCAATGTAAGGTGCAGCGGAATGAATGTTTGTGCTTTGCTCAAGATGAGTGCTCCGAACTGTGCTCAAGGTTCCTTTTGTTCTTATGGAAGGTAGAGCCTTCCGTTCTTAATGAGAGAATGCTATGATCACCAACAAAGTGAATGGGCACTGTGCGTGAAGGTGTATGAGACTGAGAGATAGAGAGAGAAGAGAGATACGACACCAGAGACGTTGTAAAACCCTCCTCCGAAGGCCCCACTCTCGTCGGCGAGAGTGGTCTACTTATGATTGCACAATTTGGTACAAACTGAATGCATGTGAATGATGCAAGTCTGCTATGTCGATGATGACGACGGGGACGACGACACCGACCTAAGGGCTGAAATCTGCAATCTTTTATCTGCTTCCAAAAACGCTATGGGCTGAAATCTGCGAACGCTGATTTTGGGGGTTGTTTCTGTAGGTCTTTGTCGCTGAAATCTGCAGGTTCAGGGCTGAAAATTGAGGTTCTTAAGGCTGAAAACTGATGGTCTTTCCGGGCTGAATCTGCTACTCCTTAGGGCTGAATATGCAGGTGCTTCATTGTTGAAAACGTTGCATTGCTGTGGCCGAAAACCGTCAAAAACGCTAGGTATGTTGAGCTTCTTCAAAAACTCTAGTGGATGGGGTCTGTGGCGATGATCTTTTGATGGAGAAACGCCAGGCTGATGTAGGTGATGGCGATGTTCTTCTGCTGAAAACGCTAGGGATGAAGCTAGCAAAACGCTAGATGTTGATGTCTTTGCTTGGAGGGGATCGACCAAGTTCTTGCTTGAGAAGTTGCCTGCTGAGCTTGGCTCCTATTGCCCCTTCTGCCATTTAGTGCTAGTCTAGGTTTGCTTATATACAAACTTACTCAATTTGCCCTACCTACTTTCCAACAAAAGTCACTTAAAAATAATAAGTGAAACAAGTAAAAAATAGGTAAAATAGGCTAAATGCACTGGAAAATTCCCCTGAAGGATTTTAATGGATTCTGATGGAAATGCTTATGATCATGCTGTGTGCAACCAGAGGATATGCATCTACACTAAGTGTCTAGGCATACACGGTCTGCGAACAGACTCACAAAAGTGCCATATCACTTCTAATCTAGACTGACTGGACTGAACTGAACCCTGATCACGCTGTAGCTTGTCCACAGACACATAGGGTTGGATGTGTCATGTGACAAGAATGGGCCGGCGAAGAGTCCTTCCAAGGATTCTAGACATTGTTGGCGATCTCCCTCGACGCTATACAATTGGGTACGATTACCTCACTTTAGAAAGGAGGGGATGTCACGTGCACATCTAACCCTATGTGCATGTGGACAAGCTACTTCAGGTCTAGGGTTCAGGTTAGCTTAGAAAGTGTTCTGACACCTTTGTGAGTTTGTTCGCAGGCCGTGGATGTCCAGGCACTTAAAGTAGTTGCATATCCTTTGGTTGCACACAACATGATCATGAGAAGTACAGTCAGTTGTCGCGTGACACATCCAACCCTATGTGTCCGTGGACAAGCTACACCATAGCAGGGTTCTCGTCAGTCCAGTTAGTTTAGATTAGAAGTGATTTGGCACTTTTGTGAGTCTATTCGTAGACCGTGCATGCCCAGTTACTTAGTGTAGATGCATATCCTCTGGTTGCACACCGCATAAGCATAAGCATTTCCATCAGATTCCATCAGATTCCATCAGAGTCAGTTTGGGGATTTTTCAAGTGACTTTATCCTATTTTTCCTTATTTTTAACATTTTCCACTTATTTATTAAGTGACTTTTGTTGGGAACTAAGTAGGGCAAATTGGGTAAGTTAATATATAAGCAAACCCAAGTTAGCATAATAGAGAAGATGAGCAAGGAGCACAGCAGGCCCCCAAGCAGCAGGTGCTTCCCCTCTCTCAACAAGACCCTCTCCAAGCCTCCCTTGGTGAGACCCATTCCCTTCAGCCCATCAGCGTTTTGGATCGCCATCAAGTCTCTCTCCCCCTTGGCGTTTTCCCCACTTGCAACCATCGCCAAAAAGGGCAGCATCGTTGGCGTTTTACACACCTGCAGCAGCCTCAACCTCCAGCGTTTTTGGTCACCAGCAAAGCAGCATATCCAACGTTTTTGTACTTCAGTTTTCAGCCTTGAAGAGAAGATCCTTCTCCAACGCGATTTGCAAGCAAAAGAAAACCTCAAGAACCTCAAGACCCTCAAGAACCAAGTTCCTCATGAACTTAAGAACCAAAGATCCTAGTGCATGGTCGTCACCCGAGGTGGCATGGATACTTCGCATTCAGGTGATGAGCATGAGAGAGGCGACGAAGGATTCTCCCCACTAGGAGATTTTTCCAACCTTCCCCCTTCGCCATCTACGCAACGAGTTGTCCTAACTCCTACGGAGATGATGGTCAAGTCGATGTTGGACATGATGGCACAGCAATAAGAAACGAATCGAGTTGCATTGGCACAACTCGCAAGCAAAGCAGAACAACAAGAAGCTAGGGACCGTGAGCGCGACGACAGAATTGCAAGAATTGCCGCAGAACAAGCAGCAAAGGACTGTGAACAAGAAGCCAAGGACCGCGAGCGCGACGAAAGAAACGCCAGACTTGCGGCACAACAGGAAGACAAGCGCCTTGCTTTAGAACGCGAACGCGACACAAGAACAGAAAGAAAAGAACTAAGAAAGGAGGAAGCGGCAGTACGAAGCGCAGCCTTGGAGGCCGAGCGTAAAGCTCAAAGGGAGCTACGCACTCAAGAATTTATTTCCCAAGTGCTAGCCTCGAAGACCGAACCACCCAAAGATCGTGGGAGTTCCTCAAGTGGTGCAAGCCACGATGCGGATTCCAACAACCCAGTCACCGAAAAGTTGACCTTCAGTAAGTATGATGGTAAGATGGATGCTACGGTTATTCATTCGCATCAATTTAATGGATGCTACGGTTATTCATTCGCATCAATTTAATGCTTATTTTGCGACAACTAAGAAAACAGGAAATAGCAAAGTTTTGACGGCAGCTATGTACCTTGCCGGTGATGCCATTAATTGGTACCACGCATGGCAAGAGGCACAGCTAGCCGCGCACCTAGAGGAAGCCGACGAATTCACGTCTCTCTCTTTTAGTTGGGCTGATTTCCAAGACAAACTCAAGGCGCTGTTTATGCCACCTCAGTACCTTGCACGATTGAAGGACGATTGGCGCGCTCTCAAGCAAAATGGTATGCCGGTTATGTCTTTCTCTAATCGTATTTTGCAGCTCGGCACTGTTGCTAAATTGGCTTTATCTTACAGAAAAATAATTCTAAATGAATTATTGGAATTTTAAGTGAGAGGACTTTTCTCACTGGAGACATCCGAGTACAGAGTATTCCTAGTGCGTCATTCAAAGTAATGACGGGAGCACTGAGAACGGGAATATATGTAAGGCCACCAGGAACGGGTACTTCTGATGCGTCACATCGGATGGGTGACAGGGAGCATCGGAAAGAAGTATCCGACCATCCGGAAACGGACATCTCTGATGCGTCATAGGATGGGTGACATAGAGCATCGTGAAGGAGATTGTACCGTAAGTTCGGTAGGAAAGGACTAGATGATGGGTATTCCTGATGCGTCACAAGGTGGGTGACGGGTGCATCGGAAAGGGAATATCCATAGTCGGGAGGAAATTCCGAACTGTGTTAGAATTGTGCACAAGGAAAAACAAGCACTTGAATGAAGATGGGTTCAGAGGAAACTTTGAGGAAAAAACAGATGCTTTTTGAGAAAGCGGATTGCTTTTCCAGAAAGCAGATGCTTTCCCAGAAAGCAGATGCTTTCCCAGAAAGCAGATGCTTTCCCGCGAGGAAGTTTATGTTTCCATTGCAATTGTGCGTGTGATTGCATCCAGGGACGCCTGGGAAGTGCTGTGAAAGCATTGTTTTTAACTTATAAGGTTTTATTGAGTTTTTGGGCAGGTTCAGACTATTTTTAAAATATGCCGGTCGCCCATTTAATAAGTGGGCAGCCATCTGATAAATAAGGCAAGAGATCAGCCAGCATTTTCTCTCTCTTTTTTTGGCAAAACGGTGAAAAAAAAAATGAAAAAAAAAATTTTGAAAAAAAAAAAAAAAAAAAAACGGCTGCGATCTCCATGCGAGCAGCTTTTCGTGCTTGTGGCTAAGAGCTATAAAAGTATCACATGTCCTCACTCAGAGGAAGACCAATCTTTGCAAGGATGAGATGTTGCTGCAGATTTCAGTCGTAAAGAAGACGTTGCCGGTGATGCCCATGGCTGCCCCAAGTGTACCAGATGTCGTCAAGACCCAGTGTGCGAGTTCCCTCGCGAAGAAGTGCCTACGAAGCATGTTTTCATCGCGACAAGTTGCTGTTTTTCTCTGTTTTCAGCCCATAAACGTCGTAGACGGGGCTGATTTATGAGAAGGAACCCGAGAACACACCTCTTTTGTGTGTAGGATTGGAAGAGAATTTTTCTATACAGAGATCTCTTCCGGGGAATTGCTTTTTCTAGAACCGAGTTGCATCGCGACAAGTTGCTGTTTTTCTCTGTTTTTAGCCCATAAACGTCGTAGACGGGGCTGATTTATGAGAAGGAACCCGAGAACACACCTCTTTTGTGTGTAGGATTGGAAGAGAGGATTTTTCTATACAGAGATCTCTTCCGGGGAATTGCTTTTTCGAGAACCGAGTTGCGTTTCGAGCGTCGAGATTTTGAAGGTAACATTTTCATGTTATGATCTACGAGTATTTGTTTACAGGCGTACTTCCTCTTAGTGAGGGAGTAGGAGCAGAGGAAGGCACGAGCCTCTGCAGGAGAAAAGCGCTCTGAGGAACTAGAGCCAGATCAGCCCAAGGGTTTCGTACCCGAATTTGGGAAGCAGGCCCACGGATCGAAGAGAGGTAGACTCTCGAGATGTGATCCGGAAGTTGAAATTCCCAAGGGAAGGACTTCGCTTCCGGGAAAGCAGAGTTGTTCTGCGGGAAGAGGTGTAACAAACTGCTGACGTGTCAAAGCCTAAAGAATGGAGCCAACTTACAGATGAGAGCAGAAACCCTAACCCTAATTTCTGCCAAAAACCCTTACGCTAAAACTTGCAAACCCTAATTCTAGAAACCTTAAGAAGAACAAGCAACAGAAGAAGAAGTCCTACCAACTTATGGGGATCCTGTCCGATGGGGTCCCAAGTGGCATAAAGGCATTAAAAATAAAGCAGAACACACTCAAAAGACTTTGCACATCAAAATATGATGATGTGGCACCTGTACGGACGTCCCGGAATTCGCGGCGGATTTTTAGGGAAATCCCGAAATTTTAGGAAAGTGAATTTTTGGGGTCAGCTTTTCATATTTGATGCTTTTAGGCTTTGGGCCTTCAAATATGAGCCTTGGGGGCCCTCTCTAGCACTCTTCAGCACGCAGATTGCAGAGGAGGTGCTCCCCGGCTGTTGTACTTTGCGAATCAGCAGTAATATAAAGAAATACCGAAAGGGGCGCCAAGGTTTGGGGCCAATACTCTTTGGGGTGGAATTTCGCCACTCCGTGTCGCGTGTCGTCTCTCTCTCTCTCTCTCTCCCTCTCTCAGTTCAGTTGTTATTGAACAGTTGTTATTGAAGTACTAAAAGTCTGTTCAGTCTGTTCTTTTCTATTGGCACGTGGTGCCTGCCTTGTGACAAGAGGACTCTGGAAACAGAGTTGGAAAAGAGAGTTGCAGGGATGTCATGCCCTGAGTCTAGAAGGTGAGATCCAGAGGCGAGAACCTTGGTTCTCAAGGATTTGGAATAAGGAACGAAAGTTCCTTGGAATACGGTTTTGCCCTAAGAATCGGAAGCCGAGGCTTCCAAGAAGCATCAAGTCTTATTCTCGAACAAACGTGGTAATAGGTTCGGTTCAAGTGCTTGTATAGACTTCTCCTCAGTAATAAAGATACTATTACGGGGGGGGACCAGCCCATCTTTTGGTCCCCAGTATTGTGTCGATCTTCTCACTCTCTATCTCTCTCTCTCTATCTATTTCTCTCTATATCCTTTGGCTTCAGTACTAAGTGATAAAGTCTATTTATTCGAATGTATTTTATATTGTTATGCGCTCCCGCTCCCGTTTGTGACAGTGGTATCAGAGCATGGTCTCCTCTCTTTCTCTGTAAAGAGGACGACTCTGGGAAGATACGGGAAGAAGCCATGACAAGCCAAGAGAGAAGTAAGCAGGCGGAAACCTAAGTCTTGCAGGAAAAGATCGCAGAGTTGGAAATTTTTTTTCTCTCCGCAAGAAGGCGACACAAGATTTGGGATTCTCTGAGAAGGCGACAAGAGCATGATGCTCAAGAACCTAGAGAATCCAAGTCGAGTGTCGTCTCTCTCTCTCTCCCTCTCTCAGTTCAGTTGTTATTGAAGTACTAAAAGTCTGTTCAGTCTGTTCTTTTCTATTGGCACGTGGTGCCTGCCTTGTGACAGTGGTATCAGAGCATCAGGCGTGTGCTTTTCTGAAAGCATACCGATCCTACAAAAGAGCAGACAGAGCTATTGGAATTGAATTATATTTGAGGTATCAGCCACTCCCACCCTTACTTCATCGCGCATCGGGCGCGCTCCAGTCTTCACCGCTCATGTCTTACATGGCATAAGCCATGCAAGAGAAGGATCCAGATTTGTTTCAAGTCACTGTTTTTCTCAGAAGCAGTGCCATGCAGATGTTGATGTCTATAGCTACCAAGCAGCATACTCCAAGTACTTGGCAAGCTTTCAAGAAAATTTTTGCCCGAAGTTATATGGTTTCTGACATCTTCCTTCGGAGTGCAACTTCTGGCAGAGTGGGGTATCCTGAAATGCTTGCCATGGAAACCCTAGCAGATCATAACTTGAAATTTCTCGACATCTCTCAGTAGATGTCTCTTCACAAGCAGATGACCTTGGAGATTCGGTGCGATTGCTATCTTGGGACTACCATCGCCGCCAAAGAAACACAGTCTGTCCAAGAGCTGATGGACCATGCTGTGCTCGGCTACGGCCTTACGGAATGAACCTAACCCTAATTTTTGGTGCAGGTTCCAGGATGGAAAGTCCGTCGACTTTTCGAGCTCGACTGATGTCGAGATTGCGTTTTTAAGTTTGAAATCTGTTTGAGAACTTGTTTGGTGATCCTGTTTGAAATTTGTTTGAAATGGATGGTATCTGTTTTGAACCTGTCTTGGTGCCGATTTGAATTGTTTGACTCTGGTTTTAATACTGGTTTCAATGATTGGTGATTTTACTCCCGAGTGGAGTAGTGAGAAATTATGTTTGAGAATGCTTGTTCATACTCATGGCTCGGACCCTTGTGTTTATTTGCGGGGGGAGTATTGAATGATTGAAAAGTGTTGTTGTTACTCATGGCCCGGACCCTTGTGGTTATTTACGGGGGGAGTATTGTTGTTGTTACTCATGGCCCGGACCTGGATGGTTATGCGGGAGGAGTATTAAGAAGTCTGAGCATTGGTTACTCTCAGCACCTCCAAACGACGCAGGCTGCGGTCTGGGGGGCATTTGGTTGTAAAAGGCCTCTATATCTCATGGCCCGGACCTTTTTAGGTTATTCGCGGGAGGAGTGATGAGGGAGTCGTTGAACAGCTCATGGCCCGGACCTGGATGGTTATTTGCGGGGGGAGTGCTCATCGGTGGCTTTATGTTTCTATGTCTTGTAACATGCATATGTGAGCATTTGTGTTGCATTGTGATGTGCCAACCACTGAATATTCCTAATTGGATGAGATTGCCTGGGTATGTAATTTTAGTGCATCAAGACACCCGAGGAAGATCAGTACGGTCTGGGTGTGATGGCTAATTTTACTACGCCGGAATATCAAGAGTTCCGATTTGGACGAAAGGAGAAGCTAACTCCTTGATCAAAACAACTGATAGGAGCAGCTAACTCCTTGATCAAAAGAGCAGAAAGGAGAAGCTAACTCCTTATTAAAAGAGCAAATTGATTGTCCCTCGGAATGTCCCTCGGAATGACCCTCGGAAATTTTTTGAGCTAACTTGAGTTGTCTTGCAGGTATGGTGTAATCGCGGACGATTACTCTTTCAAGAAGGGGAGATGTAACAAACTGCTGACGTGTCAAAGCCTAAAGAATGGAGCCAACTTACAGATGAGAGCAAAAACCCTAACCCTAATTTTTGCCAAAAACCCTAACGCTAAAACCTGCAAACCCTAATTTTAGAAACCCTAAGAAGAACAAGCAACAGAAGAAGAAGTCCTACCAACTTATGGGGATCCCGTCCGATGGGGTCCCAAGTGGCATAAAGGCATTAAAAATAAAGCAGAACACACTCAAAAGACTTTGCACATCAAAATATGATGATGTGGCACCTGTACGGACATCCCGGAATTCGCGGCGAATTTTTAGGGAAATCCCGAAATTTTAGGAAAGTGAATTTTTGGGGTCAGCTTTTCATATTTGATGCTTTTAGGCTTTGGGCCTTTAAATATGAGCCTTGGGGGCCCTCTCTGGCACTCTTCAGCACGCAGATTGCAGAGGAGGTGCTCCCCGGCTGTTGTACTTTGCGAATCAGCAGTAATATAAAGAAATACCGAAAGGGGCGCCAAGGTTTGGGGCCAATACTCTTTGGGGTGGAATTTCGCCACTCCGTGTCGCGTGTCGTCTCTCTCTCTCTCTCTCTCTCTCTCTCTCTCTCTCCCTCTCTCAGTTCAGTTGTTATTGAACAGTTGTTATTGAAGTACTAAAAGTCTGTTCAGTCTGTTCTTTTCTATTGGCACGTGGTGACTGCCTTGTGACAAGAGGACTCTGGAAACGGAGTTGGAAAAGAGAGTTGCAGGGATGTCATGCCCTGAGTCTAGAAGGTGAGATCCAGAGGCGAGAACCTTGGTTCTCAAGGATTTGGAATAAGGAACGGAAGTTCCTTGGAATAGGGTTTTGCCCTAAGAATCGGAAGCCAAGGCTTCCAAGAAGCATCAAGTCTTATTCTCGAACAAACGTAGTAATAGGTTCGGTTCAAGTGCTTGTATAGACTTCTCCTCAGTAATAAAGATACTATTACGGGGGGGGGACCAGCCCATCTTTTGGTCCCCAGTACTGTGTCGATCTTCTCACTCACTATCTCTCTCTCTATCTATTTCTCTCTATATCCTTTGGCTTCAGTACTAAGTGATAAAGTCTATTTATTCGAATGTATTTTATATTGTTATGCGCTCCCGTTTGTGACAGTGGTATCAGAGCATGGTCTCCTCTCTTTCTCTGTAAAGAGGACGACTCTGGGAAGATACGGGAAGAAGCCATGACAAGCCAAGAGAGAAGTAAGCAGGCGGAAACCTAAGTCCTGTAGGAAAAGATCGCAGAGTTAGAAATTTTTTTTCTCTCTGCAAGAAGGCGACACAAGATTTGGGATTCTCTGAGAAGGCGACAAGAACATGATGCTCAAGAACCTAGAGAATCCAAGGAGCGGAATGCTCGAGATCCTTCAGAATCCAGAAGATATCTGTGAACATCAATCCAGAACAATAGCCAAGAAATCCCGTTATCTCGGGAAGGATATGAAGACGGTCTCTAGACCTAGAAACACTCCAGTCAAGTTTGATACTTTGGACGGAAGGGAAGATTTCCTGAAAGCTACTGCTTTCATTCGACAGTTTGAAGTTGACTTTGCAAACGGCAATTTCTGAGAAGTATCGAAGGTGAGGTATGTGACCAAACACCTCAAGGGGATTGCAAGTACTTGGTGGTATACCAAAGCTCTGCAAGGAACTTACAAAAACAATTTAAGGTTGAATTCTCCGACAAATTTTTTTTCCTCTACGCTTTGAGGAAGGCATTCAAGAAGATTGGGATCGGTTTGCCTAATAGGAACACGAGCGAGTCAAAGCAAGTAGTGGTTCACTCTTGCCAAGGTAGCTCCATTCTTGATTCTCTCTGAGGAAGGAAAGATGAACAAATTTAACGAAGGACTTTTGCCCGAATTTTGTAACGCATCTGCAAGAGAATCTAATCCCCACAGTGGGACGGGAACCATTGAACACAGAAACAATAAATTTTTGTTACCTCTCCTCGAAGGATACATTGCTATCCGGAGAAAGTTTGGAGTAAGGGAATTCAATCTAACTCGTGAGATTTTGAACAAAAGACCCTCGAACTTTAAGTGAGAGGGTAGGTCTTTGATCAAAGTTAAATCTTTGAGGAACTCATAAACTGCGTATTGCTTTTATGCACAAGATATGCATGTGTCTAACCAGGACAATCACTCTCAAGTGTTTATGAGAGTAGAATTGAGTTGAAACATTGCTTTATGCGATGAATTGGTTTGCTCAACCATCCGGAAGGTCAACTATTGATCTCGTATCCGGTAGTTCACCAACAAATTACGTGCTATTGCGGGTAGGACGGCAAAAAGGAAGGAACCATTCCGAGATTTCAACCAAAGAAAAGGGCTTTCAGTAAGCTTGAGGACCTTATGAACCAACACCTCCTACCCGGTAAGGGAAGATATGGTAGTGCTTTTCGCACAAGTGAATGAACACTCTCTTTACGAGGGAATGAACCAATGACGACTACGGCCTGTGCTCGAGAAATCCAAGAATTATTTGATGAGCGAGTTTTGGTCTAAGATCGAGCCAAGGGATCGTCAAGTTGAGCGTCTTCGCTCTAAGGATCTTACGAAGGGAAGGAAATTTCCCAGGTTCACCAAAACTCTAACACAGCTTAAGAATTATGTACACTTTTGAGTACATGGATAACACACGAAGATGCAGACCTATGCCAGGAACTGGACGAGAGTTTGTTATACTCTCTTGAGCGTCTTTTTGTGCGCAAGGATATTCCGACACGAGAATCTCTATTTGAGATGTGTTCGGTAGAAGGAATTTAAGTTTCTCTACGGAGAAGAGGTTTTCTGATGATCGTTGATCATTGAGTATGCTATGTGCTTTTACCATTACAGAAGCAACTTTTGGTTGCGGTATATGTTTCTCCATGAGCAGGTCAAGTAGCATTTACACGCTGCTGGAATAAATTCGAACTATTATGTTCGTAAGAATATAGCTCGCCAACCGTTTCAAAATGGTAAGAATTAGATATGGGAGAACATCCCTGAGAATCAAAGAAGGTTCGCTCTATTGTGAACCGGGTTTGAACGTACGTTCAGAAAATGCTATGGCTAGAATCCTATCTACCTGAGATTTTGCAAATCGTCATTGATGCTCGCAAGGTGAATCATTTTTTTATGATTTTGTAAGGAAGAGACGCTAATGGGCGTCGGGAAATCACTGCTGGTGGTAATAACTCGCAGGAGGAAAAGATTGGAAGGAAGTGCCGCCGTGCACAAAGAATCTTCGGATTGGAACCGTCGGCCTACGTTGAGCGACGGCCCGAAACAAGAACCTTCTTTAAGGTGATCGCAAACTTTGTTTGTGAAAGAAAGACATCGAGCTTAATGCTCTATGACTTGAGCATTCCCTATGTGGGAGGACACAAGAGGTTTAATACCCTCTGGACTAGCGCAAGGACAGATACCTAGATTGATTTCTAAGAGGATTATTCTTCTCGAGGTTGAGAAGGCGAAAGTGAGTTAACAGATTCTCGGATGAGGAAACTTTCGATCTATTGGAAAGACACGAATGATGAGTTCTTACATGGTTCGTAAGTTGAATGAATGGTGAAGGATATCCTCGAGGTACTAGAGGAAGGACATGAACTGGTAAGGTAAGTATTGAATTATTGAATCTTTGTTTAATTTAATTTTTAAGTTCTCTTTTGAGAAAGGACTAGCTCAACTCACCATTGAGCAAGATTTGGAATCTTTCCGGTTTCTCCTCGGCAGTTCAGTTGGACCTCTACAGTTGAGGACAACTGTTTATAAGTGAGAGGGATGTTACTAAATTGGCTTTATCTTACAGAAAAATAATTCTAAATGAATTATTGGATTTATAAGTGAGAGGGTTTTCTCGCTTGGAACACCAAGGAAAAATAATTCTAAATGAATTATTGGAATTTTAAGTGAGAGGACTTTTCTCACCGGAGACATCCGAGTACAGAGTATTCCTAGTGCGTCATTCAAAGTAATGACGGGAGCACTGAGAACGGGAATATATGTAAGGCCACCAGGAACGGGTACTTCTGATGCGTCACATCGGATGGGTGACAGGGAGCATCGGAAAGAAGTATCCGACTATCCGGGAACGGACATGTCTGATACGTCATAGGATGGGTGACATAGAGCATCGTGAAGGAGATTGTACCGTAAGTTCGGTAGGAAAAGACTAGGTGATGGGTATTCCTGATGCGTCACAAGGTGGGTGACGGGTGCATCGGAAAGGGAATATCCATAGTCGGGAGGAAATTCCGAACTGTGTTAGAATTGTGCACAAGGAAAAACAAGCACTTGAATGAAGATGGGTTCAGAGGAAAAAACAGATGCTTTCTGAGAAAGCGCATTGCTTTTCGGGAAAGCAAATGCTTTCCCGCGAGGAAGTTTATGTTTCCATTGCAATTGTGCGTGTGATTGCATCCAGGGACGCCTGGGAAGTGCTGTGAAAGCATTGTTTTTAACTTACAAGGTTTTATTGAGTTTTTGGGCAGGTTCAGACTATTTTTAAAATACGCCGGCCGCCCATTTAATAAGTGGGCAGCCATCTGATAAATAAGGCAACAGATCAACCAGCGTTTTCTCTCTCTTTTTTTGGCAGAACGGTGAAAAAAAAAATTTTGAAAAAAAAATAAAAAAATGGCTGCGATCTCTACGCGAGCAGCTATTCGTGCTTGTGGCTAAGAGCTATAAAAGTATCACATGCCCTCACTCAGAGGAAGACCAATCTTTGCAAGGAGGAGATGCTGCTGTAGATTTCAGCCGTAAAGAAGACGTTGCCGGTGATGCCCATGGCTGCCCCAAGTGTACCAGATGTCGTCAAGACCCAGTGTGCGAGTTCCCTCGCGAAGAAGTGCCTACGAAGCATGTTTTCATCGCGACAAGTTGCTGTTTTTCTCTGTTTTCAGCCCATAAACGTCGTAGACGGGGCTGATTTATGAGAAGGAACCCGAGAACACACCTCTTTTGTGTGTAGGATTGGAAGAGAGGATTTTTCTATACAGAGATCTCTTCCGGGGAATTGCTTTTTCGAGAATCGAGTTGCATCGCGACAAGTTGCTGTTTTTCTCTGTTTTTAGCCCATAAACGTCGTAGACGGGGCTGATTTATGAGAAGGAACCCGAGAACACACCTCTTTTGTGTGTAGGATTGGAAGAGAGGATTTTTCTATACAGAGATCTCTTCCGGGGAATTGCTTTTTCGAGAACCGAGTTGCGTTTCGAGCGTCGAGATTTTGAAGGTAACATTTTCATGTTATGATCTACGAGTATTTGTTTACAGGTGTACTTCCTCTTAGTGAGGGAGTAGGAGCAGAGGAAGGCACGAGCCTCTGCAGGAGAAAAGCGCTCTGAGGAACTAGAGCCAGATCAGCCCGAGGGTTTCGTACCCGAATTTGGGAAGCAGGCCCACGGATCGAAGAGAGGTAGACTCTCGAGATGTGATCCGGAAGTTGAAATTCCCAAGGGAAGGTCTTCGCTTCCGGGAAAGCAGAGTTGTTCTGTGGGAAGAGGACTCTGGAAACAGAGGTGGAAAAGAGAGTTGCAGGGATGTCATGCCTTGAGTCTGGAAGGTGAGATCCAGAGGCGAGAACCTTGGTTCTCAAGGATTTGGAATAAGGAACGGAAGTTCCTTGGAATAGGGGTTTTGCCCTAAGAATCGGAAGCCGAGGCTTCCAGGAACCATCAAGTCTTATTCTAGAACGAACGTGGTAATACGTTCGGTTCAAGTGCTTGTATAGACTTCTCCTCAGTAATAAAGATACTATTACGGGGGGGACTAGCCCTTCTATTGGTCCCTAGTACTGTGTCGATCTTCTCACTCTCTATCTCTCTCTCTATCTATTTCTCTCTATATCCTTTGGCTTCAGTACTAAGTGATAAAGTATATTTATTCGAATGTATTTTATATTGTTATGCGCTCCCGTTTGTGACAGGCACTCAATTACGCAAATCGGATTCGGAGCGCAAGGAGGCATTTCTTTACGGATTGGACGAGTATATCAAGTATGATGTCGAGGTACGAGATCCAATCGATCTCAACAAAGCGGTAGCGATTGCTGTCGCACACGAGATGAAGCACAACAAAGGAAAGCCTAAGAAAAACAATACTTCTCAAGGAACCCCGCAGAATTCTCAGAACACACAGAATGGTAAGAACGGTAAGAATGGTAATTCTTCTAGCCCGTCTTTCTCTAATTCCTCGGAAAAGAACTCGAACAATGAATCTAAGGGTAAAGCTAAAGCACCTTCCAAACCTAAGCTAACTCCTGATGAAAAAGCTTCACAAGGAATTATAGGAGGATACATCACGGCTGACGAACATGTGCTTTATGCTAAAGAAGGTAGATGTTTTCAATGTCACGTCAAGGGTCACATTAAGAAGGCCTGTCCTAAGACAGTCCCACCTAAAGAACCAAAGGCACCCACAACTACCACAAGGACTGTCACAACACAACCTGCAGCTTCTCCCGACTCTGACACACACATTGATGAAGTGTCATGGTCATGTAAAGGGGCAACGTTTTATCATATTGTTTGATCCAGGCAGTATGCACGATGCGATTAGTCCCCTTCTCGTTGAGAGAGACCGCCTAGAGGTTAGTCAGAAAGCTCCTCTCGAGGTTTCTGGCTTCGCTCCTGGTATGGACTCTCTCATCACGAAGGAGTGCCTTGATGTGATGTTTACCGTTCAACAAGCTTCTTTTCGCAGGAAATTTCTTGTATCTCCTCTCTCAGGATGTGATATGATTTTGGGCATTAAATGGTTTCGTGAACTTGACGCTCACATTAAATTTGGTGCTAACACCATAGTTACCAAGAACGGGAAACCGGAACGGAAACGGGGAACGGGAACGCGGAACAAAATGCCATTTCCTGTTACGGGTACTCACGTTTGAAACACAGAACGGGGATTCGGAACGGGAACTTGGAATGGGAACGGGGAACGGAGACCTGAAAATGGCCATTCCCTGTTACTATGGCTAACACGATCACTTTACATTCCGACACTGATTTCCTCCTCATCATTCGTGCTGAGGAGGGCTTGCATTCTTTGCCTCTCATCTCGCATGTATAGGTAAAGCGTGCATTACGAAGAGGAGCACAAGCGGCATTTATGTATGCTACTCCAGTTTCCCAGAGCATTCAGGCTCAAGGTAAGTATTCGGAGTTGTTTACAAAGTTTAAACATCTCTTCTTGCAGGATGATCTTCCACCTCGTCTCCCACCCGAGCGGCTGGAGGACCATCGCATCGAGCTTATGGAGGGAGCGCAGCCTGTCAGTAAGGCTCCCTACCGTTTGAACAAGTCACAAGAGGAAGAGTTAGAGCGACAACTCACGGAGTTGATGGCTAGAGGATTCATACGTCCTAGTGTAAGTCCTTTTGCTGCCCTTATTTTGTTTGTTCGCAAGAAGGATGGTTCGTCTCGTTTGTGTGTTGATTACAGGGCATTAAACAAGATGACCGTTAAGAACAAGTTTCTGATGCCTCGCATTGAGTATATCCTTGATAAGCTCAATGGGGCAAAGGTTTTCAGCAAGGTCGATCTCAAAAGTGGATACCATCAGGTACGGGTATTCAAAGGCGATATTTTCAAGACCGCCTTTCGCATCGAGCGAGGGCAATGGGAGTATGTTGTTATGCCTTTTGGATTGACAGGAGCCGTTGGTACGTTCAATCGTCTCATGGTAGGTCGTTTCAGCGATATGGTAGGTGTATGTGTGTTCATCTTTTTAGATGATATTCTCATTTTTTCTGGATCGTGGGAGCAACATGAAAGAGATGTTGAAAGGGTACTAACTCGTTTGGATGAGTGTTAGTTGTACATTGTAACTAAGAAGTCTGCATTTTTTCTTGCTGAAGTCACTTATCTGGGTTATATCATTTCTGCAGAAGGCGTCAAGCTAGACCCCGCGAAGGTGGAACAGGTTCGTAATTGGGATTTGCCCAAAACTGCATATGATGTGCGTTCTTTTCTTGGTCTATGTCAAGCATATAGTTCGCACATAGAGAATTTTTCACGCATTGCTGCACCTATGACTGATGTTTTGAAAGGGGTAAAGACTCGCCGTCAGCGCGTAGACTTGCCCGAGGCAACCATTGAGGCTTTCGCAGATCTCAAGGTTGCGGTGACAGAAGCACCGTGTCTTATCCTTGCCTCTTGGGATGATCCCTTTGAGGTATGGACGGATGCGAGCAATGTCGTCATAGGCGCTGTGCTCCAGCAGCATGGTCGCCTAGTAGCTTTCCTTAGCCAGAAGCTCAATAGTGCGGAAAAGAATTATTCAGTTTATGATAAAGAACTGTTGTCTGTCATTCACTCTCTTAAGCATTGGAAGCATTTTTTGTACGGTAGAGAGTTTACAGTGCACACAGATCATCAAGTCCTCAAGTGGCTCCAGTCTATGCCTAGTGCACATTGGAGTGATTGCCAAGCGCGGTGGTCACAATTTTTTGAGAAATTTGGCGGTTTGATTGAGTATGTGCTTGGAAAAGCTAACCCTGTTGCAGATGCGTTGAGTCGCAAAGGACAGATTTTGGCTTTTGAGTCAAGAACCACATTTTCTATACAGGGTGAGTCTTTTGACAGCATGAAGAATCAGTATGTAGATTCGGAGTTTGGTAAGTGTTGGTTGCAGGCTCTTGCTTTCCAAGGGCCCAACAACTATCTCATTCGTGATGGATTGTTATTTTTTCGTTAGCGTTTATGTGTGTTGCCCTCTCTCAAGCCAACCATATTGCATGATGCACATGATTCTCTCACGGGTGGGCATAGGGGTATGAACATCATATTAGAAAAGATTGAACGTTTTTTTTATTGGCCTAAAATGCGGAAAGATGTGTTTCGTTATGTCACACAGTGCACTATATGTCAAAAAGTGAAACCTCCTCGGGGTAAGCAGCAAGGCCTCTTGCTTTCGCTGCCTATTCCCGAGGGACCTTTTCAAAATATCTCTATGGATTTTGTGACTAACTTACCACCAAGTCTGCATTCAAGGAACGCACAATGTTTAACAATTGTTGATCGTTTCAGCAAATTTTGCATGTTGATTCCTTGCAAAGCCACAGTTATTGCACAAGATGTTGCACGATTGTTCATCAAGCATTGGTACCCCCTCTGTGGTTTGCCAAAGTCCATTGTTTCAGATAGGGATGTTCAACTTTTGGCGTGCACTCTTTGAAACTTTGGGCACAAAGTTGAATTTTTCATCCGCTTTTCATCCACAGTCAGATGGTCAAACCGAAATTTATAATCAGTTGGCTTTTGATGTGTTAAAATCTTATGTTCATGATCAACAGTCTCAATGGGAGCTCTATCTCCCATTGGTTCAGGCTATTCTAAGTGATTCCTTTTCTTTTGCTATTGGTCGAACTCCGTATGAGGCAGCTTTTGGCCGTCCGTTCCAGTCACTTTTGACTAGATCGGTCAATCAAATGCCTGATGCCAATGCTGAGAGTCAGTTATTGGATGAGATTTCTGAGAGTGTGAAGCTTCGGCTAAGCACGGCTCAGGAATCTTATTCTCGACAGGCTAACAAGTAGCCATCATGAGCATTTTATAGTGCATAGAATCCATTTTCCCTATTTTAGCCATTTTTCACTTATTATTAATAAGTGACTTTGTTGGGAAACTGGGTAGGGCAAATTGGCTAAGTTAATATATAAGAAGAATGGGCCAGCGAAGAGTCCTTCCAAGGATTCCAGACATTGTTGGCGATCTCCCTCGACGTTATACAATTGGGTACCATTACCTCACTTTAAAAAGGAGGGGATGTGACGTGCACATCTAACCCTATGTGCAGGGGACAATCTACTTCAGGTCTAGGGTTCAGATCAGCTTAGAAAGTGTTCTGGCACCTTTGTGAGTTTGTTCGCAGGCCGTGCATGTCCAGGCACTTAAAGTAGTTGCATATCCTTTGGTTGCATACAACATGATCATGAGAAGTACAGTCAATAGCCATCATGAGCATTTTATAGTGCACAGAACCCATTTTTCCTATTTTAGCCATTTTTCACTTATTATTAATAAGTGACTTTGTTGGGAAACTGGGTAGAGCAAATTGGCTAAGTAAATATATAGGAAAAGCTAGCATTAGCACTTTTTGGCAGAAGAGGCAGCATGAGTCCACCAACTCACAGGCACCTTCTCCGCAAGACCGGCAGGAGGCCTAGTGTTTCCAGTCAACAGGAGATGAAGACCAGCGTTTTGGCTCAAGACCAGTCTAGCGTTTTTTTAGCAGATCAGCCCTAGCGTTAGCAGAACACAGAACCAGCCTAGTATTTTTGCAGCAGATCAGGCCTAGCGTTTTTGCATCTTGCAGATACCTAGCGTCTTGTAGATTCCCGGCGACAGATAACACATAGCATCGGCGTCGTCAGTTTTCAGCAGTTAGACTTCGTAGTAGCAACCTCGAACCTCACAGATCTCATGTCACGTGACACATCCAACCCTATGTGTTCCTGGATAAGCTACAACATGATCAGGGTTCAGTCAGTCAAGTCAGTCTAGATTTAGAAGTGATCTGGCACTTTTGTGAGTCTATTCGTAGACCGTGCATGCCCAGTCACTTAGTGTAGATGCATATCCTCTGGTTGCACACAGCATGATCATCAGTATTCCCTTCAGAATCCATCATATTCCATCAGGGGAATTTTCCAGTGCATTTAGCCTATTTTACCTATTTTTGGCATTTTTCACTTATTAATTTAAGTGACTTCCAAACAAAAGTAGGTAGGGGAATTTGGGTAAGAAAATATATAAGCAAACCAAAGTTAGCACTAAATGGTAGAAGAGGCAACAGGAGCCAAGCTCAGCAGGCAACTTCTCACAAGAACCTTGGTGGACTTTCCCCTCCAAGCAGCAGATTCCCTCACCTAGCGTTTTTGCACAGATCCCTAGCCTGGCGTTTTTGCATCAGACCTGCATCGCAAACAGTACCCAGCACCTAGCGTTTTTGCAAGGACCACAACTACTAGCGTTTTTGATCATCAAATCCCCCTGGCGTTTTTGGTTTTCAGCAGCAGATAAAGACCAGCAATTTACACCTAAAGTGTAGCAGAGTCAGCCCGGTAAAGACCTCAGTTTTCAGCCCTAAACTTGCAGATTTTCAGCGTCAAAGACCCACAGAAAACAGCCCCCAAATCAGAGTTTTTGGACTAGTCGTAGATTTCAGTCCATAGCGTTTTTGGACAGTAGTAGAAAGATTTGCAGATTTCAGCCCTTAGGTCGGTCTCGTCGTCACCGTCGTCATCGCCGACATAGCCTAAACTTGCATCAGTCCCATGCATTCCATTTGTACTAGATTGTGCAATCAATAGTAGACCACTCTCGCCGACGAGAGTGGGGCCTTCGGAGGAGGGTTTTACAACGTCTCTGGTGTCGTATCTCTCTTCTTTGTATCTCTTAGTCTCATACACTTGCACGCACAGTGTCCACTCACTTTGTTTGTGATCATAGCATTCTCACATTAAGAACGGAAGGCTCTACCGTCCATAAGAACAAAAGGAACCCTTGAGCACAGTTTGGAGCACTCATCTTGAGCAAAGCGCAAACATTCATTCCGCTGCACCTAACATTGGTATCAGAGCTTTGGCAGTGTTCTGTATCACTCAAGGAAAGAACCACAAGAATCACAAGAATTTTTTTTGCTTGTTGAGGTCGTACGAACCCAAGTTTGCTTGGGCATGTCGATTCCTAATCGTGTTTTTGAAGAGTGACAAGAATCCCAAGAAAGAAGGGTTTGTCAAGCCTCCCCTTGTGCCTCTTTTCACTCATTGAGAGCGGACCGTGCACTTAGCGGCCGGCCAATCGACGTGAGGTGGGAAAAAGCAACCTTGGTGTGAGTGCAAGGCCGCCAAGGGGTGCGCCCACAGAAAGGAGTAGAACTCGGGTGAAGAGAAGATTCTTCTCAAACACAGTTTGTAAGCGAAAGAAAACCCTCAAGAACCTCAAGACCCTCAAGAACCCAAGAACCCAAGTTCCTCGTGAACTTAAGAACCCAAGACCACAAGAACCCACAAGAAGCCACGACTTCAGAATGGTCATCACTCGAAGCGGAATGGATACTTCGCTTAGAGGTGATGAGCATGAGAGAGGCGAAGAAGAATTTTCGTCACCAGGAGGTTTTTCTGACCCTTCCCCATCTACGACAATGATTGCACTTAACTCCTATGGAGGAGTTGGAGCTGATGTTTCTGGAACAGAATTTAGAACGCGAAGCAAGAAATGCAGAAAGAATAGCAAAAATGAATCGCAAGCACGCAGAAATAAAAGCAGAAATGGATCGTAGGCACGCAGACGACAAAGCAGAAGGAGAAGCAGAAAGAAAGGCACGACAAGAACAGCGCGACCGACACATGCAAGAGTTCTTGCGACTCTTTTCTCAAGTGCCGGCACAGATGCAAGAGATTCAGGAGACGGAGACTCTCTCAGTCCCTTCTTCTCCAAAGCATGACACACGGAATTTGCATGATTGTGAGCAGCATGATGATTTGAATGACAATGATTTGCATGATCAAGATGTGATTTCTCACGAGCATGATGATTTGCATGATCAAGATGTAATTTCTCACGAGCATGATGATTTGCATGAAGATGATGTGATTGTTCACAAGTATGATGTGTTAGTGGATGCTTTTTCTAGCGAAGCTAACCTCGTTGTAGATTCGATCAATCACGAAGAACCGATCTTGGCTTTCGAGTCGAGGTCTAAAGAACCTCCACAGAACGATTCAATCATTCAAGAAGAACCGATCTTGGCTCTCGAGCCTAGGTCCAAAGAACCCTCACAGGAAGTATTATGTGTTCGCATGATTAGTACGCACGCATTGTTCTAGTGTTTCATTCGTGATCGTTTCTTGTATTTTAGTTAGCGTCTTGATGTGATCCCTTTTATTAGGCATGACATATTGTACGTTGAGCACGTTTCACTCATGGATGAGCACGAATGTCTGCGGATTTTTCATGAAAAGCTGAAAAGTAGGCATTCAAGGAAGTCACATTCCATGTCTTTTCCTCGGCATGACACATTGGTAGAAAGAGCACATGAAAGTATGAGCATCTAGCATCGGCATTTTCGGTGAATTGCCACAGTTGATTGATTTAGATCAGCAAGACAAGATTTGATCTTATTGTTTACGTGTATGTGGTGAACGGTTTGACACTCCGTCTATTTGTTCATCTACGTTGCATGCACAATCTTTGAGGAAGACGAGATTTTTTCCATTCACTTTACATGGAATGGGTATGTTTATGTTTTTGTGTTGGAAGTGGTTTCATGAATTTTTAGCCATGGAGATTCTTGAAGAAGAAAGAAGCATGACTCTCGACGAAGTTGAAGCACAGTTCGGAGCACTCATCTTGAGCAAAGTTCAAACATTCATTCCGCTGCACCTTACATTGGAGCATGACTCTCAATGGAGATTCTTGAAGAAGAAGGAAGCATGACTCTCGATGGAGATTCTTGAAGAAGAAGGAAGCATGACTCTCAATGAAGTTGAAGCATTGAAGGAGCCACATAAGAATTTTTGTCGCTTTCGGCGTGGCCCAAAGAAGCAAGCTTTGTAGACCTTTCTGAAGTTCAAGTACCGCACGATCCACACATCAAAGTGGGCCGGCGAAGAGTCCCTTTCAGAATTTCGGATGCCATTGGCGATCTCCCTCGACGCCATACTGTTCGGTACCAGTATCTCACTTTGAAAAGGAGGGATGTCACGTGACACATCTAACTCTATGTGTCGTGGACAAGCTACAGCATGATCAGGGTTCAGTCAGTCAAGTCAATCTACATTTAGAAGTGATCTGACACTTTTGTGAGTCTTCGTAGACCGTGCATGTCCAGTCACTTAGTGTAGATGTATATCCTCTGGTTGCACACAGCATGACCATCAATATTCCCTTGAGAATCTATCAGATTTCATCAGGGAAATTTTCCAGTGCATTTAGTCTATTTTACCTATTTTTGGTATTTTTCACTTATTAATTTAAGTGACTTCCCAACAAAAGTAGGTAGGGCAATTTGGGTAAGAAAATATATAAGCAAACCAAAGTTAGCACTAAATGGCAGAAGAGGCAACAGGAGCCAAGCTCAGCAGACAACTTCTCAGAAGAACCTTGGTGGACTTTCTCCTCCAAGCAGCAGATTTCCTCACCTAGCGTTTTTGCACAAATCCCCAGCTTGGCGTTTTTGCATCAGACCTGCTGACGGGAGCAAAGCGAACCCCGAACCCCCGACGGCCTCTAAAACACCGGGGACCGAATGGCGCGCCTCGAGCCTGTCATGGTAAAGCAAACAGGGGGCACCACCTAGCTTCAGCGGCTAGGACGCAAACAACACACCACCATAACAAAGTTTTCATCCAAGAGAGATGGATGCTTGGGAGTAATGATGAAGAGGAAAGGGAATGAGATCAAGTGAGAGAGAGAGAGAGAGAGAGAGAGAGAGAGAGAGCGAGGGAGGGGGTATAACGGCTTAGTACTTAGGCACCACAAAAGGATGGCGAATCCGCACACCCTTCACACATACACAAGCTCACTCCAAACACAAGACTAGGTGGCGATTCCGCACACCTCACATGGGCAAAACATTGCAAGAAAACATACTCACAAAACCTCAAGCTTTATTTAGAGAATAAGGCGATGAAATGGGGAGCATAGGGTAGGGGAATGAGAAGGGAGAGCGTGGTAGAGCACATGGCGGATAGGTGGGAGTTGATGGCGAAGACTCGCACGAGGGTTATGGCCATCATCCTTCATTTAGTTTCCCTTCATCTTCTATAGCCCAAGGGTGTAGAGGTCATGCTCAAGACGAGCATGGTGATTGCGGTGATGGTGATGGTGTGGGTGTGTGTGTGTGCACTAGGCACACATAGTGCATAGTGTACTCTTTGGTGATGGTGTGTGTGTCCTTAGTGTGATGGTGACCCCTCTTTATATAGGGAAGGAGGGGGGAGAAATTCTAGAATTTAGAAATGAAGAAATCATTATCTACATAGGCCATGTGATTGTGGGCCCCACTTGTCTGGCTGTGTGTATATGTGCCAGAACAGCAGTCTCATGAGAGAGAGACTAAGAGAGAGATGGGTTGATGAAAAAAAGTGAGAGGTGACATGGAGAATAAAGTAATTACAAGAGGGGAGAGAGGGGAGTGTGTTCAGAGGTGAATCTGTGTGCAGATGTGTGTGAACACAAGAAAAATCAGGTAACCACCGGGTGGAGATGGGTCTGTGGGCACCTTTTTCAGTGAAACTGAGTGTGTGTGAGTGTGGGGGAGGTTATTTAGCTACAAGACAAGAGACATGGCGCCCTTTAGAGAGAGAGGGGGGTATTTGGGTCATGGGATATGATAGGAGAGAGAAAGAGGGGGTGGGGTATACTATTTTGGAAGATAGGGTAAGTTGCATGTGAGTTAGGGTGCATTATTGGTGAGTTACAATGCATTATTGGTGAGAGGTGGGGTAGCTTGAGGGGAGAGAGAAAGGAGAAAGGACAAGGGGAAGAGAGAGGGGGTTGACCTTTTGAGTGGAGGAGAGGAAAAGGGACACACAGTGGGGCAACAGTGAAGAAAAAGGAGGCAAGGTGGGGATGGGCTGCCCCGCAGGCATGAGGTGGCCTATTTTACCTTTCTCATATATTTACATAATCATACTTTATTTTTTTTCTTACTTTTTCCAATGTCTTTTATCACTCCCTCCCTAAGAGGGGGTTTTCATGGGGTGGGGACGAGAGAAGAGGGGTATGGGAGCTTGGCTTGTGAAAAGCCCCCATCACTGCATCGCCAACAGTACCCAGCACCTAACAGTACCCAGCACCTAGCGTTTTTGCAAGGACCACAACTGCTAGTGTTTTTTATCATCAGATCCCCATGGCGTTTTTGGTTTTCAGCAGCAGATAAAGACCTCAGTTTTCAGCCCTAAACTTGCAGATTTTCAACGTCAAAGACCCACAGAAAACAGCCTTCAAATCAGCGTTTTTGGACTAGTCGCAGATTTCAGCCCATAGCGTTTTTGGACAGCAGTAGAAAGGTTTGGAGATTTCAGCCCTTGGGTTGGTCTCGTCGTCACCGTCGACATAGCCTAGACTTGCATCAGTCTAATGCATTCCATTTGTACCAAATTGTGCAATCAATAGTAGACCACTCTCGCCGACGAGAGTGGGGCCTTCGGAGGAGGGTTTTACAATGTCTCTGGTGTCCTATCTCTCTTCTCTGTATCTCTTAGTCTCATACACTTGCACGCACAGTGTTCACTCACTTTGTTTGTCATAGCATTCTCTCATTAAGAACGGAAGGCTCTACCGTCCATAAGAACAAAAGGAACCCTTGAGCACAATTTGGAGCACTCATCTTGAGCAAAGCGCAAACATTCATTCCGCTGCACCTAACATCTCACCTTCCCGCAGCAGATCCTCGTCGCGTGGTCTGATCAACCAGCGTTTTCAGTTTCAGCTCGCTGTTCACAAATTACAGCATCTACATTTTCAGCGCATCGTCGTCGCGTCGTCGTCATCACCGTCCTCGTCGACTTAGTGTCAGAATTTAGCAGATACCAGATTTGCAGATCTCAGCCCCTAGCGTTTTCAGATTTCTGCCCATCTCGTCGTCGTCATCATCGCGTCAACATCGTCGGCAAGTCCATTGCATTTAGACCATTGTACGAGATTTGTGCAATCAATAGCATAGACCTCTCTCGCCATAGAGAGTGGGTGTCTAGGAGGTGTATTTTTCCTATTGCCTTCCGTAAATAAGTACTAGATATTTTTATTTATTTTTTATTTTACTTGTTTTCCTTGGAACCGTTGAAAAGGTGCAAGTGGACATTGCATGGCTAGTGTGAAACGGCTGCGGCCAAACGGGTTTCTCACATCGGGAGTCTAGGTTAGTCAGTCTAGAACTGGTTGGGCCAGTTAGCACTGAATTCTGATGAGTATGGAAGCCTGTGTGCGCCAAATGAACTCTGGGCCACTCGGAAAGTCACAACTTTATAAGTGAGTGGGAACTAGGGAATTAACTCAAAGGGGAAAACTTGACACTTGGTAGGAGGAGAGCAGCTTGCAGATACCCCAGCAAGAGGAGGCGCCCATTTGAGGCTGGGGCTGATAGAAGTGACCTACAGTGTGTGTGTGTGTGTGAGTAGTGGGTGTAGGTCTACAGCTTTAATGGAAAGCTTGCCTTCTCCTCTGTCTCATGTAGCGCGATGACTTGCTCTCGTGCATCTCTCTCTCTCTTTTGGCACATACAGTAATGCCCCGCTAGTTGGGCTACTCAGATGAATATGTACAGTTCTGGGGGTTTATGTGTGTTGCCAGGGCAACAGCCTTCTAAACAGGAACCGGATTAGCTAATTGCTAATCCCCCATAGGTACACACAGTTCCATCGCGAAAGATTGCGAGTTTGGAGAGTTTTCTCTCGTGAAAACTTGTCCAATTCACAGGGGAACTGTCCCATTGTGTGCGGGAGCCCTTGGGACACGCGCAGGCGTGTTCGCTCCACTAAAAACGATTCGAAACAGGGAATTACAGCTTGCTGTGTTTTTCTGCAGGTTTAGGGTTTCACACCTAAACTGCAAGCGAACACTAGGGGATCCTCGTGAGAGCCTTGGGATGCGTGTACAGGCTTTTGGGCACCCGGCAGTGAAAAATAGAGAATCACAGCACGCTGAATTTCTGTGACAGCTCACTAGAAAGCTTCCAGATAGCGAGGGAATCCGCCCTAGACAGGTACTTTTGACCTACAGGGGTTTTTGTACCGTTATGTTGCCGAAATCAAGTCGGAAACCTGCGTTTTCAGCCCTCGCCAGGTTTGGACAGCTTTGTGAAAGCTTGTACTAAGTGGTCGGATCGTCTACCTTAAATTGAATAAAGAAATACCGAAAGGGGCGCCAGTCTTTGGGGCCTACAGGGTGTCGGTCTCGTGTGCACAGTGACATTCTAGTCTCTGGATGCATCTGTGTTCTCTTTCCTCTCAGTGCTCTGTGTAAAGTTAACAGGTATTTGAAATAGTACCGCCCTCTACGTTGTACAAACCGGTTATATGGTTCCATTGCCGGGATGGTCACTTTTTCTTCAAAAAGTGCAGCGTGGATTGTTGTGGGTGAAAGCAACACAGAGCTTGTCGTTATGGCAGAGAAGAGAGACCAAGTACCTGAAGAGGGATCTTCCTCACATGGCAGAGAGAAAGGTTCTTCAACTCTTCAAGAAGAGGACAGGTTGTTTAGAGCTCAACTGTGTTGCTGCATGGACATGTTTCAACAGTTGGCTAGCAATCCAAGGATGCAGGAGTTCTTACAGGCTCCGACACAGGGTTTTCAGCCTCCTATACAGGGTATGACTGAGCCGTTGCAGGAAAAGGAGATTTCCAATGCGCAGAGGACTCACGATGCTCGAGGGAAAGCCCATGTGGTTGAGCAACTAGCGGTGTTCAATGATCCAAAGCAACTTGATTTATCTGAACAGGAACCGTTTGTGAATGGTCAAGGGAGTAATGAACAGGTTATGCGTCAGACCCTTCCATTACCTATTACTTGTCCTGTTTATTTTGGAGGTGGTTCAGTGTTTCAAGCTATGGCTGGACCTTCCACAAGCTATATGCCAGGAAATGTGTTCGGGACAATGCAAAAAGGCATGGGTAACCCTATGTACGTGAACATGGGTGTTCAACCAGGTTTTTAGGGTGTCTATGGCTAGTTTTGAGTGCCTGGAACACAATTTGGTATGGCTGGTTTTTCGCTGTCATATGTCCAAAATGCAGATACGACAGGTAAAACAGGTGATGCGAGTATTGGAATGGGCAATCGTGGAGCACCACTTTTGCAGGCACCTGTTGTAACCGGCCTGTTCAATCCAAAAAGGGCGGTAGACTTTACTTTAAACCTTGATTTAGCTTTCACCCATTATTAGTCGTCTATTTTACCTGTACTTTCAAGACACAACAAAGGGGAGAGGGATACAGGCTGCTAGATTGCACCTGTATGAGTAGACGGACACCAGATTGGCCCCTAACTTAGGCGCCCCTTTCGGTATTTCTTTATTATTCAAAAGAGGGAATAAACGCTGTGGTTCCTACAAGCTGCCCCGCACAAACTCGGCTGAATTTCCACTGTTCCAGCCCGATTTCGACAGCATAACTGTACTAGAACCCTTCACGGTCAGTATTCCCACGCATTGACCGACTTTCCCGACGCATACGGGCACTTTGCAAAACCTGGCGAGAATCTGCAGCACGCTGAATTCTCTGTTTTCAGCCCTGAAAATGCGCCAGATCGCCTGTACAGCGGTCCCCTTGCGTCCCCGAACCTCCTGGGGGTATTAGGGTCCGTTTAGGGCCAAAACCCTAAACCTGCAAAAATACACAGCAGGCTGTAATTCACTGTTTCGGGCTCCGTTCCGCGTGCCGGTCGCATCCCTAGCAAGTCCTCGAGCTCCCGCACCTGTAGGGCTACTTGCCCTTTGAATCGGACGAGATTTCTGGCGTGAAACCTCTCCGAATTCACCTGTACCTGCGGGGGGATTAGCCGCTAGCTAATCCAGTACCTGTGCAAGAGGCTCTTGCCTCGGCAATCGCGCATGAACCCACACAACTGTACATTGGTCAAATGAAAAGCCCACTAGAGGGGCATAACATACTGCCAAAGGGGAGAGAGAGGGCAGTGCGTAGCGTGCAGGGCATCACTCCTGGCACCGCACTGTACATAGGAGGGAAAGCAAGCACTCCATAGCTCTTAACCTGTGACAGAGACTTGCAAAATGAGCCTCCCAACTATAAATCACGTTTTTGCCTTCTCTATAAGTAGTAAACTGGCCTCAAAGTGCCAAGTGTCACTCATTTGTGCATTTTCCCGCTTTAGACCCTCGGGTCTAAAAATATCTCACCTGCAGCCTCTGTTGACTTGGCCACAGAGTAACAAAATGATCCCCATGTCAAACTGCACGTAATGACGCGAAGACATTTTCAGGTCCCAAAATAGCAGTTCCCTAAATTTTAGGAGATGCTGCCATTGTATCTTTCTAGGTCATCCGACCCTCTTTGTACACTGCGGCCACATCCAGAACTGAAATGTAGCCTCTGTAGCAAAGGATTCCACTTTGGCTAGTCAATGACCCCACTTGGCTAACCATAGTCCTTGTCCAACCTTAGTGCTCTCTTGCCCTCAGGCCTGGACTCCCTCTGGACAGTTCCACACTAGCTATGCAATGCAGGGCAGTTAGATTTCCCGAGGGGTGTTTCCAAAAAGTGAAAGTAAATAGATAATAAGAAAGAAATCAACAAAAAGGATAGATAGTAGTCACACGCTGGTGACATACCCCCCTCTTGAAATCTCAAACGTCCTCGTTTGCATCTATGTCGTACATGCTTACTGTCAACACTGATGTATTCAACACCTGTCAACACATATACGACACATACATGCTCATTGTCAACCCTGGTGTATTCAACACCTCGTCGACTCATGTATTGCCTGCGTGTGAACCTTGTCCCAATGACATAGTGGTAGCTTCACACTCTGCCATTGCTTTGAGTCACTAACTTTCCAATGACAAAATGGTAGCTGCACATTTTGCCACTGTCTTATAGTACACGTTGGATCCCGTAACACTTTCGAGCATACCCAAATCGACAGTTTAAGAATGCAGTTACACATGTACTCTTCAATAGAAGCAATCACTGTATCCTTGACAAACTGACAAGAAATTCTCACTTCTATAGCACTAATCAAACTTTTGGACATTCCATAAGAGCAATTGCCAAACTGACAATCTATACAGCTCTAACATTCATGTAACAGGTATTTGATTTGAGCTCACTTTAAATACCATGTACATCATTTGTTTCAGAAGCCATTGTCACACTGACAATCCATGTAGCTTTGAAACTCAAGGGGTCAAGGTAGGTTGTAAATCGAAGGCTTCCAGGTAAAGTGATAACACAGTTGGTGACTCTGCAAGTTCACCTTCTTCCATCCACTTAGCATCCATTGGTGGATAGTTTCTGAACTTTACCAAGTAACGCCTAGTAACCTTGCCTTTCACTTTCCTTTCTTTGTGTGCCAAAATCTGTTCAGGGACCAAGATCTCGTCAAGTTCCTCGACTTCCGGCTGATCTTCAGCTGGCATATCTTCTGGCACATCACCCACATAGGGTCTGAGAAGACTCACATGAAACGCATTGTGAATCTTCCAACTGTCAGGCAATTTCAGCCTATATACAACATCACTGATTATGTCGCATACTTGAAAAGGCCCATAGTAACGCATGCTGAGCTTTGGAAATAGTCTTTCCTTGCCCTTCATCTTCTTTAACCTTGCCTTTTCAAAGCGTAAAAGCACCCAATCACCAAGTGAATATACCACTTCACGGCGGTGACGATCAACTGCTTTCTTTTGCTTTGCCTGAGTCCTTTCTAAGGCCACTTTGACCTTCTTGTACATTTCATCCATGTCTTGAACATACTTATCTGCTTCAAATATCTTGTCCTTTGTATGCAGTATGGGAGGAACTTTCTTGCCACCTTCAACTATCTCAAAGGGTGCCTTGCCAGTTGATGAATGCACTGTATTATTGTATGCATACTCCACCAATGGCAAATACTGCTCCCACTTTCCTTTATGCTCTGACACATAGCACTTCAGCAGATCTAGGACAGTAGAATTTGCCTCTTCTGACTGCCCATCTGTTTGAGGATGAAATGACGAAGAGAATTTGAGCGTGGTGCCCATATTCTCAAACAAACCTCTCCAGAACAAACTAGTCATGCGTGGATCACGGTCGCTAATAATCGACTGTGGCATGCCATGATACTTGAAAATATTGCTCATAAACAAGCGTGCCATCTGATCTGGCTTTATCTTCTTCCTGACAGGAATAAAATGAGCCTGTTTGCTAAATCTGCAAATAATGGTCCAAATACCATCATTTCCTGTCTGCGTTCTCGGAAGATCAAAGATAAAATCCATAGCAATACTTTCCCATGGTTTATCTGGAATAGGTAGTGGTTGCAATAACCCTGGTGCCTTTTGCCTGTCAAACTTGACCTTTTGGCATATTAGGCATTCTCGCACAAAGGCATCCACATCTCTTCTCAATGTAGGCCAATAGAAGAATGTCTCAACCGCTTTAACTGTAGCATTGATACCACGATGCCCTGCATACGGTGGGACATGACTCTCTTCCATAACTTTGCGTCGCAATGGCTTTGTGACACACAATCTGCCATGCATCATCATGAACCCGTCTTTAAGAAGATAGTGTTCATGACGTTGTCCATCCATTAGTTGCTCGAAGACCCTTGCAAAATCTTCATCATTTGCATACTGTTCTCTCATATCATCAAGTTCATGATGATAAGGAATCGACACAGCTGAAATTTGTGGCTTCCTTGACAAGGCATCAGCCACAACGTTCTTCTTGCCTTCCACATGCACAATCTGGAAATGGAACATGGACAAGATATTTGCCCATCGCATATGCTTCTCAGATAACTTTGTCTGTGTCAAGAAGTATCGCAAGGTCTGATGGTCCGTTTGGACAACAAAGTCTGCACCTAGCAGGTAGTGTTTCCAACTTAAGAGCGCATGAATCACAGCCAGTAACTCTTTCTCATAGACCTGCATGGTCATCTCTGGCCCTTGCAAAATTCTGCTCTCATAAGCTACTACCCTGCCATCTTGCATTAGCACAGCACCAATGCTACTACCGCAGGCGTCGCACTGGACCACAAATGACTTCCTAAGATCTGGCAACACAATGACTGGATCTGAAGTCATCTTTTCCTTTAAGAGATTAAAAGCTGAAATCTCTTTCTGTGTCCATCTAAAGGTGACTGCCTTCTTTTGAAGAGCATGTAAAGGTGAAGCAATCTCAGCGAAATTTCGGATAAACCTTCTGTAATAGGAGCATAGTCCCAAAAAGCTTCGGACATCATGCACCGTCTTCAAATTTGGCCATGACTTGATCGCTTCGACTTTTGCAGGATCCATTCTGACACCATCCTTTGAGACAATGTGTCCCAGAAAGTGAATCTCTTCCAGAAAAAACTCACTTTTCTTTGCATTGATGAGCAACCTATGACTGCGTAGCTCTTTGAACACAATGGCCAAGTGATGCCTATGCTCCTCTTCATTCTTTGAGTAGACTATCATGTCATCAAAGAATGTACCAACAAACTGCTGGTGTGGACGGAAAATTCTGTCCATCATCCTATTGAACGTAGCAGGAGCATTTGTGAGACCAAAGGGCATCACTAAAAATTCGTAAAGACCAAACGTCGTTCTAAAAGCAGTCTTGTGCACATCCTCTGATCTAATGCGGATCTGATGGTACCCACTCTTTAGATCTATCCTGCTAAACATAGCTGCTCCTTCTAATTTGTCCATAATATCATCAATTCTAGGTATAGGAAACCTATTCTTGATGGTATTCTTGTTTAGTGCACGGTAGTCGATGCACATACGCCATGAGCCATCCTTTTTCTGCACCAACAACACTGGAGAACAGAATGGAGATGAACTGGGCTGAATCAGCCCCTTTTCTAACAACTCCTGTACTTGGCCCATTATCTCTTTCTGCTGAGCCGCACTAACCCTGTACGGAGGCTTATTTGGTGGGCTACAGCCTGGCACCAAATCTATCGCATGGTCCTCGGGTCTCTCTGGCGGTAATTGAGACGGTAATGAATCGGAAAAACAGTCACTATATTGTTGTAAAAACATTGACCTTTCTTTATCTAGCACAGATAAATTTGATTCATCACAATCTGACACTTCACGTGCAAAAACCAAGTACGCAGAAAGATGCTTTTTCATTACAGAAGTAATAGCAGAAGCTGATACAGTAGGAATAGACTCCCCTTTAAGCTTTACATCCAGAATGTGAGTCTTTCCCCTGCTCTGTACAGTGATCTTTTTGTTGTAGGCATCCATGATTCCCTGTACACGAAACAACCAAGGAATACCTAACAACACATCACATCCATCCAGTGGCATGATGTAAAATTCTTCAGCATCTACATAGGACTGGATATGTAGACGCAACTTTCCAATGATGGGTGTCACAGCCTCTGTATGGCCAGGACATGCCAAACCTGCCTCTGCTGTATACCCCATCTCTTCAGGTCTGATTCCCAACTTTGAAGCCAATTCTGGGGAAATGAAGTTGGCTTTGGCACCTGGATCAAAGAAGATAAGCACTGTTTGATCCCTAACCTTTCCCCATGCTCTGCAAAGCTCACTTGCACCTGAATTTGGCTTGTCGCCCACCATATCTGGCACTAGACCAGCCATGGGCTTCTTTCCTTTCTTGTCTTCCTTGTCTTCAGAATCAGCTGGCCTTTTCTTTGTAGGACAATTGTAAGCAATGTGGCCAGGCTGCTCACATATAAAGCATTTGTTCTCTGTCCTCAGGACCTTCTTTTGCTCTTCTGACTTGCGAGGAAAACGTCTTTTCCATTTCTTTGCTGGTCCTTTTTCTGATTCAGCCGTAGCTTTGTCTTTCCCTGCGTTGGCTGACTCCTGAGTCCCTTTAGGAGCCTCATTGGGAACGTGCTTCTTGGCTGAATTTTTCTTGCCTGATCCTGCCTTGACGCCAGTGTTAAATTCACAATCTTCTCCCTTGAGCAAACCATTGCCAGTGTTTGCTACCTCGATGAGCTGCGTCAAAGTAGTGACTTTGGTCTTTGTGCAGTATTTTCTCAATCCTTTGGGTAGGCCACAACAGTATTTTTCAATCTGTTCTGTCAATGGCACAAACCTATAGGAAGTTACTGGAAGTAGAGCTTTCCAAAACTTCCGATTGTAATCATCCAGATTTCTGCAAGTGGCAGCATTTAGCTGGTGCCATTCTGTCATGACATCTGCTTCAAAATCATCAGATAACCATGCTGCTGCAAAAATCTGCTTGAAGTAAATCCATGTGGACGGAGCTTGCCCTTGAAGCAATAAAGTTGTCCACCATTGTCCCGCATTCCCTGTCAAGAAAGTGGCTGCCTTGCGGACCTTTGAAGCCTCTGTAAAGTTTCCCCCTGCATAGGCCTTGTCAAACTGCTGGAGGAATGAAAGAGCCTTCTTCCTGTCATCAAACCCTGTAAAGGTCGTGAATGACACTCCTTTGCCACCTTCTTTGTACGGAGTTGGCCTCTCCAGCGGCGTTAAATTGTCATATGGAAGTGACTGAAACATGGGAACACTATTAGGGTTCATCTGTGTTCCTTGGCCGCTATTAACTTGACTTGGAAACGCCATATTTGGCTGCTGATTTGTAATTCCAGCCATACCAAAATTTGCTTGTGGCATCCCAAATTGTCCCTGAGTGCTTTGAAACCCTGGTTGCATACCCATGACACTGTACATGGGGTTAGGCATCATCGTTTGAGCACCCGCAAACACTGTTCCTGGCGTATAAAACTGATTTCCAGGTGCATGACCAGCCATGCTTTGGAATACGGATCCACCTCCAAAATAGCCAGGGTGTACTGAAGGTGGTGGGAAGACTTGTTGCATAGCCTGTAAGTTGCTTCCCTGCCCATTAGAACCAGCTATAGGCGGTTGAAAGGTGGCGGGCTGAATTGGTACAGCTTGAAAGACTGGCATCTCAGCCACCTGTTCTTGCACCTTAGGCATACGTTGTGGAGACTGCATGTTCTCCGTCAAGTGTACAGGTGTTTCCATTGACTGTGCGGTATGAATCACCTGTGCTCGAGCCTTAACAGGCTTTTGAATATGATCCAGTGACCCAACTTGCTGAGACGGAACCGGAGGTTGCAGAAAGGCTAAAAACCTCGGATTCTGCATTACTTGTGTGAACATAGCCACAGCAGTAGCCAACTGGGTCCTGAATATATCGTCATCTGTCTGTGGTGGTCTTGACGACTCACCCACTTCATGTGTCTGTTGACCCTGTGAAGAGGAAACCTCTTCAGTCACATCATCTGGTCTGTCAGCCATAATTGCAATTCCCTGTGTCTGGTCTATGATCCCTTGTGTCTTCAAGCCCAAAACTGACCAAGGCTCACTTCTATGGGAAAAAGTGATTTAATCCCGTCGATGGAACCATGAAACCGGCCTGTTCAATCCAAAAAGGGCGGTAGACTTTACTTTAAACCTTGATTTAGCTTTCACCCATTATTAGTCGTCTATTTTACCTGTACTTTCAAGACACAACAAAGGGGAGAGGGATACAGGCTGCTAGATTGCACCTGTATGAGTAGACGGACACCAGATTGGCCCCTAACTTAGGCGCCCCTTTCGGTATTTCTTTATTATTCAAAAGAGGGAATAAACGCTGTGGTTCCTACAAGCTGCCCCGCACAAACTCGGCTGAATTTCCACTGTTCCAGCCCGATTTCGACAGCATAACTGTACTAGAACCCTTCACGGTCAGTATTCCCACGCATTGACCGACTTTCCCGACGCATACGGGCACTTTGCAAAACCTGGCGAGAATCTGCAGCACGCTGAATTCTCTGTTTTCAGCCCTGAAAATGCGCCAGATCGCCTGTACAGCGGTCCCCTTGCGTCCCCGAACCTCCTGGGGGTATTAGGGTCCGTTTAGGGCCAAAACCCTAAACCTGCAAAAATACACAGCAGGCTGTAATTCACTGTTTCGGGCTCCGTTCCGCGTGCCGGTCGCATCCCTAGCAAGTCCTCGAGCTCCCGCACCTGTAGGGCTACTTGCCCTTTGAATCGGACGAGATTTCTGGCGTGAAACCTCTCCGAATTCACCTGTACCTGCGGGGGGATTAGCCGCTAGCTAATCCAGTACCTGTGCAAGAGGCTCTTGCCTCGGCAATCGCGCATGAACCCACACAACTGTACATTGGTCAAATGAAAAGCCCACTAGAGGGGCATAACATACTGCCAAAGGGGAGAGAGAGGGCAGTGCGTAGCGTGCAGGGCATCACTCCTGGCACCGCACTGTACATAGGAGGGAAAGCAAGCACTCCATAGCTCTTAACCTGTGACAGAGACTTGCAAAATGAGCCTCCCAACTATAAATCACGTTTTTGCCTTCTCTATAAGTAGTAAACTGGCCTCAAAGTGCCAAGTGTCACTCATTTGTGCATTTTCCCGCTTTAGACCCTCGGGTCTAAAAATATCTCACCTGCAGCCTCTGTTGACTTGGCCACAGAGTAACAAAATGATCCCCATGTCAAACTGCACGTAATGACGCGAAGACATTTTCAGGTCCCAAAATAGCAGTTCCCTAAATTTTAGGAGATGCTGCCATTGTATCTTTCTAGGTCATCCGACCCTCTTTGTACACTGCGGCCACATCCAGAACTGAAATGTAGCCTCTGTAGCAAAGGATTCCACTTTGGCTAGTCAATGACCCCACTTGGCTAACCATAGTCCTTGTCCAACCTTAGTGCTCTCTTGCCCTCAAGCCTGGACTCCCTCTGGACAGTTCCACACTAGCTATGCAATGCAGGGCAGTTAGATTTCCCGAGGGGTGTTTCCAAAAAGTGAAAGTAAATAGATAATAAGAAAGAAATCAACAAAAAGGATAGATAGTAGTCACACGCTGGTGACACCTGTTTATGATAATGTGGCTCCTTTGAGTCAGCCTAAGGATTACAAGGAAGGTGGGCAGGGAGTGAAGTTTGAAACTTTCAGAGGAACTGAGGATCAATTGAAGGCTTTGACCTTCATACATCAGTTTGATGTAGCTTATGCTGGAGGAAACTTCACGGAATCTCCATAAGATATGCAAGGCTGCCACTTTCTTGAAAGGGAATGCGCTTCAATGGTGGACCACATTGTTGAACCAGTGTCAAGCCCCAACAACGTTGGTCCAATTCAAACAGCTTTTTGCGCCTGCATGGCTGACAAACACTTTTGAAGTGGATGTGATGACAGAATGGCACGAGTTGAATGCTAAACAATGTGCGAATCTGAAAGAGTACAATAAACAGTTTGGGGCCGCACTGTTGCCAGTCACCTCTTACAGGTTTGTGCCATTGTCAGAACAGATTGAGATATACTCTTGCGGATTGCCCAAGAAAATCAGGGACTACTGCACAAAGACTACTTTCATGAATATGTTTTAGTTGATTGAGAATGCAAGAGTGGCCAGCAATCTGTCGAAGGAGATTCCGATGGATTTAATAGCCACAAGAAAGGGTTCTAGGGCAAACAGTTTTCAGCCAAGGACAATGTTGCAGCAAAGCCTTCTGAGCCTCCCACAAAGAAGCCCTCCGTTGAAGAAGCTGATACGTCCAAATCTTCTTCGGGACGAGGACAAGGACAAAAAAGACATTTTTGTGGCAAAACCTTTGAAGAAAGGAAAGCTCTTAGGGAGGCCATGTAACAAACTGCTGACGTGTCAAAGCTTGGAGAACGTAGCTACCGGCCGAGGGGCCTAAACCCTAAGAAGAACAAGTAACAGAAGAAGTGTCACAAAGTGATGACGTGGTTGCCCGAGAGCAAAAACCCTAATCCTAATTTTTGCCAGAAACCTTAATTGTTTAAACCCTAATTCCAGAAACCCTAACTGTTGAAACCCTAATTCCAAAAACCCTAACTACTGAAACCCTAATTTTGAAAACCCTAACCCTAAAACCTGCAAACTCTAATTCTGGAAACCCTAATCCTAAAACTGCAACAGCGTGGCTGATTTCCGAAAATTGCGTTGGCATGATGACGTGGTAGGCTGTACGGATTTCCGTGATTTCCACTGGCAGCTTTTGGCATTGCTTTTTGGACGAGAAGCTTTTGAGTTTGAAAGCTTTTCATGTAAACTGCTTTTTAGGCCAAGGGCCTTTAAATATGAGGCTAGGGCTCATTCTCTCGCATGCTTCCTGGAGAAGGTGCAGAGTCTGGAGTACCGGCTTGTACTTTGATGATGCAATATAAAGAAATACCGAAAGGGGCGCCAATGTTTGGGGCCAATACTCTCTGGGGTGGAATTCCGCCACTCGGTGTCACGTGTCGTCTCTCTCTTACAGTTCAGTTGTTATTGAAGTGCTAAAGTCTGTTCAGTCTGTTCTTTTCTATTGGCACGTGGTGCCCGCCTTGTGACAGGCCAAGAAATGCTACATTTGTGAACAGGAAGGACATTTTGCAAATGAATGCCCACAAAAGAAGTCACAGGATAAGGATGACAAGTCAGACCTTAAAGGGAAGAAGCCAAAGCCGAGTGCAGGACTTGTCCCAGATTTGGTTGGAGACAAGCCAAACATAGATGCCATGGAACTGTGCACAGCTGGGGCAAAGTAAGAGACAAGACAGTGTTGGTTTTCTTTGATCCAGGAGCACGTGCAAATTTCATATCACCAGAATTGGCATCAAAGTTGGGCATTCGTGCAGAGGAGATGGGTATGACAGGGGAAGCAGGTTTGGCATGCCTAGCTCATTCAGAGCCTGTTACTCCCATTTTGGGGAAGCTTCGTCTGCACATTCAGAGCTATGTGGACGCGGAAGAATTTCATATTATGCCACTTGAGGGCTGTGATGTGTTACTGGGTATCCCACGGTGTTACAAGTTGCATGCTATGGTGGATACTTACAACAAAAAGATTACCCTTATACATAGAGGGAAAGACTCATGTCCTTGATGTAAAGCTTAAAGGCGAGTCTGTTCCAGTTGTTTCTGCTTCTGCTATTTCGTCCGTAATAAAGAATCATCTTTTCGCGTACTTGATCTTTGCAAAAGAAGTACCTGAAGTTGTATCTAATTTGTCTACCTTAGATAAAGACATTTCAACTTTTTTGAGTGGTTTCAGTGATTGTTTTTTGGACCCTTTGTTAGGGGAGTTACCTCCTGAGAGACCTGAGGATCATATCATAGATCTTGTGCCAGGTTCTAGTCCACCGAATAGACCACCATACAGGGTTAGTGCAGCCCAGCAGAAAGAGATTATGAGTCAGATCAACGAGCTTTTAGAGAAGGGACTATTCAGCCCAGTTCATCTGTCACCAGCGTGTGACTACTATCTATCCTATTTGTTGATTTCTTTCTTATTATCTATTTACTTTCACTTTTTGGAAACACCCCTCAGGAAATCTAACTGCCCTGCATTGCATAGCTAGTGTGGAACTGTCCAGAGGGAGTCCAGGCCTGAGGGCAAGAGAGCACTAAGGTTGGACAAAGACTATGGTTAGCCAAAGTGGGGTCATTGACTAGCCAAAGTGGAATCCTTTGCTACAGAGGCTACATTTCAATTCTGGGTGTGGACACAGTGTACAAAGAGGGTGGGATGACCTAGAAAGATACAATGGCAGCATCTCCTAAAAATTAGGGAACTGCTATTTTGGGACTTGAAAATGTGTTGACGTCATTACCTCCGGAATGACAAAGGGAACATTTTCTTACTCTGCCGTGAAGTCAACTGGGCAACCGGTTGGGATATTTTTATACGGCAACCCCGAAACGGGAAAATGCTTATAAATGTGCCAAGTGGCACATTCTGGTGCAGTTTCTAATGCAAGAGAGAGTTGGCGCTGAATTTTAAGCTGGGAGAGGCTCATTTGTAGCTTTTGTCACAGGTTAAGAGCTATGGAGTGCTTGCTTTCCCTCTTATGTACAGTGCGGTGCCAGGAGTGATGCCCTGCGCGCTACGCACTGCCCTCTCTCCCCTTTGGCAGTATGTTATGCCCCTCTAGTGGGCTCTTCATTTGACCAATGTACAGTTGTGTGGGTTCATGCGCAATTGCCGAGGCAAGAGCCTCTTGCACAGGTACTGGATTAGCTAGCGGCTAATCCCCCCGCAGGTACAGGTGAATTCGGAGAGGTTTCACGCCAGAAATCTCGTCCGATTCAAAGGGCAAGTAGCCCTACAGGTGCGGGAGCTCGAGGACTTGCTACGGATGCGACCGGCACGCGAAACGGAGCCCGAAACAGTAAATTACAGCCTGCTGTGTATTTTTGCAGGTTTAGGGTTTTGGCCCTAAACGGACCCTAATACCCCCTGGAGGTTCGGGGACGCAAGGGGACCGCTGTACAGGTGATCTGGCGCATTTTCGGGGCTGAAAACAGAGAATTCAGCGTGCTGCAGATTCTCGCCAGGTTTTGCAAAGTGCCCGTATGCGTCGGGAAAGTCATTTAATGCATGGGAATACTGACCGTGAAGGGTTCTAGTACAGTTATGCTGCCGAAATCAAGCCAGAACAGTGAAAATTCAGCCAAGGTTGTGCGGGGCAGCTCTGAAAGAACCACAGCGTTTATTCCCTCTTTTGAACAATAAAGAAATACCGAAAGAGGCGCCTAAGTTAGGGGCCAATCTGGTGTCCGTCTACTCATACAGGTGCAATCTAGCAGCCTGTATCCCTCTCCCCTTTGTTGTGTCTTGAAAGTACAGGTAAAATAGACGACTATAAATGGGTGAAAGCTAAATCAAGGTTTGAAGTAAAGTCTACCGCCCTTTTTGGATTGAACAGGCCGGTTACATGGTTCCATCGACGGAATTAAATCACTTTTTTCCATAGAAGTGAGCCTTGGTCAGTTTTGGGCTTGAAGACACAGGGGATCATAGACCAGACACAGGGAATTGCAATTATGGCTGACAGACCAGATGATGTGACTGAAGAGGTTTCCTCTTCACAGGATCAACAGACACATGAAGTGGGTGAGTCCTCAAGACCACCACAGACTGATGACGATATATTCAGGACCCAGTTGACTACTGCTGTGGCTATGTTCACACAAGTAATGCAGAACCCGAGGTTTTTAGCCTTTCTGCAACCTCCTGTTCCGTCTCAGCAAGTTGGGTCACTGGATCATATTCAAAAGCCTGTTAAGGCACGAGCATAGGTGATTCATACCGCACAGTCAATGGAAACACCTGTACACTTGACGGAGAACATGCAGTCTCCACAACTTATGCCTATGGTGCAAGAACAGGTGGCTGAGATGCCAGTCTTTCAAGCTGTACTAGTTCAGCCCGCCACTTTCAGCAGCCTATAGCTGGTTCTAATGGGCAGGGAAGTAACCTACAGGCTATGCAACAGGTCTTCCCACCACCTTCAGTACACCCTGGCTATTTTGGAGGTGGATCGGTATTCCAGAGCATGGTTGGTCATGCACCTGGAAATCAGTTTTACACGCCAGGAACAGTGTTCGGGGGTGCTCAAACAATGATGCCTAACCCCATGTATGGTGTCACAGGCATGCTACCAGGGTTTCAAAGCACTCAGGGCCAATTTGGGATGCCACAGGCAAATTTTGGTATGGCTGGAATTACAAATCAGCAGCCAAATATGGCATTTCCAGGTCAAGTTAATAGCGGCCAAGGAACACAGATGAACCCTAATAGTGTTCCCATGTTTTAGTCACTTCCATATGACAATTTAACGCCGCTGGAGAGGCCAACTCCGTACAAAGAAGGTGGCAAAGGTGTGTCATTCACGACCTTTACAGGGTTTGATGACAGGAAGAAGGCTCTCTCATTCCTCCAGCAGTTTGACAAGGCCTATGCAGGGGGAAATTTTATAGAGGCTTCAAAGGTCCGCAAGGCAGCCACTTTCTTGACAGGGAATGCGGGACAATGGTGGACAACTTTATTGCTTCAAGGGCAAACTCCGTCCACATGGATTTACTTCAAGCAGATTTTTGCGGCAGCATGGTTATCTGATGACTTTGAAGCAGATGTCATGACAGAATGGCACCAGCTAAATGCTGCCACTTGCAGAAATCTGGATGATTACAATCGAAAGTTTTGGAAAGCTCTACTTCCAGTAACTTCCTATAGGTTTGTGCCATTGACAGAACAGATTGAAAAATACTGTTGTGGCCTACCCAAAGGATTGAGAAAATACTGCACGAAGACAAAAGTCACTACTTTGACGCAGCTCATCGAGGTAGCAAACATTGGCAATGGTTTGCTCAAGGGAGAAGATTGTGAATTTAACACTGGCGTCAAAGCAGGATCAGGCAAGAAAAATTCAGCCAAGAAGCACGTTCCCAATGAGGCTCCTAAAGGGACTCAAGAGTCAGCCAGCGCAGGGAAAGACAAAGCTACGGCTGAATCAGAAAAAGGACCAGCAAAGAAATGGAAAAGACGTTTTCCTCGCAAGTCAGAAGAGCAAAAGAAGGTCCCGAGGACAGAGAACAAATGCTTTATATGTGAGCAGCCTGGCCACATTGCTTACAATTGTCCTACAAAGAAAAGGCCAGCTGATTCTGATGACAAGGAAGACAAGAAAGGAAAGAAGCCCATGGCTGGTCTAGTGCCAAATATGGTGGGCGACAAGCCAAATTCAGATGCAAGTGAGCTTTGCAGAGCATGGGGAAAGGTCAGGGATCAAACAGTGCTTATCTTCTTTGATCCAGGTGCCAAAGCCAACTTTATTTCCCCAGAATTGGCTTCAAAGTTGGGAATCAGACCTGAAGAGATGGGGTATACAGCAGAGGCAGGTTTGGCATGTCCTGGCCATATAGAGGCCGTGACACCCATCATTGGAAAGTTGCATCTACATATCCAGTCCTATGTAGATGCTGAAGAATTTTACATCATGTCACTGGACGGATGTGATGTGTTGCTAGGTATTCCTTGGTTGTTTCGTGTACAGGGAATCATGGATGCCTACAACAAAAAGATCACTGTACAGAGCAGGGGAAAGACTCACATTCTGGATGTAAAGCTTAAAGGGGAGTCTATTCCTACTGTATCAGCTTCTGCTATTACTTCTGTAACGAAAAAGCATCTTTCTGCGTACTTGGTTTTTGCACGTGAAGTGTCAGATTGTGATGAATCGAATTTATCTGTGCTAGATAAAGAAAGGTCAATGTTTTTACAACCTTATAGTGACTGTTTCTCCGATTCATTACCGTCTCAATTACCGCCAGAGAGACCCGAGGACCATGCGATAGATTTGGTGCCAAGCAGTAGCCCACCAAATAAGCCTCCGTACAGGGTTAGTGCGGCTCAGCAGAAAGAGATAATGGGTCAAGTACAGGAGCTGTTAGAAAAGGGGCTGATTCAGCCCAGTTCATCTCCATTCTGTTCTCTAGTGTTGTTGGTGCAGAAAAAGGATGGCTCATGGCGTATGTGCATCGACTACCGTGCACTGAACAAGAATACCATCAAGAATAGGTTCCCTATACCTAGAATTGATGATATTATGGACAAATTAGGAGCAACAGCTATGTTTAGCAGGATAGATCTAAAGAGTGGGTACCATCAGATCCGCATTAGATCAGAGGATGTGCACAAGACTGCTTTTAGAACGACGTTTGGCCTTTACGAATTTTTAGTGATGCCCTTTGGTCTCACAAATGCTCCTGCTACGTTCAATAGGATGATGGACAGAATTTTCCGTCCACACCAGCAGTTTGTTGGTACATTCTTTGATGACATGATAGTCTACTCAAAGAATGAAGAGGAGCATAGGCATCACTTGGCCATTGTGTTCAAAGAGCTACGCAGTCATAGGTTGCTCATCAATGCAAAGAAAAGTGAGTTTTTTCTGGAAGAGATTCACTTTCTGGGACACATTGTCTCAAAGGATGGTGTCAGAATGGATCCTGCAAAAGTTGAAGCGATCAAGTCATGGCCAGATTTGAAGACGGTGCATGATGTCCGAAGCTTTTTGGGACTATGCTCCTATTACAGAAGGTTTATCCGAAATTTCGCTGAGATTGCTTCACCTTTACATGCTCTTCAAAAGAAGGCAGTCACCTTTAGATGGACACAAAAAGAGATTTCAGCTTTTAATCTCTTAAAGGAAAAGATGACTTCAGATCCAGTCATTGTGTTGCCAGATCTTAGGAAGTCATTTGTGGTCCAATGTGATGCCTGCGGTAGTAGCATTGGTGCAGTGCTAATGCAAGATGGTAGGGTAGTAGCCTATGAGAGCAGAATTTTGCAAGGGCCAGAGATGACCATGCAGGTCTATGAGAAAGAGTTACTGGCTGTGATTCATGCGCTCTTAAGTTGGAAACACTACCTGCTAGGTGCAGATTTCGTTGTCCAAACGGATCATCAGACCTTGCGATACTTCTTGACACAAACAAAGTTATCTGAGAAGCATATGCGATGGGCAAATATCTTGTCCATGTTCGATTTTCAGATTGTGCATGTGGAAGGCAAGAAGAACGTTGTGGCTGATGCCTTGTCAAGGAAGCCACAAATTTCAGCTGTGTCGATTCCTTATCATCATGAACTTGATGATATGAGAGAACAGTATGCAAATAATGAAGATTTTGCAAGGGTCTTCGAGCAACTAATGGATGGACAACGTCATGAACACTATCTTCTTAAAGACGGGTTCATGATGATGCATGGAAGATTGTGTGTCACAAAGCCATTGCGACGCAAAGTTATGGAAGAGAGTCATGTCCCACCGTATGCAGGGCATCGTGGTATCGATGCTACAGTTAAAGCGGTTGAGACATTCTTCTAGTGGCCTACATTAAGAAGAGATGTGGATGCCTTTGTGCGAGAATGCCTAATATGCCAAAAGGTCAAGTTTGACAGGCAAAAGGCACCAGGGTTATTGCAACCACTACCTATTCCAGATAAACCATGGGAAAGTATTGCTATGGATTTTATCTTTGATCTTCCGAGAACGCAGACAGGAAACGATGGTATTTGGACCATTATTTGCAGATTCAGCAAACAGGCTCATTTTATTCCTGTCAGGAAGAAGATAAAGCCAGATCAGATGGCACGCTTGTTTATGAGCAATATTTTCAAGTATCATGGCATGCCACAATCGATTGTTAGCGACCGTGATCCACGCATGACAAGTTTGTTCTGGAGAGGCTTGTTTGAGAATATGGGCACCACGCTCAAATTCTCTTCGTCATTTCATCCTCAAACAGATGGGCAGTCAGAAGAGGCAAATTCTACTGTCCTAGATCTGCTGAAGTGCCATGTGTCAGAGCATAAAGGAAAGTGGGAGCAGTATTTGCCATTGGTGGAGTATACATACAATAATACAGTGCATTCATCAACTGGCAAGGCACCCTTTGAGATAGTTGAAGGTGGCAAGAAAGTTCCTCCCATACTGCATACAAAGGACAAGATATTTGAAGTAGATAAGTATGTTCAGGACATGGATGAAATGTACAAGAAGGTCAAAGTGGCCTTAGAGAAGACTCAGGCAAAGCAAAAGAAAGCAGCTGATCGTCACCGTCGTGAAGTGGTATATTCACTTGGTGATTGGGTGCTTTTACGCTTTGAAAAGGCAAGGTTAAAGAAGATGAAGGGCAAGGAAAGACTGTTTCCAAAGCTCAGCATGCGTTACTATGGGCCTTTTCAAGTGTGCGACATAATAAGTGATGTTGCATATAGGCTGAAATTGCCTGACAGTTGGAAGATTCACAATGCATTTCATGTGAGTCTTCTCAGACCCTATGTGGGTGATGTGCCAGAAGATATGCCAGCTGAAGATCAGCCGGAAGTCGAGGAACTTGACGAGATCTTGGTCCCGGAACAGATTTTGGCACACAAAGAAAGGAAAGTGAAAGGCAAGATTGCTAGGCGATACTTGGTAAAGTTCAGAAACTATCCACCAATGGATGCTAAGTGGATGGAAGAAGGTGAACTTGTAGAGTCACCAACTGTGTTATCACTTTACCTGGAAGCCTTCGATTTGCAACCTACCTTGACCCCTTGAGTTTCAAAGCTACATGGATTGTCAGTGTGACAATGGCTTCTGAAACAAATGATGTACAAGGTATTTAAAGTGAGCTCAAATGAAATACCTGTTACATGAATGTTAGAGCTGTACAGATTGTCAGTTTGGCAATTGCTCTTATGGAATGTCCAAAAGTTTGGTTAGTGCTATAGAAGTGAGTATTTCTTGTCAGTTTGTCAAGGATACAGTGATTGCTTCTATTGAAGAGTACATGTGTAACTGCATTCTTAAACTGTTGGTTTGGGTATGCTCGAAAGTGTTACGGGATCCAACGTGTACTATAAGACAGTGGCAAAATGTGCAGCTACCATTTTGTCATTGGAAAGTTAGTGACTCAAAGCAATGGCAGAGTGCGAAGCTACCACTATGTCATTGGGACAGGGTTCACACGCAGGCAATACATGAGTCAACAAGGTGTTGAATACACCAGGGTTGACAATGAGCATGTATGTGTCGTATATGTGTCGACAGGTGTTGAATACATCAGTGTTGACTAGAAGCATGTACGACATAGATGCAAACGAGGACGTTTGAGATTTCAAGAGGGGGGTATGTCACCTGTCACCAGCGTGTGACTACTATCTATCCTTTTTGTTGATTTCTTTCTTATTATCTCTTTACTTTCACTTTTTGGAAACACCCCTCGGGAAATCTAACTGCCCTGCATTGCATAGCTAGTGTGGAATTGTCCAGAGGGAGTCTAGGCCTGAGGGCAAGAGAGCACTAAGGTTGGACAAAGACTATGGTTAGCCAAAGTGGGGTCATTGACTAGCCAAAGTGGAATCCTTTGCTACAGAGGCTACATTTCAGTTCTGGATGTGGCCGCAGTGTACAAAGAGGGTCGGATGACCTAGAAAGATACAATGGCAGCATCTCCTAAAATTTAGGGAACTGCTATTTTGGGACCTGAAAATGTCTTCGCGTCATTACGTGCAGTTTGACATGGGGATCATTTTGTTACTCTGTGGCCAAGTCAACAGAGGTTGCAGGTGAGATATTTTTAGACCCGAGGGTCTAAAGCGGGAAAATGCACAAATGAGTGACACTTGGCACTCTGAGGCCAGTTTACTACTTATAGAGAAGGCAAAAACGTGATTTATAGCTGGGAGGCTCATTTTGCAAGTCTTTGTCACAGGTTAAGAGCTATGGAGTGCTTGCTTTCCCTCTTATGTACAGTGCGGTGCCAGGAGTGATGCCCTGCACGCTACGCACTGCCCTCTCTCTCCCCTTTGGCAGTATGTTATGCCCCTCTAGTGGGCTCTTCATTTGACCAATGTACAGTTGTGTGGGTTCATGCGCGATTGCCGAGGCAAGAGCCTCTTGCACAGGTACTGGATTAGCTAGCGGCTAATCCCCCCGCAGGTACAGGTGAATTCGGAGAGGTTTCACGCCAGAAATCTCGTCCGATTCAAAGGGCAAGTAGCCCTATAGGTGCGGGAGCTCGAGGAATTGCTAAGGATGCGACCGGCACGCGAAATGGAGCCAGAGACAGTAAATTACAGCCTGCTGTGTATTTTTGCAGGTTTAGGGTTTTGGCCCTAAACGGACCCTAATACCCCCAGGAGGTTCGGGGACGCAAGGGGACCGCTGTACAGGTGATCTGGCGCATTTTCAGGGCTGAAAACAGAGAATTCAGCATGCTGCAGATTCTCGCCAGGTTTTGCAAAGCGTCCGTATGCGTCGGGAAAGTCAGTCAATGCGTGGGAATATTGTTTGTGAAGGGTCCTAGTACAGTTATGCTGCCGAAATCAGGCCGGAACAGTCAAAATTCAGCCAAGTTTGTGCGGGGCAGCTTGTAGGGATCCACAGCATTTATTCCCTCTTTTAAAGAATAAAGAAATACCGAAAGGGGCGCCTAAGTTAGGGGCCAATCTGGTGTCGGTCTTCTCATACAGGTGCATTCTAGCATCTGTATCCCATTCCCCTCTCTTGTGTCACTATAGCGCAGGTAAAATAGACGACTAATAATGGGTGAAAGCTAAATCAAGGTTTAAAGTAAAGTCTACCGCCCTTTTTGGATTGAACAGGCTGGTTTCATCACCAGCGTGTGACTACTATCTATCCTTTTTGTTGATTTCTTTCTTATTATCTATTTACTTTCACTTTTTGGAAACACCTCTCGGGAAATCTAACTGCCCTGCATTGCATAGCTAGTGTGGAACTGTCCAGAGGGAGTCCAGGCCTGAGGGCAAGAGAGCACTAAGGTTGGACAAAGACTATGGTTAGCCAAAGTGGGGTCATTGACTAGCCAAACTGGAATCCTTTGCTACAGAGGCTACATTTCAATTCTGGGTGTGGACACAGTGTACAAAGAGGGTCGGATGACCTAGAAAGATACAATGGCAGCATCTCCTAAAAATTAGGGAACTGCTATTTTGGGACCTGAAAATGTCTTCGCGTCATTACGTGCAGTTTGACATGGGGAACATTTTCTTACTCTACCGTGAAGTCAACTGGGCAACCGGTTGGGATATTTTTAGACGGCAACCCCGAAACGGGAAAATGCTTATAAATGTGCCAAGTGGCACATTCTGGTGCAGTTTCTAATGCAAGAGAGAGTTGGCGCTGAATTTTAAGCTAGGAGAGGCTCATTTGCAGCTTTTGTCACAGGTTAAGAGCGATGGAGTGCTTGCTTTCCCTCTTATGTACAGTGCGGTGCCAGGAGTGATGCCCTGCACGCTACGCACTGCCCTCTCTCTCCCCTTTGGCAGTATGTTATGCCCCTCTAGTGGGCTCTTCATTTGACCAATGTACAGTTGTGTGGGTTCATGCGCGATTGCCGAGGCAAGAGCCTCTTGCACAGGTACTGGATTAGCTAGCGGCTAATCCCCCCGCAGGTACAGGTGAATTCGGAGAGGTTTCACGCCAGAAATCTCGTCCGATTCAAAGGGCAAGTAGCCCTACAGGTGCGGGAGCTCGAGGACTTGCTACGGATGCGACCGGCACGCGAAACGGAGCCCGAAACAGTAAATTACAGCCTGCTGTGTATTTTTGTAGGTTTAGGGTTTTGGCCCTAAACGGACCCTAATACCCCCAGGAGGTTAGGGGACGCAAGGGGACCGCTGTACAGGTGATCTGGCGCATTTCGGGGCTGAAAACAGAGAATTCAGCGTGCTGCAGATTCTCGCCAGGTTTTGCAAAGTGCCCGTATGTGTCGGGAAAGTCATTTAATGCATGGGAATACTGTTTGTGAAGGGTTCTAGTACAGTTATGCTGCCGAAATCAGGCCAGAACAGTGAAAATTCAGCCAAGGTTGTGCGGGGCAGCTCTGAAAGAACCACAGCGTTTATTCCCTCTTTTGAACAATAAAGAAATACCGAAAGAGGCGCCTAAGTTAGGGGCCAATCTGGTGTCCGTCTACTCATACAGGTGCAATCTAGCAGCCTGTATCCCTCTCCCCTTTGTTGTGTCTTGAAAGTACAGGTAAAATAGACGACTAATAATGGGTGAAAGCTAAATCAAGGTTTGAAGTAAAGTCTACCGCCCTTTTTGGATTGAACAGGCCGGTTACATCATCCCCTTTTTGTTCGCATGTACTCCTAGTGCAGAAGAAGGATGGTTCATGGCGCATGTGCATTGACTATCGCGCCTTGAATAAGAATACCATCAAGAACAGGTTCCCGATACCGAGGATAGATGACATTCTTGATCGGCTTGAGGGAGCGTCATTGTTTACAAGGATAGACCTAAAGAGTGGTTACCATCAGATACGCATTAGGCCAGAAGATGTCCATAAGACTGCGTTGAGGACTATATTTGGTCTCTATGAGTTTCTTGTCATACCATTTGGTCTCACAAATGCTCCTGCCACGTTTAATAGAATGATGGACATAATTTTTAGACCACATGGAAACTTCGTGGGTACTTTCTTTGATGACATGATTGTCTACTCAAAGTCCAAAGAGGAGCATAGGAATCACTTGACTGCAGTTTTCTGTGAGTTACGTAAGAACAAGCTACTCATTAATGCGAAGAAGAGTGAATTCTTTTTCACTTGGGCACATTGTTTCAAAGGATGGGGTACGCATGGATCCCGCCAAAGTGGAAGCAATTAGGTCATGGCCAAACTTGAAGTCCGTATATGACATTCGAAGCTTTCTAGGCTTATGTTCCTACTACAGGAGGTTCATTTGAAATTTTGTCGAGATTGCTTCTTCACTCCATGCACTACAAGGAAAAGGAGTTACTTTCAAGTGGACAGTCAATGAAATTTTAGCTTTCAAACACTTTAAAGAGAAGCCGACTTCAGATCCGGTAATCAGTTTGCCAGATCTTTCGAAACCTTTTGTGGTTCAGTGTGATACGTGTGGCCATAGTCTTGGTGCAGTTCTAATGCAAAATGGCCGAGTAGTCGCATATGAGAGCAGAATTCTTTTGAAGACCGAAAGGAACTTCCAAGTCTATGAGAAAGAATTGTTGGCAGTAATTCACGCTCTCACTAGTTGGAAACACTATCTGCTAGGGGCTGATTTTGTTGTCCAAACAGATCATCAAACCTTGCGATATTTTCTCACACAAACGAAGTTGTCTGAGAAGCACATGCGATGGGCGAACATCTTGTCAATGTTCCATTTTCAGATTGTGCATGTGCAAGGGAAAAAGAACGTGGTAGCTGATGCGTTGTTACGAAAGCCCCAAATTTCAGCAGTGTCAATTCCGTACCATTGTGAACTAGACGAGATGAAGACACAATATGCTGAAGATTCAGATTTTGCAAGGATCTATGATCAGCTTGTTGATGGGCAACATCATGAGCACTATATGCTTAAGAATGACTTTCTCATGATGCATGGAAAGTTATGCATTACTAAACAATTACGGCCAAAGAGTTTGATGGAAAGTCATGCTCTACCTTATGCTGGGCATTGTGGAATTGATGCGACAGTGAAAGGGGTTGAGGCATTCTTCTACTGGCCAGCTTTACGTCAAGATGTTGACACATTTATAAGATCATGCTTAGTTTGCCAAAAAGTCAAATTTGACAGACAAAAGCAACCGGGATTGTTGCAGCCATTGCCGATCCCTGAAAGGCCATGGAAAAGCATTGACTTTATCTTTGATCTTCCAAGGACGCAAACAGGCAATGATGGGATCTGGACTATCATTTGTAGGTTCAGTAAGCAGGTCCATTTCATTCCTGTTAGGAAGAAGATAAAGCCTGAACATATGGTCAAGATATTCATGAGCAACGTGATGCCTCAGTCAATTGTCAGTGACAGGGACCCACGTATGACGAGTCTTTTCTGGAAGGCATTGTTTGAGAATATGGGCACTACGCTAAAATTCTCATCTTCGTTTCATCCGCAAACTGATGGACAATCAGAAGAGGCAAATTCTACTGTCCCGGATCTGCTCAAATGTTATGTGTCAGAGCACAAGGCAACTTGGGAACACCATCTTCCATTGGTTGAATATGCTTACAATAACACTGCGCATACGTCAACAGGTAAGGCACCATTTGAGATAGTGGAAGGAGGGAGGAAAGTCCCGCCCATTTTGCAGACTAAGGACAAGATATTTGAGGTAGACAAGTATGTGCAAGATATGGATGAAACATACAGGAAGATAAAGATTGCTCTTGAGAAGACTCAGGCTAAGCAAAAGAAACCTGCTGATTGTCACCGTCGTGAACTTGTATTTTCACTTGGTGATTGGGTGCTTTTGCGCTTTGAAAAGGCCAGGTTAAGGAAAAGGAAAGGCAAGGAACGTTTGTTTCCTAAGCTCAATATGCGATATTATGGTCCTTTTCAGATTTCGGAAAAGATCAGCGATGTAGCTTACAGGTTGAAGCTACTAGTGTTAGTTGCAGTGGAATGATTGTTTACGCTTTGCTCAAGATGAGTGCTCCGAACTGTGCTCAAGGTTCCTTTTAGTTCCTATGGAAGGGAGAGCCTTCCGTTCTTAATGGAAAGTGCTATGATCACGAACAAAGTGAATGGACACTGTGCGTGCAAGTATATGAGACCGAGTGATAGAGAGAGAAGAGAGATACGACACCAGAGACGTTGTAAAACCCTCCTCCGAAGGCCCCACTCTCGTCGGCGAGAGTGGTCTACTTATGATTGCACAAAGTGGTACAATGACGATGCAATGGACTGATGCAATCTGAGACTATGCCGATGACGACGACGACTTTAGGGCTGAAATCTGTGGTCTTCTATCTGCTGAATTTCGGGACTGTTCGGTGGCTGAAAATGACTGTTTTGGCTGCGTTTTTATGGCTGAAAATGGCGGTTGTTCTGCATCCAACGAGGATGAACTGTCTGTTTCTAAGGCTTGCTGAAAACGTTGTGCATCTGCTGCAAATTGGGCTGAAAACCAAAAACGCTGGTGTTGCTCTGTCGCTAGCAAAAACGCTAGGGTTGATGGGGATTCTGCAAATCTTGGGGCTGATGGTAGCTGTAGTGAAAACGCTAGCAAGTTGGGTATCTGTGGCGATGCAATGCTGTGGAAAAACGCCAGGGAATGGGTGGTTCTGTTGGATACCAAAAACGCTACCTGCTTGCTGAGCGTTAGTGAAAACGCTATGCTTGTTCTGGGTCTGCTACTGCTGAAATCCAAAAACGCTAATGCATTTGGGTACTGCTGGCGATCATGGCTGAAAACGCCAGGGTGCTGAAGTTGTTGGCGATGACTGCAAGGAAAAACGCCAAGAAATCGTGGGGTCTTGATGGTGATGGGAACTGGAAACGCTAGGCTTGGGGAGGGAGATCGCCAAGGCCTTGCGGGTGCTGAGGGTACTGCGGGTTCTGCTGAGAAGTTGCCTGTTGAGCGGGAAGCTCCTACTGCCTCTTCTGCCAGAAAGTGCTAACTTGGGTTTGCTTATATATTAACTTAGCAAAATTGCCCTACCTACTTTTGTTGGAAAGTCACTTAAAAATAATACGTGAAAAATACCAAAAATAGGGAAAATAGGCTAAATGCACTGGAAAAATCTCTTAACTGAATGACAACCAGAAGGCTGGAAAATACATAATGCTTTTCATGTCAGCCTTCTAAGACCCTTTATTGGTGATGTGTCAGAGAATATGCTTGATGAGGAACAACCCGAAGTGGAAGAAATGGATGAGGTCCTTGTTCCTGAACAGATATTGGCACATAAGGAAAGGAAGGTTAGAGGAAAGGTTGGAAGACGCTACCTGGTGAAGTTCAAGAACTATCCATCTTTGGATGCCAAATGGATGGAAGAGTCTGAATTGGTTGATTTGCCTCAGCTATTGCAATTATATCTTGAAGCCTTTTAGATGGAACCCACAGTGACTTGATATAGCCTTTTTGGAGCAAGGCAAGAGCATGGTTCATGATGCTCAAGAGAGTAGTTAAGCAATTGTATCTACTCTTTCCGTACAGAATTTAGCTAGAGAAGTTTGTGCTTGAGAGTACACTAAAAGACTTCTATGCTTGATATATGTGTGGTAGCCAGTTGGTGGGATTGTCTAATCGTCCAACGCTACATTTCCGGAAGCATGTATATCTTGGATTCCCATCATAGAATATATGTGATATCAGGAGATACCGCATGTATTATTGGCATGCAAGCGGTCGCTTGCAGTATTTCAAGGGCGGGGTGTGTCACCAAGAGGTGTATTTTTCATGTTGCCTTCCGTAAATAAGTACTAGATATTTTTATTTATTTTTATTTTTACTTGTTTTCCCAGGAACCCTTGAGTGGACATTGCATGGCCAGTGTGAAACGGCTACGGCCGAACGGGTTTCTCACATCGGGAGTCTAGGTCGGTCAATCTGGAATTGGACCGGCCAGTTAGCGCTGAATTCTTATGAGTATGGAAGCCTGTGTGCGCCAAATGAAGTTTGGGCCACTCGGAAAGTCACTTACAACTTTATAAGTGAGTGGGAACTAGGGAATTAACTCAAAGGGGCAAACTGGACACCTGGCAAGAGGAGAGCAGCCTGCAAGACACCTCAGCAAGAGGAGGCGCCATTTGAGGCTAGGGCTGATTTTTGCTCATAGAAGTGACCTACAGTGTGTGTGTGAGTAGTGGGTGCAGGTCTACAGCTTTAATGGAAAGCTTGCCTTCTCCTCTGTCTCATGTAGCGCGATGACTTGCTCTCGTGCATCTCTCTCTTCCCTTTGGCACATATGGTAATGCCCCACTAGTTGGGCTACTCAGATGAATATGTACAATTCTGGGGGTTTATGCGCGTTTGCCAGGGCAACAGCCTTCTGAACAGGAACTGGATTAGCTAATTGCTTATCCTCAACAGGTACGCACAGTTTCATCGCGAAAGATTGGGAGTTTGGAGAGTTTTCTCTCGTGAAAACTCGTCCAATTCACAGGGGAACTGTTCCATTGTGTGTTGGAGCCCTTGGGACACGCGCAGGCGTGTTCACTCTGCTAAAAACGATCCGAAATAGGGAATTACAGCCTGTTGTGTTTTTCTGCAGGTTTAGGGTTTCGCACCTGCCTGGTGTGTTTTTCTGCAGGTTTAGGGTTTCGCACCTAAACTGCTAGAGAACACCAGGGGAGCCTCGTGAGAGCCTTGGGATGCGTGTACAGGCTTTTGGGCACCCGGCTGTGAAAAACAGAGAATAACAGCACGCTGAATTTCTTTGACAGCTCACCAGAAAGCTTCGAGATAGCGAGGGAATCCGCCCTAGACAAGTACTCTTGACCTACAGGGGTTTTTGCGTCGTTATGTTGCCGAAATCAGGTTAGAAACCTGCGTTTTCAGCCCTCGCCAGGTTTGGACAGCTATGTGAAAGCTTGTACTAAGTGGTCGGATCGTCTACCTTAAATTGAATAAAGAAATACCGAAAGGGGCGCGAGTCTTTGGGGCCTACAGGGTGTCGGTCTCGTGTGCGCAGTGACATTCTAGTCCCTGGACGCATTTGTGTTCTCTTTCCTCCTCAGTGCTCTGTGTAAAGTTAACAGGTAATTGAAATAGTACCGCCCTCCATGTTGTACAGGCCGGTTATAGTGGGGCCCTTGGAGGAGGGTTTGACAACATTTTGGTGTCATATTCTCTCTCTCTCTCTCTCTCTCACATTCTCAGCACCTTCATTCACAGTGTTATCCACTTTGGTTGTGATCATCTGCACTCTCTCACTAAAGGAACGGAAGAGCCTTCCGTAAGTAAAAGGAACCCTTCAGCACAGTTCGGAGCACTCATCTTGAGCAAAGTTCAACATTCACTTCCGCTGCACCTTACAACTAGAGCATCCATCATCATCCGGATAATGGAATCCATGGGATTAGGTGGCGAGGATGGAGGGGTAGGGGGAAAACTAATGAGAGGATCCATAGGTGGTCCGTGCAAGGATTTTTGGTCTTGGTCCTCTCAAACAAGACAATCGACCTTGTATCGGTGTCATTGGGTTTGAGGCTACACCAAAGAGTCCAACAAAGCGGAGTTCGGTGTTGTTGCAATGGTTTGAGAGGGGCCTTCTTGTGGGAGGTTATCTTCCAATGATATCTCTGGCAGTGGAACGGTGTCACGTGCATATCTAACCCTATGTGCATGTAGACAAGCTGTAACTTCTATTTCTAGGGTTTAGGATAGCCTAGGAAGTGTTTTAGTAGTGGCACCCTTGTGAGCCTGTATGTAAAACGTGCATGTCTAGGCACTTTGATTGCACATGAGCATAGCCATTGTTTGCTAGGTGTGGGCACCTGGGGAGTGTTCCCATACAAGGTAGTATCTGCATAGCAAGCATCTCTTGTTAATAGGTTTTTCAACTTAAATAATAATTGACATATAGCATGATTTATAAAGTCGTGGAGTCCCATATATCTGCTCGACCCTATATAGGTGACCCCAGGGGTCACCTCTCCAAACACAACAGCACAAGCATACCCTAGTGTTTTCCTCTTCATCCTCACATTGGCGTTTTCAGCACAAACTTAATGATTTCAGCCGGAGTCTCCCAAGATCCACTAGCGTTTTCAACATCCCAATTCAGATCAGCCCTAGCGCTTTCAACATCCACTAGCGCTTCTGCAACAAATCAGCCTTGCAGTTTTCCAGCATCCATTAGCCTCATTGATTCAGCATTCAGCCCTCAAGCACCATTGACGACAGATTTCAGCCATCTAGTACTGTCGCAAATCAGTTCCTCAAGCGTTTTCTATTTTCAGCCCCTTAGCCTCGCAAATCCAAGCATCTACTGCCAGATTCTATGAGCATCTCAGCATCTAACACCATTGTATCAACATTTGTGCAATCTAAAGCAAATACCTCTCTAGCGACAAAGAGGGAGGGCTTTTGGAGGGGGGTTTGGGACACCATCATGTGTTAAGTCTTCTTTCTCTATCTTATCACCCACAAAACCTTCATTCAGAGTATCTCTCCCTCTCTCTCTAGTCTATTGCACATCTCTCTCATGAAGTAAAAGGAACTCTCTTCTGAAGTGAAAGGAACCTTGAGTACGCATCGAGCACTCATCTTGAGTTATCACTATAAATCACTTCCGCTGCATGTTACAGATGGTGACTTGATCCCAAAGGTCAACTATGTACTGTGGGGCTCCATGTGCAACTTTCCACATGAAATATCCATGCCTTCCAAATAGGACACCAGAGTGTGATGGAAAGCATGCAGGCAATCAAGTCAGCAGACAAGTGGGTTGGGTATGTCATGATAAAGAAAAATATATGGGCCAAATTGTTTAGAACACGCACAAAAAGACATGGAAGCACTATATCACGTGACACATCCAACCCTATGTGTCCGTGGACAAGCTACACCATAACAGGGTTTCCGTCTAGTCCAATCAGTCTAGATTAGAAGTGATCTGGCACTTTTTGTGAGTCTATTCGTAGACCGTGCATGCCCAGTCACTTAGCATAGATGCATATCCTCTGGTTGCACACGGCATGATCATCAGTATTCCCATCAGAATCCATTAGAATCAGTTAGGGGATTTTTCCAGTGCATTTAGCCTATTTTCCCTATTTTTGACATTTTTCACTTATTAATTTAAGTGACTTTCCAACAAAAGAAGGTAGGGCAATTTGGGTAAGGAAATATAATAGCAGACCAAAGTTAGCACTAAATGGCTGAAGAGGCAGCAGGAGCTCCACCACCCAACAGGCACCTTCTCAGCAAGAACCATCAAGAAGCCCCCAGCCTTGGCGATTTTCCATCAACCACCAGCCCTAGCGTTTTTCTCATCGCTAGCACATCCCTTGCCTTGGCGTTTTCAGCATTGGCTTGACTGCAATATTCCCTTGCACCTAGTGTTTCCAGATCAGCCCAAAACGCAGCAGTCCCATCAGCGTTTTTCAGCCCAAAACGCAGCAGACCAAATCAGTGTTTTTCAGCATTATAACGCAGCAGCGGGCCAGCGTTTTCGTCAGGCAATTTCAGCGTTTTCAACAGCCTCGAAATCAGCGTTTCAACTCGCAGCAGATTTTCAGCAGATAGCGTTTTTGGACAGCCATCAGAAGCTTGCAGATTTCAGCACTTAAGGTCATTGTCGCCATCCCCGTTGTCGTCACCAACTTAGCCCCGAGTTGCATCAGTTTCCATGCATCATCATTGTACCACTTTGTGCAATCATAAGTAGACCACTCTCGCTGACGAGAGTGGGGCCTTCGGAGGAGGGTTTTACGTCGTGTCTGGTGTCGTATCTCTCTTCTCTCTATCTCTCAGTCTCATACACTTGCACGCACAGTGTCCACTCACTTTGTTCGTGATGATAGCACTCTCCATTAAGAACGGAAGGCTCTCCCTTCCATAAGAACTAAAAGGAACCTTGAGCAAATATGGATCACTCATCTTGAGAAAGAACAACATTCATTCCGTTGCACCTTACATTGGTATCAGAGCTTTGGCAGTGTTCTGTATCACTCAAGGAAAGAACCAGAAGAATTTTTTTTTCTTGTTGCGGTCGCACGAACCCAAGTTAGCTTGGGCGTGTCGATACCTAAGCGTGTTTTTGAAGAGTGACAGGAATCCCAGGAAAGAAGGGCTTGTCCAGCCTTCCCTTGTGTCTCTTTTCACTCATTGAGAGCGGACCGTGCACTTAGCGGCCGGCCAATCGACGTGAGGTGGGAAAAAGCAACCCTTGTGTGAGGGCAAGGCCGCCAAGGGGTGCGCCCGCAGAAAGGAGTAGAACTCGGGTGAAGAGAAGATCCTTCTCAAACACGGTTTGCAAGCGAAAGAAAACCTCAAGAACTTCAAGAACCTAAGACCCTCAAGAACCCAAGTCCCTCGTGGACTTAAGAACCAAAGATCCATAGTGCATGGTCATCACCTGAAGTGGAATGGATACTTCGCATACAGGTGGTGAGCATGAGAGAGGCGACGAAGAGTTTTCCCCACTAAGAGATTTTTCCGACCCTCCCCCTTCTCCATCTACGCCACAAGTTGTACCAACTTCCATGAAGATGATGGTCAAGTCGATGTTGGACATGATGGCGGCACAACAAGAAGCGAATCGCATTGCGCTGGCCCAACAAGAAGTGACTCCCATTGCTTTGGAATGCGAGCGCGAAGAACGAAATGAAAAAAATGCAATACAACAACAAGAAGCGAATCGAGTTACGTTGGCACAACAAGAAGCAAATCGCATTGCTTTCGAACGCGAGCGCGATGAACGAAACGAACGAAAAGCAGAAAGAGAGGCCGAGTGTGAGGCTCAAAGAGACCTACGCACTCAAGAATTGATTCAACAAGTACTTGCCTCGAAATCCGAACCAACCAAAGATCGTGGGAGTTCTTCAAGTGGCGCAAGCCATGATGCGGATTCCAACAACCCCGTCACAGAGAAGTTGACTTTCAGTAAGTATGATAGTAAGATGGATGTTACGGTTATTCATTCTTGGTTGCATTAATTTAATGCTTATTTTGCGACAACTAAGAAGACAGGAAATAGCAAGGTTTTGACGGCAGCTATGTACCTTGCCGATGATGCCATCAATTGGTACCAGGCATGGCAAGAGGCATAGCTAGCCTCGCACCTAGAGGAAGCTGACGAACTCACGTCCCTTTACTTCAATTGGGCTGATTTCCAAGACAAGCTCAAGGCGCGGTTTATGCCACCTCAGTACCTCGCACGATTGAAGGACGATTGGCACGTTCTCAAGCAAAATGGTATGCCGGTTATGTCTTTTTCTAATCGTGTTTTGCAGCTAGGTATCCAATTACGCAAGTCGGATGATGAACGCAAAGAGGCATTCCTTTTTGGGTTAGACAACTATATCAAGTTTGATGTAGAAGTCTTCGATCGAATCGATCTCAACAAGGCGGTAGCGATTGCTCTCGCACAGGAGATAAAGCACAACAAGGGAAAGCCTAAGGAGAACAAGACGTCCACAAGTATCTCGCAGACTTCTCAGAACCCTCAGAACGGTAAGAATGGTAACTCTTCTAACCAATCTTCCAACAGTCTCTCAGAAAAGAATTCTTCCAATAAATCTAAGGGTAAGGCTAACACAATCGCTAAACCTAAGCTTACTCGAGATGAAAAGGTAGCACAAGGAATTGTAGGAGGATACATCACGTCGGAAGAACAAAGCACTTATTCTAAGGAAGGTTGCTGTTTTCATTGTCACATTAAGGATCACATAAAAAGAACATGTCCTAAGCTTGAATCGAATGAATCTAAAAAATCCACAGAACCCACTTCCTCTGTCAATGCAATTAATGATAACACGAGTGTGCCCCAAGTTTCTCATGACCCTCCCATTGATGATTCTCTCATTAAATGTTATGGTCCTATGACGGGGCAGCGTTTTGTTATATTGTTTGACCTAGGTAGTATGCATGATGTGATCAGTCCCTCTCTTGTTGAGAGAGCTCGTCTAGAAGTTAGTCAGAGATCTCCTATCGAGGTCTCTGGCTTTGTTCCTGGTATGGACACTCTCATCACGGAGGAGTGCCTTGATGTGTTGTTTGCAATTCAGCAAGCTGCCTTCACTCGAAGATTTGTTGTCTCTCCTCTTTTAGGATGTAATATGATTTTGGGCATTCGATGGTTTCGTGATGCTAACCCTCTCATTGATTGGGAGGCTAACACTTTCACTCTAAATGCCAAAAGTGATTCTTCCATTGTCATTCATGGAGAGGCCATTGTTCATTCTCCACCTCTCATTGCTAATATGCAGGACAAGATTGAATGGATTCATGAGAAGGAGACTCTCTCAATCTCTTTTTGTCCAAAGCATGACACACCGGATTTGCATGATTGTGAAAAGCATGATGATTTGATTGATAATGACAAGCATGATGAGCATAATGATTTGGATGATAATGACAAGCATGATGATTTGCATGATCAAGATGTGATTTCTCACAAGCATGATGAGTTGCATGAAGATGACGTGATTGTTCACAAGGATGATGTGTTAGTTGATGCTTTTTCTAGCGAAGCTAACCTCGTTGCAGATTCGATCAATCACGAAGGATCGATCTTGGCTCTCGCGTCTAGGTTACAAGAACCCCCTCAGAAAGAACCCACTCAGGAAGAACCCCTTCAGGAAGCACCGATTTTGGCTCTCAAGCCTAGGTCTCAAGAACCCTCACAGGAAGTATTAGGTGTTCGCATGATTGATACGCACACATTTTTCGAGTGTTTCATTCGTGATCGTTTCCTTTATTTTAGTCAGCGTCTTTATGTGATCCCTTTTCCTAGGCATGACATATTGTACGTTGAGCACGTTTCTCTCATGAATGAGTACGAGTGTATGCGGATTTTTCATGAAAAGCTGAAAGGTATGTATGTAAGGAAGTCACATTCCATGTCTCTTTCTTGGCATGACACATTCGTAGAACGAGCACATGACAGTATGAGCACCAAGCATGGGCATTTCCGTTGTGAATTGCCACAGTTGATTGCTCTAGATCATAAGAGAAAGATTCGGTCTCATTGTTTGCATGTGTTTGATGAACAGGTTGTCACTCCGTCTCTATGTTCATCTACATTGCATACACAGTCTTTAGAGAAGACAAGATTTTTTCCACTCACTTTACATGGAATGGGTGTATGTTCATGGTTTTGTGTTGGAAATGGTTTCAAGAATTTTCAGCCATGGAGATTCTTGAAGAAGGAAGAAGCACGACTCTAGACGAAGTTGAAGCATCGAAGGAGCCACAAAAGACTGTGGCGCTTTTGGCGCGGCCCAAAGAAGCAAGCGTTGCAGACCTTTATGAAGTTCAAGTACCGCACGACCCACACAGCAGAGTGGGCCGGCGAAGAGTCCCTTCCAGGATTCCGGATGCTGTTGGCGATCTCCCTCGACGCCATACAGTTCGGTACTAGTACCTCACTTTAAAAAGAGGGGATGTCACGTGACACATCCAATCCTATGTGTCCGTGGACAAGCTACACCATAACAAGGTTTCCGTCTAGTCCAGTCAGTCTAGATTAAAAGTGATCTGACACTTTTTGTGAGTCTATTCGTAGACCGTGCATGCCCAGTCACTTAGCATAGATGCATATCCTCTGGTTGCACACAACATGATCATCAGTATTCCCATCAGAATCCATTAGAATCAGTTAAGGGATTTTTCTAGTGCATTTAGCCTATTTTTCCTATTTTTGACATTTTTCACTTATTAATTTAAGTGACTTTCCAACAAAAGTAGGGAGGGCAATTTGGATAAGGAAATATAATAGCAAACCAAAGTTAGCACTAAATGGCAGAAGAGGCAGCAAGAGCTCCACCGCTCAACAGGCACCTTCTCAGCAAGAACCATCAAGAACCCCCCCAGCTAAAATGAATGAGGAGATAGGATCTCCCGGCCACACAGACTGCCTACAGATGTGCGTCGGATGAACCACCCGACCATAGCCACCATCCGGCAGCTCCCCCGTGTTGTGGCCAACGTCCGAAGACGTAGGCGTGCACCTGTAAGACTGGGCGTCCCATACCACCCGGCCTGACCTCCTCGAGGTGACCTCGCGCACTCCTAGCCTCCGGGCCAACCACTGGCGCTCTGCCAGTGGGGGTCGATAACTGCAAATGAGGCCTCGGCCTCCCTTTTATAATAATGGCCGGCCACACTGGCCGGGTTCACCGCCCGGACACTAGACGCCCATCCCGACGGCATCTGGGCTAGATCCCCTCTCTTGTGAGCGGGACATAACATACTTCCCCCCTTAAGAACCATTGATGTCCTCATCAATGAAGTGGGGATACTGAGCTTTCAAAGCTCTAACAGGTTCCCAAGTAGCTAACCTTTCAGATTGACCCTTCCATTTGATTAAGTACTCGTCGTAAGTCTTTTGTCACAAATGACGGGTACGATGATCCAAAACTGCTTTTGGTTCTCGAGGAATATACTCAGTTTGCATATCTTGCCATACATTTTCCTCAATAGACACGACAACATCAGCTTCGCCCAATTTCACTCTAAGGCGGCTGACATGAAACACTGGATGTACAGTAACATCCGAAGGAAGAGCTAGTTTGTAGGCAACCTGGCCAATTTTCTTTGTGATCAAGAGCGGACCACAATATCTAGCTGAAAGCTTATAATGCTTTCCTGTTCGCATAGTCTTGGAATCCTTGGGTATCTACAAATAAACCCATTGTCCCACATCTAGAGTCCTTGGAGATCTCTTTTGATTAGCATAAGTAGTGACTCGATCACGAGCCGTTCTTATGCTATCCTTGGCCAATTCGAGCATTTCCTGCATGTCGTACAGGAAATCACGAGCTTGGCGGTCCTTGACTTTCTCTAAGCCAATAGCAATCGGGGATTTAGGCTCAAATCCATACATCAGCATGAACGGGCTAAATCCAGTAGTAGAATGCTTGCTACTATTATAGACAAACTCTAACTGTGGAAGATACCTTTCCCAATCAGACTGCCTGTGAGAGACATAGACTCTCGACATGTCCTCTAACGTCTGATTCATTCTCTCAGTTTGTCCGTCGGACTCGGGATGGTCAGAAGACGACATACTCAACTTCATCTGAAGATGAGCGAACACATCTCGCCAAAATCGGCCAGTGAACTTAGCATCTCGATCACTGACGATGTCCTCTGGGAGACCATAGAGCTTATAAAGCTGATCGACAAATAAAACCGCCAACTCATGGCTTTTTACTGTCGACTTCGTTGGTATAAACTTTGCCATTTTTGTGAGTCTATCAACCACAACCCAAATAGCGTCATTGCCCTGACTAGTATTTAGGCAAACCAACGATGAAGTCCATGGAAATACTCTGCCACTTGGCATCTGGGATTTCCAATGGGTATAGCAGGAAAGCTTTTCTAAGGCGCTCTGCCTTATTGACCTGACACTGAGCGCATCTCTTCACATAGCTCTCTATGTAAGAGCGCATTCTTGGCCAATAGAAATATCGCTTGACCAAAGCCAAAGTTCTCTGGATGCCTGGGTGCCCAGCGCTAGGAACATCGTGGCATTCGCATAAAATCCTTTGTCGAATCTCATTGATTTCCGGCATGTAGACTTTACCATTTCTAAACAATAGTCCACCTCTAATGGAATATTGTCGTTGTCTCGTCTCTCCAGCACGACTCACTTGGGTCTCCGGACCACCCAAGCTTGTATGCGAGTCATGCCCCACTTCGACCTCGTTCCATATCTTGCCAAAATGGTCAGAACGACATAGCCCTCGGAGAGAGAGATAGAAATCCGTCAAGATTTCAGTCATAGACAAGGCATTGACCTCAGGAATCCTACTGAGCGCATCAGCAACTCGATTGCTGGATCCTTTCCTATAACGGATCTCAAAGTCAAACTCTTGCATAAGCTCAACCCATCTAGCCTTCCGGCCTCTGAGATCACCCTGATCACAGATATAGCGCAAGGAGTGATGATCTGTCCACGCAACAAACGTAGAGCCATACAAGTAGTGCCGCCATTTCCTCAGGGTGTGGACTACGGCGTAAAGCTCCTTTTCATACGTTGGATAACGCATCTGAGCGTCAGAAAGCTTCTTACTTTCAAACGCAACAGGACGTCCATCCTGGTATAATGCCGCACCAATAGCATAATCACTAGCATCCGTTTCAACCACAAACGGTTTGCTAGGATCCACAATGTGTAATATTGGCGCAGTAGTCACCAAGTGCTTTAGTGTCCGAAAGCTCTCGTCGAGACGCTCATTCCAGACAACAGGGGGATTACCTTTACGACGAGGACCCGAAGTCTTCGGCCCTTTCATCCCTCCTTTTAAAAGTTGCGTAAGCGGAGTAGCAACTTTAGAGTAATCCTTGATAAACTTGTGAAAGAATCCAGTAAAGCCTAAAAAGGACTTTACTTGGCGCACATTATTCAGAATGGGCCAATCTCGCACTTTATCCAACTTTTAAGGGTCGACGCGAATTCCATCGCGAGTAATGATGTGACTCAAGTATAGAAGCTCTTTCTTAAAGAATTCACACTTAGAAGCCTTAGCGTAAAGCTTCTCAGTTCTCAGTACTTCGAGAATAGTACGTATATGCACTAGGTGCTGAGACAAACTTCGGCTGTAGATCAAGATATCATCGAGAAATACAACAACGAAGTTGCCTAAAAATGGTCGCAGCAGGTCATTCATTATCTGCTGGAACGTAGCGGGAGCATTGGTCAAACCAAAAGGCGAGACCAAAAACTCGTAGTGACCATAACGCATATGGAAGCCTGTCTTAGGAATATCTTCCAGTTTGATCCCTATCTGATGATAGCCTGATCGCGGGTCTATCTTCGTAAAATACAACGCTCCATGGATCCGATCTATCAGATCGTCCATGCGCAGGAGCGGATATTTGTTCTTGACAGTAAGTTTATTCAACCCCTTGTAACCCACGCAGAAGCGCATAGTGTTATCCTTCTTTCAAGAAAGTAGCACTGGCGCTCCCCACGGGGATTTGCTAGGCCGAACAAAACCCCTGTCGAGATAATCCTTCAGCTGTCGCTGAATCTCGTCCTCGGTTTTACTAAACCGATATGGTTGCTTTGAGAAGGGCTGATTACCCGCCACCAACTCAATGCCATGATCTACTCCTCTCGAAGGCGGCAAGCCAGGAGGTAGATCATCAGGAAAAACATCCTTGAAATCACTCATGATTTCCCGGATAAGGTTGGATTCGTCGGAATCCCCAAGCTCAACAGAAGAACATGAAACATTTTTACGAAATTCAATCAGAAGTCCCAAGCACTAATGAATCAAACCAAGCAGATGGTACACATTGATAAAAGTCAACATCAGAAGACTTTATTTCTTTATACATTTCCAAAGCAGTAACAACTGGTATTGCAAAACCATTATTTATAGACTTCTGATTACAAAGTGACACAGATACATGAGGCATGTTCTGCTTAATAAAAACAAGAGAGTGATGTACATAGTCTATATACAATGAGTCTTGTTTATCATAAAACCATGGAATTCCTAAAATAACATCTGCTCTGTCCAGGTGCATGATGTGGAAGTCCAGGTTCTCTTTGTAATCAGCCAGCTCGAGCGACAAGTCTGGAACCATCCGATTCCATACATCCGTATCCACACCACGAGCCATCTTCGCGCGATACTCATGGTCACTGTCCTGCGTCCGCAGGTTTAGTTTCTACACCAATTTTGCATCCACAAAATTGTGTGAGCTTCCATTATCAAGGAGTACGGTCACGTCGTGACCATTGATCTTCCCGGGGAAACGGAGAAGATCGTGCTTACCAAACACCTTGGTGCTAAAAGTACAATTTGTGCATGAACTGTGCGCTAAATGATAGATTTCAACTTGAACAACATCAGAGTTACCTGAGATCTCGTGAATCTGAACCGAAGGACGGCCTTGCGGTTTTTGTGTCTTCTTCTTCTTAGGGCAATCCTTGATTTTGTGACCCGTTTGGCCACATCCGAAGCAAGCCCCCTCCTTCACTGCATCTACTGTCACAAAGTGATGACGTGGCGGACAGCAGAAACCCTAATTTCTGCCAGAAACCCTAAAATTCTTGCAAACCCTAATTTTTGCCAAAAACCCTAAATTCCGGAAATCGCGGAGGCGGATTATTAAAAAAAATAAAATAAAATAAATAAATAAATATATATATATATTTTTGGAAAATGATGAGCGACGCGAATTTTGCTTTTGCTTTTTTTTTATAAAAAAAAAGAAAAGAGTCTCTAAGAGAGAGAGAGAACTGATGCTTTTGATTTTAAAAGCTTTTGGGGCTCTGCTTTTGGGCATCCCTTGTAACCTTTAAATTAGTGGTGAGGGCCTCACTTCTCAAAGCATTTGGACGCAGAGTCTGAGAGTGAAACCCTAACCGCTCTCTTGTACTTTGATGATTGATTAATACAAAAAGAAATACCGAAAGGGGTGCCAGTCTTTGGGGCCAATATCTCTAGGCACGGAACTCCGCCGGGCCAGTGCAAATCTATTGTGATCTGTGAATTGTTTTGAAGTGGTTATTTGGTGCTGTCGCGGTTGATTCTTGACTTGGAGTGTCCAAGTTTGTTACAGTGGTATCAGAGCCTGGCCGATTTCTCTTCTACGGGAAATCCGATCCCCGAATTTTTTTTTCCGCGGCACCTATGGCTTCAGGCAATGATCAGTCGACTCCCTCTGCATCTGGAGATGCGGGCTGGGATCACAACGAAGATTCAGGCAGAGAATATGGCCCGCCTTGGCCTACTTAGGCGGAGCGGCGAGAGATAGAGCGTCGCCAGTTGATCGGCGATGCAACAAAGATGATGCTCAATTTTGCCAAGGACCCGAAGATGGCAAAATATATGAACCAGACCTCTTTGAAAGAGGTACAGATGGAGTGGCAGAGAACCACAACACCACTCTCGAAACCCGCTCTCAAGAAACCTTCTGTCTCCAAGAAATATACGGAGAAGGAACTGGAGAACGTGGTTGATGCACGGATTGCTCAGCTTTTTGACACGCAAAAGAAAGCCAAAAAGCACGGCAAAAAGCAGAAGAAAGGCACTGACTTCCCGGGATATTTAGGTCGTCGGTTGACATTTGACAAGGCAAAGAAACGGAAGAAGCGTGTTCGATTTGAAGGAGTACCCAGTTCTTCTTCTTCTTCTTCTGACAGTTCTTCTAGCTCCTCGGATTAGAGCGAAGAAGACAGAAAAAGCAAAAAGCGAAGCAAGACACAAAGCTTCGGAAAGGGCAAGAAAAAGGCAAAGAAGGCTACATCTCGCCCAGAGACTGACAGTTCTACTGAGGACTCGTCTACAGACAGCTCAGATTCCGATGACGGAAAGTTTTATGCGAACAAGAAGAATTTTTACAAAGCCAACCAGTATGACTTTCTCGAAGATAAAAGCAAGAAAGTCCGAGAGTTTAAGGAAGGTGGCCACTCGATCAAGTTTGATACTTTTCAGGAGACTCAGATGCTTCGAAGGCTGTGTCTTTGACATCGCGTTCGCGGGAGGACGCTATTCAGAGCACTCCAAGATTCGGAGAGCTGCCTCTTACTTTAAGGGGAATGCTCATACTTGGTGGTCCACGCTTCTATCAAGCAAGACTGTGCCAGTTACATGGCTGAAATTCAAGAGGCTTTTTATTTCTTCTTGGTTGACTCAAGAGTTTGAGCGAGATATACGAGCTGCTTGGAACCATCTCCGGATGACCAAGAGCGATACAGTGAATTCTTATTGTGAAAGATTCTGGAGCTCTTTTCTACCCGCCTCTTCATTCAAGAAGATCTCATTCAGAGAACAGATTGAGCGGTTTACCTTGGGTCTACCTACAGAGATCCGAGATCACTGCTTGGAACAGAAGTCAGCTTCTATTCAGGAGTTGATGAGTCATGCGAAGCGGAGCTTTGCCATTCACTCTGGCAGTCTGACCTACCCCACAGATGAGACCATGACACAACGAGCCGAACAGACTCCTGGGAATGAAAGTAGAATGAAAAAGAGCAACCCAGAGAAAAAAAAAGGATGCACGACCCAAGCTTACGCCTGAGGAGAGGACTCGCTACATCAGGGAGGGGAAGTGCTTTGGATGCGGGGAAACTGGACATATTTCCACGAAGTGCCCTGATACCGCACAGAAAGAACAGCATGATAAAAACGACGACAGGTCTGAGAGTTCGAGAGCAGCTGAGGAATGTGGCAGAAAAGGCAGATAGAAAAGCATAACTGGTACCACATGGTGTGGGACCTGCACCGAATCTAATGAAAGTACAAACTTTGCCGCTTTCGGGGCAAAGCGAAGGATCAGGAAGCTCTTTTGAAGGAGCCAAGGCCAACTTCTTTTCACTTGGAATTGGCGGCTCGATTTGGAACTACGCTCGACAGACTGACGCCACAGGCGGAGGTAGTTTGACTGGCACCCGGATGGGATGTTGCCATTACACCGAGCATTGGCAAACTTCGTTTGCAATGACAGGGGTGTTCAGGGCACGTGAGTGACGTTCTACTCGGGATCCCTTGGTACCACAAGAACTACGCCGTGGTTGACTACCGGGCCGAGAAAGCGACTTTGATAAATGAAGGGCTTAGAGATTGTAGTTGATGAACTTCAGTTTTCTTACTCATTCTTTTGGGAGAACTGAACGATGGATAAAAGTTGAATATGTTTTGACCTGAAGAAAAGAACGCCAAGATTTTTTTCTCCACGCTCATGCCGATTGCTTTTGAGAGGGCCTGAAGATCATATCATTGATCTGATATCTGGAAGCACGCCACCGAATCGGCCACCTTATCGTGTGAGCCGAGTACAGAATGAAAAGATTATGAACTCAGTGAAAGACCTCTTGGAAAAGGGTCTTGTCCAGCCTAGTACTTCACCGTATTGCTCTCCAGTGTTGTTGGTTTTGAAGAAAGACGGATCTTGGAGAATGTGTATCGATTATAGCACTCTCAACGAAATCACCATCAAGAACAGATTTCCGATTCCTAGGATCGATGATATACTCGACAGGTTACAGGGATCCTCGTGCTTTAGCAGGATTGACTTGAAGAGTGGATATCATCAGATCAGGATAGCACCAGGAGATGTCTACAAGACAGCTTTTCGGATGACTTTTGGGTTATTTGAGTTTTTGGTGATGCCTTTTGGCTTAACCAATGCTCCTGCGACATTTAACCGGATGATGGACAGGATTTTTCGAGAGTACAGACTATTTGTTGGCACTTTCTTTGACGACATCATTGTTTTCTCCAAGAATGAGGCAGAACACAGAGATCATCTGCTTCAAGTCTTTCAGGCAATTACGAGATCACACGTTAGTGATTAATGCTAAGAAAAGTGAATTTTTCCTACTAGAGATACACTTTTTGGGACACATTGTGTCAGCAGCAGGAGTGCGAATGGACCCGGCCAAGATAGAGACTATCCGTGATTGGCCCGATTTGAGGAATGTCCATGAAGTTAGAAGCTTCTTGGGACTGTGTTCGTACTACAGGCGGTTCATACGAAAGTTTGCAGAGGTTGCTTCCCCTTTGCATACCTTGACACAGAAAGGAGTACCTTTTTTCGTGGGGACCCACAGAGGTGACTGCCTTTCGGACATTGAAAGAGAAATTCACTACACGACCAGATTTGACTTTGCCGGACTTGCAGAAGTCATTTGAAGTATTTTGTGATGCTTGTGGTCATAGTCTGGGTGCGGTCTTGATGCAAGAAGGCCATGTCATAGCTTACGAGAGTCGTTTGTTCTCTAGGCCGGAGATGACAGCACAGATCTATGGGAAAGAGCTTTTGGCGGTTATCCATGCTCTTACTCAGTGGCGGCATTACCTACTCGGAGCGGATTTTACTGTCTTTACAAACCATCAGAGTTTGCGCTACTTCTTGTCACAGAAGCAGCTTTCGGAAAAGCAGATGCGGTGGGTGAACATCTTGTCACAGTTCCACTTCCAGATTGTCCATGTGCAGGGACAGAAGAATGTGGTGGCAAATGCTTTGTCTCGGAAACCGTTGGTTCTGGCTATTTCCGGGATACATCATAGGAGCTTCGAGGATATGGTCGATCAGTGTGCCACAGATACAGATTTTGCAGATATTTTCACACGGATACGGGATGGGGAGACAGTAGCTGGATACACCCTTCGGGAAGGCTACTTGATGAAAAAGACTATGTTGTGCGTTACACAGCCGTTGAGGGAAAAGGTTATGACTGATTGCCACTGTCCACCTTTTACGGGTCACCGCGGCATTGCTACCACCATGAAAGGGGTAGAGAGAGATTTCTTTTGGTGGAGACTGAAGAAGGATGTGGAAGAGTTTGTGCGCAGTTGCTTGGTATGCCAGAAGGTCAAGTTTGACAGGCATAAAGCACAGGGATTGTTACAGCCTTTACCCATACCCACCCGCCCCTGGGAAAATATTGAAATGGATTTCATTTTTTTGATCTCCCGAGAATACAGAATGATCACGATGATTTTCCGATTACATGGCACGCCTGAGACGATTGTCTCCGACAAAGACCCTAGATTTATGAGTTTGTTTTGGAAGGCAATTTGGGAGAACATTGGCACGCGGTTGCACTTCTCGTCATCGTTCCACTTGCAGACTGACGGGCAATCTGAGATTGCCAATTCAGTGATTTTAGATTTATTGAAGTCTTGTATCTCGCATCAGAAGACTCAATGGGAAAAGAACTTACCTTTGGTGGAATTTGCCTACAATAACACGATACACTCTTCGACGGGGAAGACGCCATGTGAGATTGTTGAAACTGTTGCGAAGGTTCCATCCTTCCTGAGCACGAAAGATTAGAAATTTGAAGCGGATGAATATTCGCGAGATTTGGATACGGCTTTTGCCAAGGTTCGCGAGACTTTGCAGAAGTCTCAAGAACGACAGAAAAAAAGCAGAGGATCGCCATCGTCGCGACATGAAATTGAAGGAGGATGATTGGGTGCTCTTACGCTTTGAGAAGGCACGCCTACGAAAGAACAAGGGAAAGGAGAGGCTTTTTCCAAAGCTTAGTATGCGATACTACGGCCCTTTCCAGATTACTGAAAAGATAAATGAAGTCTCCTTCCGACTGAAACTGCCAGATACTTGGAGGATTCACAATGCATTGCATGTGAGTCTCTTGAACCCTGTTAAGGGTGATGTGCCTGATGATGGGGAGCCTGATGAGCAACCCAAAGTGGAAGAAAACGAGGAGATCCTTGTTCCTGAACAGATTTTGGCACATAATGATACGAAGAATAAGGGTAAAGTCCGAAGGCGGTTCTTGGTTAAGTTCAAGAACTTTCCTGCATTTGATGCGAAGTGGATGGAGGAGGAGGACCTAGTAGATACTCCTCGGATTGTGAAACTTTACCTCGATGTTTTGGTTTAGCATAGTCTACTCCAAACGGAACCTAGAATTCAGCTTGGCCGGAGATTTGGTGCAGTGGGATGCACAAGAGGGGAGTCACTCCACTCCTTTGTCAACAGATGCCTCGATTTTGATACTAAAGTCACTGATGTCTCTTTGAGCTTCAGGGATACTGAGAGCTGACAGTATTCTGCTGGATGACTTTATGAAATGGAATTCCTGATTATGATACTGATTTGTTCTTGACTTCTTGTGAGTGCAGGAACTGATAGCCGAAATGACTGCAGCATTTTGGTCTGATTGATCTCGAATAGACATGGTTGCAATAGGGGTTAGTCAATCGGACATCGATGAGGTCCCGATTGGACCTAGATGTGATTGCTAGCTACATTGCCGATAAATCATGGTCTAAGATCCGAATGAATGTTGAATGTCATGTGATGTCCTGTGATGTCTGGTGATGTCCTGTGATGTCGTGTGATGTGACTGTCGATTTTGTACATGTGCTAGATGTGTGTTCCTAGTACGTAGGTACTAAGAGTCAGTGTCTGCTAAGACGGTTTATGGCTTTTGTCGGTTTTGCAGGCGTAATCGCGGTCGATTACAATGCTTTCAAGAGGGGGGTATGTCACAAAGTGATGACGTAGCGGACAGCAGAAACCCTAATTTCTGCCAGAAACCCTAAAATTCCTGCAAACCCTAATTTTTGCCAAAAACCCTAAATTCCGGAAATCGCGGAGGCGGATTATTAAAAAAAAAATAAAAAAATAAAAAAATAAAAAAATATATATATTTTTGGAAAATGATGAGCGACGCGAATTTTGCTTTTGCTTTTTTTTTATAAAAAAAAAGAAAAGAGTCTCTAAGAGAGAGAGAGAATTGATGCTTTTGATTTTAAAAGCTTTTGGGGCTCTGCTTTTGGGCATCCCTTGTAACCTTTAAATTAGTGGTGAGGGCCTCACTTCTCAAAACATTTGGACGCAGAGTCTGAGAGTGAAACCCTAACCGCTCTCTTGTACTTTGATGATTGATTAATACAAAAAGAAATACCGAAAGGGGCGCCAGTCTTTGGGGCCAATATCTCTAGGCACGGAACTCCGCCGGGCCAGTGCAAATCTATTGTGATCTGTGAATTGTTTTGAAGTGGTTATTTGGTGCTGTCGCGGTTGATTCTTGACTTGGAGTGTCCAAGTTTGTTACATCTACAACTGAAGCGTTTCTGGCTTTCTTCTTTTCTTGAGAAGATCTCGGCGGTGATTTGGACTTATGCTGGAATCGGGGTCGCTTCCTTGAAGCACCCTCACTGGATTGATGGTCTGCAGTTCTTTTCTTCTCATAATTCGCTCCATTTATCAAATGGAACGTCCTGGCCTTTGCCACTGCATCCTCGACATCAGTCGGGGCTTTGTCCTTGATTAAGGCCCAACGGTAATCTTCATGTAACCCCAGCAAGTACATGTGCACGGCGTGTGTGGAATCCACCTTGCAGAAGGTGAGCGCCTCTTTGAAAGCTGTCGTATATTTATCAAAAGATAGAGTTTTCATCGAAAGACTCTGCAGTTTGGCGTAAGCTTTCAAAGGGTCCATTTTAGCGAAATCCTTCTTGAATTTCACGCAAAAATCAGCCCACGTCGTAGGCTTTTCTGTCATGTCACGCCACCAGGTAAGCGCCTTACTGCGCAGATAAAGAGGAATCGTCTGAATCCTCCGTTCATCATGCTCCCCATGGAGATCAAAGTATGTGGTCCACTGGTGCAGCCATTTATTTACAGCCAATTCCGTACACTCCTTCTCTTTACCTAAGAAATTTGTAGTTTTGTACGGAATTGTGGTAGTCGGACCACCCTGCTAACGCCCAAAAGCAGCAATCTGCGTCCGCAAATGTTGGAGATGGGTTTCGCCCTCGGAAATACGTGCAGTTGTCGACTGAGCCATATTTTTGAGAGTAGAAAGTCAGGAACTGAGCCCCTGTACAACCCCTTCGAGAGAGGCCAGGCGAAGGTTCGTCTGAACATTCGCATTTTCCAAAGCGATAACACGCTGGTCGAAGCTCTGGAAAGTGCTTGTAATCCATGTGTAGAAAGCATGCGTGAATGGAATTTGAATGTTACCTGGCGTGTCATGACGCTGCACATCCGAGTTGGAGGAATCCATGGCGAAGTGCGTGAAAAATTGGAAAATTCACGCGAAACCGAGCCTTTTCTGGACTTTTCGGTCGTGAAAAGTTGAAGTGGCGAAAAGCTCCACGCGTCGGCGTGAGCGCCTGAAGGTGAGCAGGTGATGGCGGGAGCGCGGGAGCGGGTGAGAGAAGGGAGCAGTAGAGAGAAGTAGAGAGGCCCAAAAATGAGTTTCTTTGAAAACTTTAAAGTCTCTGTAAGTGACTTTTAATAATCAATAGGTTTCATACTCTCTTTAAAAAAAAAGTAGTGTGTCCAGGCCCCCCTTTTTTAAAATAAGTCAAGGGCCTTTGGCCGCTTAATAAAAAGTCCTTGAAGAGCTAATAAAGCCAGGTGGAAATATCCAGGCCCGTGGGTATGCGTGCCCAGCACAAGCCACGAGCGCCACATTGGAGCCAGTGCATACCAAAGCTTCCACGCTGGAATTGCCCGCTCAGAGAGAAAAACTCAGCAGCGCTGAGAGGTACTCTCTCTCTCTCTCTCTCTCTCTCTCTCTCTCTAGCGCTGAGTGTAAGGAACTTCATGTCCTGCATTTCTCACTGTCACAAGTGAAAGCCCCTTGTACGCTTGGCAACGACCTGCCACCTGTAATGACGATTTTAATCTCTCTCTCTCTCTCTCTCTCTCTCTCTCTCTCTCTCTCGTGTGAAGGGAAGGCAGCAGCACGCGTGAAGGGAAGGGCAGCGTGAGGGAAGCTCTCTCCGTGAGCAGGTCTCAGGGCAGCAGGGCAGCGAGCAGGCCCTCTCTATCTCTCTGCAACAGCGCGCGCATGGTGAGCAATAGCGCGCAGGATCCAGAGTCATTGGACACAGCAGTTCTATTATCCAAGGTTACACAGGCAGCATAGAAGGGAATTGACAACAGCGAGCAGCAGCGCAGGTAGGTCTCTCTCTCTCTCTCTCTCTCTCTCTCTCTCTCTCTCTCTCTCTGGGTATGCAGTAGAGAGATATGGATCGTTCGGACCCTGAGGGGCATCCTGACACCCCCCCGGTATCCCCTGTGAAGGAAATTAATCTGAACAATGCATTCAGTCCTGACATAAGAATGCCATTCAATAAGTATGTATGGAGAAGAGCGAGAGAGGTTGGCCAAACGCCTATCTCAGTCAAGAGATTGTCAAAATCAGCCCGCACACGAGCTGCACCAGTGGACAAAGATGAGATGTATGCTTATGTGAAGGAGGAAATGGCAAAGGTTGAATCCCGAATACTGGAATGTATGACTGCATTTAAATCGGAGATTAGGGGAGAAATGCACACCCTTGGGATCTCTATGTATGCAAAATGGAAGGAGGAGATGCAAACATATGAAGGCAAATCACAGAAGGAGATGACAGCTCAACTCAAGGCTGAATTGGTCCCTCTTGAGGGAAAGATACACGCTTTCATGGCCAAGGACATGTTTAAATTGTTACAAGAGGGGTTGAAAGCTGAAGGCAAGGCCATGAAAGAGGCATGCAAGCAGGAGGTGTCCACGGCAATGGAAAATGAGATTAAAAAAAGCAAGGAGGCAATTACAGCGGTGGAAGCAAGTGTGTCAAAAGTGCAAGAGAATGTTGAAAAAAAGGTACACACATGGGTTGAAATGGCGAAAGATGCGGTGGACAAAGAGGTGAAAGAATGCGCTCCTTGGATTGAGGTTGTCAAGAAAAACAAAGGCATGCCCTCTAATCAAATGGAAGTGATGAATGCTACACTTGAAGAGGAAGCCAAGCGCAAAGTTAGGGCCCCTCCGCGTTAAGAGTGGTGGGATGGGAGGAGGCAAAGACCGCCAAGGAGGATGCCGCGGCTTTATGTAGCAAATTGGGAGTTGAGTCGTCATTAGTGCTGGATGCATGGCGGGTTGGGGATGTGGCAGACAAAAGGGGTCGTATCCTTATGCTGAAATTTGAGGACATGGGGAAAAAGAATACATTCCTGGCTTAACGATCAGCATTGAAGGGTGAGAAAATCTACCTGGATGAGGATCTTACCCCCGCCCAAGTTGCACACCGTAAGGAATGTATGCCAAAGGTATTGGAAGCCCGAAAACAAGGAAAGTTTGCTGTTTACAGAGATGGACGGGTGATCATTGCCGAGCGGAAGGCTCGTTGACGGTTAGCCGCCCATGAGACATTGAGATGCACGGTGTGGAATTGTAACGGGTCGCTCAGGTTAGATGCAGGATACTTTGAGGATACATTCAGGGAGGTGGACCTAGCTATTTATACAGAGACTCATCAGTGTGCAGGGAGACGACTACCAGACGTCCGTGGCTATAGATGGGAATCCGTGTTCCGTCCACAGCCCCGGACGCCTGGAGGTACTCGAGGCTCAAGAGGGGTGGCAGTATTATATAGAGATGCCTTGCATGACAGAGTACATATTGTACATAGAGACCCTGAGGCACGCTATATGTGGATTCGAATATGCAGGAGATGCAATAGGGACTTGTACATTGCAGCATGCTATTTTCCACCGGCTCATTCGCGTTATGCTTCTCATGGGGAATCACCGTTTTTGCCGTTATATGAGGATATTGTGAGATTTGCCAGCCTGGGGGACATACTTCTGGCAGGGGATTTCAATGCACGCACTCGCACGGAGCAAGCGGCAATGTATGATACTCAGGACGAGATGCTCCGCGAGTTGAACCCATGTGACTTGGATATGCATAGGATGGCACAGGATGCTGGGAATGTGACAGAATACGGCATGCATTTTCTAGCTTTAGGCAGTGCCCATGGGTTGCTCATCTATAATGGCCTTCCACGATGGCCCGGATCGGATGCTCTTACATGTTGGAACCCCAAAGGGGGTTCGAGTACGGTAGACTACTTGATGGGATCACATGACTGATTCCGGACATCAGAGATTTTACTATTTCAGGGTGTCCCCTGGCTTTGGCAGCAGATCATGCGTATTTGAGCTTCACATTGATGGGTGGTGGAGATGCAGAGCTGCAGGGAGACCCATCCCCTAGACATCCACATTATCAGTTTACTACAGCAACTACTGACATCTATGGGGCCACAATGTCGGATAGGCTGTATGTATTGGATCCGCATCGCACATTGGATGAGCTCACCCAGGGTATGGCACATGTGTTACATGCATCAGCGGGATTGGCCTTCCCATGTACAATGCCATCAGCAGCCCCTCCGCGTTGCACTGCTCCGTGCAACAGCTGGTATGATGATGAGTGCCGGGAGACCCGGAAGAGGCTTCAGAGAGAGGAGGCTTGTGGGGCATGTAGCCATAAGCATGCACAGACGATCTTCCGCCGTCTTATTCGGTGGAAGAAGAGGGCCTACCTGATACGCTTGGAGGACGAGATATACCGGTTGTTCTTGAGTCAGGACAGCAAGAGAGCATGGAGGATGTTTCAGGAGAGACAGCCGGGTACCCCCATTACAACCCCAGAGGCATGGAGAGCGTATGCAGAGGCACTATATGATATCCCAGGACAGCCCCCCATTCCACAGCCAGGGGACATTAGACCGCACACGAGCGACTTCTTTACTGTACATATGGTAGCAGAGGCCATCAACAGATTACAGCATGGGAGAGCCCAAGATCAGGATGGGCTAGTGGGTGAGCACTTCATCTATGCATGTAGGGAACTGGCCCCCCTTTTGGCACACATGTTTAACAGGGCGGTTTGTGAGGGCTTTCCAGCCAGTTGGACGGCCAATACCATAGTCCCACTTTTCAAAAGTGGGGATCCGATGGTACAGGGCAACTATAGGACCATTATGATTGGGCATTATCTGGCCAAGATTTATGGGTCTATTGTAGAGAGAGAGCTCAGTGTCTGGGCAGAGAGACATGGACACAGAGCTAGAGGACTGGCTGGTTTTCGACGAGGGTTCTCCCCTATGGATCACATACTGACTCTTCGGGCATTGATAGAGGAGCGGCGGGCAGAGGGAGACAGGAGGAGACTATATTGTTGCTTTGTGGACTTCCGCAAGGCATTTCATTCTGTCCCGAGATTTCGTTTGATGCAGAGGCTACAGGATATAGGAGTTCCAGAGGCTATCCGATGGGGGATTTATGCATTGTATGAGTCGGTGACTGGGAGGGTGAGGGCCCCAGGTGGACTTTCAGATGCTATTGAAGTACCATTGGGGTGAAACAAGGATGCCCACTGTCTCCCACTCTCTTTGGGATTTACATCGATGAGCTCTTAGAGTATGTGGATACATATGGTGATGCAGGATCTAGCCTGGCAGGGGTGATGATACCACTTCTTTTGTATGCAGACGATGTGGTATTGATTTCGGACTCTCCAGAAGGGCTACAGAGACAGTTGGATGCTCTCCAGAGATTTTGTGCAGATAGGGACTTGACAGTGAACCTTGGGAAAACCAAGGTTATGGTGTTCAACACCACACAGGCATGGGTCACTTGAGCAGAGCATCAGTTCACATTTAGAGGGGAGATGGTGGAGCAGGTACGGTCTTATGTATACTTAGGAGTGACTTTTACAGGCCCGCGCTTCTCATTGAAGCAAGCAGCAGATGCTAGGTTGGATAGGGGCTTCGCAGCTTTGGGGAGGCTTGAGAGGCAGTGTGCTCATGTACAGTTTCAGGAGCCGCACACGAAGCTTTGGTTGTTCGATTCGTTGGTCACCCCGGCATTGTTGTATGGATCCATGGTGTGGGGGCCTAGCCTGAGTACAGAGGAGTGGAGGCGTATGGAGAGACCACTAGTTACGATGATTGCACAGATGATCCGGTGCAAGGCATCAATACCACATGCTATTGTCAGAGCTGAGATGGCAGCATCCTCCATAGTGACAGAGGCCATATTTCAGAGTGTGACAGGCCTACATCGCATATGGGAGCTCCCCCCAGAGAGATATTCGAGATTGGCACTAGATTCCTCTAGACAGTTAGCAGAAGATGGGGTTCATGATTGTTGGTATGCACAGATGCAAACATGGTTTGGGAGACATGGACTACAGATGGATGCACTTCCACCCTTCCAGTATAGCTTGGACTGCCCGCACCTCCAGCTTACGCGCACTGAGCGCAACCGGGTGATCAGATCAGATATTGTGCAGTTGGAGACAAAAAGGACCTGGCAGCGACCTCCAGAGCCATTAGGCACGAAGATGGCCCATTACAGGGACCACTTCTTGCATGTTTCGTTGGAGGGTTTTGTGATTCGGCCAGCATACATGGATGTACATCTCTCACATGGGTTGCGCAGTGCCATTGGACAGATTCGTACCTCCTCCCATCAACTACGCATCGAGACAGGCAGATACATGCAGATGGCCCGGACAGATAGGACATGTCAGCTATGCCACCAAGAGGTGGAATTTGAGGAGCATTACATTTGCCGCTGCACAGTCTATTACGAGATCAAGGGGAGATACCATTGCCTTTTCAGAGAGGGATTTGGACCATTACGTTGGGTGATGGATTATGAGGACCAGAGATGCCTCGGACTCTTTTTACTAGAGCTGAGGAGGCACAGGGACAAACTATTACAAGACAGTTCTCCACCAACAGATCGACAGCGCACTATGCGTGACTTCTTCAGTAGAGAGGGAGAGAACCTTGGGACGCAGACTCCGTCTATGGATACAACCACACCCCCAGGACCACGTCCATCGAGGCCTAGAGGAGTCCGTCTTGATCAGGCCACCGCACAGGGTCATCCTCGCCGTCCTCGACCACCCGGGCCTCGACCCAGACCCCGCCATTTGCACCAAATCAAAGGCATCATCGCTTGAAATCGGAGACGAGTGCCACCTTTCAGCGGCCTCTCTATACTGGATCTACCCATCTGGGATATCCTGGGATAGAGGACAGGGAGATAGAAGTTGATGGTCAGATTTGGATGGGATCAGTCATGTATTTGTACATATTCTCAGTTTTAGCTTAGTTTTAGCTTTGTAGACTCAAACATCACTATGATGTTGAGTAGATCTTTTTTCTGTTTCAGGTAGACGAGAGATGTATTACCAGTTGTATAGTTTCTTGTCTCATGGGCCATTTTGGCTCTTTCGAGACATTAATATCTCTCTCTCTCTCTCTCTCTCTCTCTCTCTCTCTCTCTCTCTCTCTCTCTCTCTCTCTCTCTCTCTAGCGCTGAATGTCCAGAGAGGTACTCTCTCTCGCTCTTCACTGCAGCAGTACACAGAGAGGGAGTTTGCTGAATTTTATGCCCAAAAGCAAATTAAACAGCCATGGAGTGATTTTCATCGAAAACCACATGAAAAAAAATCAGCAAATCTTGTATTCTACTGCAAGAAAACACAAGAAGTCAGTAAAATTGCTGATTTTAAACACTCCCGCCGATTAAAGACACCGATTCTTATCCAAAATCAGTAAAGTAAGCATTAAATTTCACCTGTACACATGCTCATGAAAAGAAAATAATCAATTAATTCATAAAAAATTACATAAAAACAGTGATTATCCGACTCAAATCAGCCCGTAGGTGTGCACATGGTCCTTCGTGCAGCCAAGCCGGCTCTGATACCATGAAACGAACGAGGAGATAGGATCTCCCGGCCACACAGACCACCTACAGATGCGCGTCGGACGAACCACCCGACCATAGCCACCATCCGGCAGCTCCCTCGTGTTGGGGCCAGCGTCCGAGGATGTAGGCGTGCACCTGTAAGACCGGGCGTCCCATACCACCCGGCCTCACCTCCTCGAGGTGACCTCGCGCACTCCTAGCCTCCGGGCTAACCATTGGCGCTCTGCCAGTGGGGGTCGATAACTGCAAATGAGGCCTCCGCCTCCCTTTTATAATAATGGCCGGCCACACTGGCCGGGTTCACACTACGTCCGCTCGGACACTGGACGCCCATCCCGACGGCATCTGGGCTAGATCCCCTCTCGTGTGAGCGGGACATAACACCAGCCTTGGCGATTTTCCATCAACCACCAGCCCTAGCGTTTTTGTCATCGCTAGCACATCCCTTGCCTTGGCGTTTTCAGCATTGGCTTGACCGCAACATTCCCTTGCACCTAGCGTTTCCAGATCAGCCCAAAACGCAGCAGTCCCATCAGCGTTTTTCAGCCCAAAACGCAGCAGACCAAATCAGCGTTTTTCAGCATTATAACGCAGCAGCAGGCCAGCGTTTTCATCAGGCAATTTCAGCGTTTTCAGCAGCATAAAAACAGCCTCGAAATCAGTGTTTCAACTCGCAGCAAATTTTCAGCAGATAGCGTTTTTGGACAGCCATCAGAAGTTTGCAGATTTCAGCACTTAGGTCATTGTCGCCATCCCCGTTGTCGTCACCGACTTAGCCCCGAGTTGCATCAGTTTCCATGCATCATCATTGTACCACTTCGTGCAATCATAAGTAGACCACTCTCGTCAACGAGAGTGGGGCCTTCGGAGGAGGCTTTTACAACGTCTTTGGTGTCGTATCTCTCTTCTCTCTATCTCTCAGTCTCATACACTTGCACGCACAGTGTCCACTCACTTTGTTCGTGATGATAGCACTCTCCATTAAGAACGGAAGGCTCTCCCTTCGATAAGAATTAAAAGGAACCTTGAGCAAATATGGGTCACCCATCTTGAGAAAGAACAACATTCATTCCGCTGCACCTTACACACTAGGATCCTCAAGTGGTGACGAGCAAGGAAAGCTGGCATCAGGGTCTACCCTATCAAATCCAACCTGCCAGTTGAGGATCATCAATACACAGCTTTCCTTTTCACCCCACAACTGTAACACGGAGCCAAGTGGTCGGTAGAGCTATAGCTCCCACTATGGAAATTGAAGGACAATGTGAATCCTGTAGTAGGATCCAATTGTGATAAACAGGCTTATCAGCCACTTTGCACAGCAAGGGTCATGACTCCTATCACATGTTTTTGTAGGAAACTGTGTGTCCATGCCTCTTTAGGCTTCCTTATTCTTTCATGCTGTTGATGTTCCAGTCCTCTCTTTACCCTTACCATGGTTCTGCCTCCGGCTTGCTTACCAGTTCATGTGTGTGAGTAATATATTTCTTTTTTATTGTGTGTTGGATGCTTGCGGTAATTCTGTTTGTGTCAACCACGATCCTGTTTCAGATATGCTTTTTTTTCACGTTTTGTTTTTCTAAATCTTTTCTTTTCTGGCTTGGCTAAGGACATCGTTGCCGTGATGGGGAGCTTGGTGCAGGTGGTACTTGACTTGTCTTGTGCTGGCATGTCACTCATGGTTGCAGTGGGCATTTTTGGCTTCATCGCATGGGTCCTTGGCAGTATCGCTTTCATTAGAAATGTCAAATCTGCCTGATTTCTAAGTGAGTAGTTCATTTTCTTTCCAATCAATAAAAGCAAGGATTTCTCCTTTTTTTTGGTTTTTGATGTTTGTGCCAACTCTCTCTCTCTCTCTCTCTCTCTCTCTCTCTCTCTCTCTCTCGGATATTGATAGCTCACCTGTTATATCATTGCCCCCGAGTAGCTCCCTTATCTCTGTATCCTTGCTACATTTGGCTCCATTTCTTCAGTGCCTAGCTGCTTGTGGCCAGGTTTTTCAATTTTGCGTTTTAGTTCACCGTCTTACAGACAGCTAGGCCTTCAGTCAGGACTCTGCTTTCCTTTTCACAACACTTGCAGATATGGGCATCAGGTGTACCTTGTTCTGGTCTCATGGGCTGTTTTGAGACTTTAAGAGACGTTAATGTATCTTTCTTTCAGATGTTTGGAACCTTTTGGTCTCATAGGTCATTCTAGCCTCCTCCGGATGTTAAGAATAAACTCTCTATCTTGCATCCTAGCCTCCCATGGATCACCCACTCCTCCTTACCACAGGACCACATTTTGTTACTTCGTACTTTTGTCTTTTCCAGATAGATGGGGGACACATGTCCTCTCTCTCTCTCTCTCTCTCTCTCTCTCTCTCTCTCTCTCTCTCTCTCTTTCTCTCTCTCTCTCTCGCACGCATTGAGTACATACCCCTCACATTCACAGCCATTCATGCACACGAGGGGCGTTTACATATGTCTAGATTACACACAGTGCGAGTGACAGTTCACGTTTGTCTTCGCAACAAGTAATTGAGTTTCTAACTTTCTTGCCAGTCCTTGTCATTCTTGCAAGCGTTCATACATCTCAAATCCTCCTTTGTTTCTGTGGTTCACATTTCTGAGACTGTTTAGGGAAGTTGCAAGGTGAGTGGCATTTGGTTTGTTCCGACTGCTAGACGTGAATGTGAACAGCATGCCTCTATTGCCCCTAATGTTCCAATCTACATTTAGTTACAGTTCTTTGCTGTTACCAGGGCTTGCTGATAGTTGGCTTTTCTCTGTGGCACTCTTCTTGGGTCCATGTAACAAAAGTTTGTTGAAGTTCCCAGTATGAGAACAAGGAATTTCAGATATTATAATGCGTGTGTTTCAGGCTTGAAATTTTCCGTGGCTTCTTGCTTTAGTGATTATGCAAAGAATTGAAATGGATAGTATCGCTGCACCTCCTAGCAAGAGGAGGAAGCTTATGTCACAGACTAAGAGTCAGTGCAACAGCAGTGATTGTGGGGAAGGTTCTGCGACAGCTTTGCGTACAGCAGAATTATCACGAAGTACGACGGTGGAGTTTGAAGACTCAAGGGCACATGCAGAGCTCAGAGAACAGGATACTTCTTGGCCAGACGCACTGTCAGAAGCACAACTGGTGTGTTTTTCAGAACGATTTCTCCAATTTTTGAAGTGCTCCATAGTGTTTGATAGTATAGTTGCTAATGGTAACCTAATAGAACCATAATTATGCCTTGTGCTCAAACCATGATTTTCATAGTGAATCCAGAAAAGGCCATTACCTTTGCATGGTTATGCACAAATTCTCTAAACGTGCAGTGTCCAACAAAGGCTACTAGGAATATATGGTGCCATGGCGTGTTTTCTTCTCCTTTGGTAAAATCGGGTCTTTCACCACCTCCACCACCAATAACAGTACCCCTTGGCTGTATTCTGTTGCATAGGATCTACTAGTGCGCATCAAGCAGCTGGCGATGGAGCGCTTGATATCTGCTGGTGAAACTGGCTTAGAAGAGGTTCTACCTGCATCAGCACTACGGACAATAGGTTGGTTTTACGCATGTTTACATGGTTATGCATCTTTTGTAATGATCTAGGTTTTGTATATGAAAGGTATGAAAGGCTGTTTACTTCAATATAATGAACTGAGGCTGTCTTGAACTGCAGGCATTGTCATTGAAGAGCTGGTGAAGGATCATGTGAGAACGTTGGCCAGTGTCCACAACGAAGAAAAGTTGACAGCCAGCAGGACATCACAGGAAAATGAAATGAGGCAATCAAGCAATCATACTTCTTTTTAGAGGCTTGTCAAACACTCTTTTCCAAAATCATATGAGAACCTAGTAGGAAATCTTTGGAGAATTCAATACCCTATTAAGGGAGGTAACAACCCTTGAGTGTTTATACTGTTAAGTCCTCTAACCTTGCGCCTAATGGAAGTCAATCCAAGCTAATGCACCATCCATTGCTCACATCCTGGTCATTCTCTTGGCGGTTCCCATGAAATTCGGGGTTGACTACGATTACGCCAACCATTGCATGTAGATGAGAGTAATATATCCTTGAAACATGGAAGGACTTGATTTTCCTCTCAATCGTTCTGGTCTTCCACAAGCTTCTTCAGATTCCTGATTATTTGATCCATGGCTTCATAGACTTTGCCAATGCATGGCTACATGTCATCGATGACCCACCATAGATAAAGAATGGCCTCAGCGGATGTCACTACTCCATGAGTAAGTCAACTTATTGATATCGTTTTTGTTGCATTGTAAATATGTGTTTGAAGTTGATATATCAAGTCTCTTTAAGTAAGATGATGGTAGTTTATATCAATCTGATACAATTGGATTAATAATAGTGTAATAAGGGATACATACTCGCGAGCGGCCAAAATTACTGGTGAACCCATAGTGTGTTAAAGAATGGTAGTTCATGGGTGGTTGTGGTTGTAAACTTCAAGCATGGCACGCCAAGATAAGTTCTTTTGAGTGTTGGCTAAATCTATGAAAGAAAAAACAATTGCAACCACTAAGATGGCATGATTAGGAGCTCATCTAATATATAGTGAATGCTCATTATGTTTGTCTCAAACTGTAAAGAACACCAAATTCGTATTTGTAATGTGCTCGAAAAGGGTTTTCATTTGAATAGCATGTTGCATGGTGGTTTAACCATTTGATGCACATTTAATACTATTTTTTTTTTCCACGAGAATGAGTAACATTACTTGTTTGCCCTATGGAATTCACCAAGGTGCTCGATCAACTTCAACAAGTGCATAGTTAAGCCTCTTTTCTTCTTCAGTCATCTTTTTTACCTTCAAGCCATCTCCAATTACAATTATATAGTATTTTTAGTTGTCTTGAGTTTAAAGTTGTCTAAGTGCACTCTTTTCTTCTTCAACAAGTGCATAGTCAAGTCTCTTTTCTTCTTCAGTCATAATTTTTACCTTCAAGTCATCTCCAGTTGAAATTATATAGTTTCTTTAGCTGTCTTGAATTTAAGCTGTGTACCTGTGTGCTCTTGTTTCTCCTATAAATTCTGCTCTCAACTGAAATCTCTCCCCCTACTTCTTCCTTGAGGTATACCTCTTTACAAAGTCAAGTAACTACGAGTTTCTTTCTTTGTTACATGGTGCTTGTATGTGAGTGCACATCGTATGTTATGCATGGGTGGAAAGTCTTCTTCTCATTCTCAAGTGATTATAGTTCAGCTTCTAAGGTCCTTAAATAGAGCAAAAATATGATTTCCTTAGGGAGAGGTTGCTCCATCTTCAACTCTCTCTCCTACGACGTTAAAATTCTCTTTTTCTCGGCGGGTGTGTGTGTGTGTGTGTGTGTGATAATAAGAAGAGGAAAATGGTATAACCTTTCTATCACCGAAGTGTGGTAGATTGGTTATGCCATTTCCCTCTTGAATAATAGGTCTTGAGTTCAACTCTCCTCGTCGACGATTAGATCTTTAAGGTCTCTTGGGATAGTTTCCTACGATGTTAAAACTCTCCTTCTTCTTCTTCTCTTAAATCACAAAAGTCGTGAATGTTCAAATAAATTTTAGATTTTAGAGAAAGACTACCTATTGCTACACATACTATTGTATACAAGACACTAATAGTGGCATTAAAGCTTTGGTTTTTTTTTGTTATTCTTGCACTAGTAGTGCTCGCAAATGGAGAAACAAAGTAGTATATTGCAAGCCCTTCAAAATCTTCAAGAGGAGGATGGATACATTCAAGAGCAACTTCTCAAAATAGAGGAGAATGAAAAGGTGAATGAAGTGAAGAAGAGGAGCCTTGCAAAGGCAACATAGTAACTTAAGCAAAAGTGGATGCTCTACTTCAAAGCAAAGCAAGAGAACTTGTGGAAGTCAAAGCTTATCCTACTCTTCAAAAGCATTTGGTGGCTTTTCAAATGGATCTTCATCACGTTGTGCGGAGTTACTTCATAATCAAGCAAAAGCTCACCATAAGCAAAGGCGCCGATACTCTTTACCCTCTTTCTCATTTTTTTGAATGAGCTTTTTTCCTTCAACTTCAAGATCTCGACATGGGCAAGGCACAATAAGAAGACAAAGGCACTCTCCCAACTTGAGAAGAGGATAAAGTTCAGTAAGCAATTATGATCTTCTTAAGTATGTGTGAAATTGAAATAATGTATGGCTGTGATAGTTTAAAAGAAAAGAAAAAGATCAAGTTTGTAGCTTTGCATTTAACTGATTTAGCTTGCACTTGCTGGACAAGATTGGAATATGATCGTGCCACCCCGAGATCCACAATAAAAGAATAAGTCCACAACAATGAGCATACTTATAACAAAAGACAGTGGAACGAGAAAAGTGTTTTCGCAGTTGTAAGTGCGATTCTCGACTATCAACTACTTTTGCTTGCATAATTGTGGGTATATATCTTTCTTCAACTCCCAAAATTTTGCTTGCATAATTGTGGGTATGTATCTCTCTTCAACTCCCGCTTCTATCTCCCTTATGTCTTTCTTATGGTCTTTACTTCTCTCTATTTTTATTTCCCTTTATCCAATCTTTAATAACTCCCTCTCTCTCTCTCTCTCTCTCTTTCTATTCCTCTTCACCTCCCCACCTCTCTCTCCTCATCCTCTTTCTGTCTGCCCCTTCTTACCCTCTCAATCTCTCTATATCCCTCCCCCCCCCCCCCCCCCTATCTCCCTTATCTCAATATCCCTTTTTCCTTGACCTCTTTCTCTTTCATCCAATCTCTAGTAAGTTTCCCTACCTCCAACTTTCCCCCTTATCTCTCCACTCCCTATCTCTGTTTCTACTCTCTCCCTATCTTTATTTCCCTTTCTCTCACTCTACCTCTCATCCTCTTTCTATTTTTCTTAACCTCTCTCCATCCTCTACCTGTAGCCCTACCTTTCTCTCTTCACTTTTCTACACCTCTCTCTCTCTCTCTCTCTCTCATTCTCAATATCCGTCATTATTTCTCTTTCTTTTTCTCTATGCTGCAGTCCGTCTCTTTCAATCTTTCTTTATCCCTCTCCTTTTTTTAACCCTTTTTATCTTTTTGGATGAGAGTACAAACCTTTGTATTTTTGCATGTGCATGTAAGGATTTATTTTTGGATGAGAGTATGATGAATGCATATGCATCTCATTGTTTGAAATTGTGAAACTATTCATGCATGAATGAATGTTTGAATGTGTGAGTGTTTTTAAAAATCTGAATACATATGTGTGTGAGAGTGTTTGTGTGTGCATTCGTGTACTTCTATATAAAAAAAAAGCACTTACCGTGTGTAAATATGATTGCACGAGTTGAATGGAATAGATGTTATCTCTAAATCAGATGTGGATGCCATTGATGCAACGTTGAAATACAAGTGTCGTGTTTTCGTCCATCGATCAATGCTTTGATGTTAGTGAAAAAATGCACAATGTGCTTGTGTGTGGTAAGCTATGAGTGTGGTGAGGATGGAGATGCATGAAGGAGATGAAACGTCACAAACATGAGATGGAGACGAGGCTTTCAAAGTTGAACATCAATCCGTCGAAAAAAGCTAGGCGGCAAGATATACCTAATTGGAATGCACGACAACTAGTAAAGATGGAGTGGCAATTGAAGAATAAATCACTAGAAGACTACATGAAGAGACTTTGGGAGTTGCTTTGAATACAGCTCTAAAAAACTATAGAAGTTTCAAGGGGGATTGCATATTAAGTTTCACACTTCCCTTGATCGTTATTCTTGCTCTAATCGTAGGAGCTTGTAGACCATGCTGCGACATGGGAAATGGAGCATAAAAGTGGAGACATTTTTCAACAGAAGGATAAGAAAAGACTTGCTGGCTTGGAAGAAAATTCGCTCCCTAAAGAAGGGGATGGATGTGAAGCGAGTTTGGCGAAGCAAATTGTGGAGTGAGTTTTTTTTCCCACCGCCCCTGCCATTCACTACCACCTGATGCCGCGTAGATGGAAATCAAATTCATGAAGGCCAAAGAAGAAGTAGAGATGCATGTCACAAAGGATGTCAAAACTCAAGTACAAGAGGTAATCTCTAGCAAGGTCGAGGACCGTGTGACATCCACGCTGTGTGAACGGCAACAACAGGAGGATATCGCCCTCAATGTTCGCATTGGTGGGCTCCCAAGCGATTGGAGGGAGGGGAGCCCCAAGTTTCACGATTCATTTGCCTGCATCCAATCCGCAATCCCCATGGTACAGTGTGATCCAGCAACAATCACTTCTCTTGCACACGAGCCTCGCACCAATCATACAATCTACACTTTCAAAACCAAGGTGGACTGAATCAAATTTCTTGAGCAATCAAGGCTTCTCAAGGACAAAAAATTGTGGTTTGCAAAAGACCTTACACCCGCTCAACTCAAGCAAAAGAAGGTAGAACTACAAAAGATGCGAGAAGCGCGTACAACAAGGAAATGGGCAGTCTACCGAGGAGGTAAAGCTATTATTCAAGAGTTTCAAACTCCCAAACCGGCTCCCTCCTCACCCCCTTCTACATAGACTTTTTTCATCTTCATCTTGTCTTATCTTTTTTTGACCCTCAATTTTTAACTGAGATGTATCTCACAATCCCCCCATGTTTGTAATGTTTTGTCTTTGGTCCGATAGGTCATATCTGACCTCCGTGGACGATAATACAATCTATCAATCTATCTCTCTCTCCTTCTCCCTGTCTTTCATACAATCTCTCTTGATTTCTTCCCCGCCCTCTCCTTTCTTTTTCCTTCCTTTATGAGTCTCTCTCTCTCTCTCTCCCCCCCCCCCCCCATGTCCCTCTTCATCTCACACACTATCTCTTTTGACTCCTCTTCCCTTGCTTTCCTTTACTTTTTCCTCCTTTCTCACTTGCCCTCCCCCTCCCCCCCCCTCCACCCTCTCTCTCTCTCTCTCTCTCTCTCTCTCTCTCTCTCTCTCTCTCTCATGTCTCTCTTCATCTCCCGCACTATCTCTTTTGATTCCTCTTCCCTTGCTTTCCTTTACTTTTTCCTCCTTTCTCATTTGCCTCCCCCCCCCCCCCCCCCCCCCCCCCCCCCCCCCCCCCCTCTCCCTCTCTCTCTCTCTCTCTCTCTCTCTCTCTCTCTCTCAACACACACCCCCCCCCCCCCCACACAGCATGCTCTCTCTATCCCTCCTCTGTATCTTTGTCTCTATCTCCCTTCCTCCATTTATGTATGTATTTATCTTAAGTAGTTCCATCTCTATTATCTACCGCCATCTCTCTCCCTTCTTTTCTTAGGTAACCCCTCTCTCTCTCTCTCTCTCTCTCTCTCTCTCTCTCTCTCTCTCTCTCTCTCTCATCTCTTTCATATTTGTGCATTATATCTTCACCCACGATAAAGAATTTGTCTTGGTTTAGTGCATTTACACAACTATTCTCAATGATTCTATCAATACGTGTTTCTATGTGAGAAAACGTTATGCGTAAAAGTTTGAAGTCAAATGTGCCATAAAATCTTTCTAAAAATTACGAGCTTTGACAAATGCATTATTGATAGGAACTAAAATAATAAAATTGATTTCTTAAACTTGATAGAGATTTTACAGTAACTCAAAAAACATATTACTTCACCCTTTTGCCTTGCAAAAAGATGTTGATCTCGTAATCACACAAACTAAATTGTTGATGGACATATTGTGATTTATGTTCATTCCAAACACTTGTATGAAAATATAGAGGAATGAGGTGAAGAAAGGGTGAGAAATTTGAGAGAGATAGAGGGTAGGGGAATGAAGGGTGAGAGGGATAAAAGAACGAGAGGCAGGAGGGAAGGGATATGTGTGGAGGGAGAAAGTGTATAGGGAGGAGAGAAGTAAAAGATAGAAGGGGGACAAAGAGTGAGAGGGACAAGAAAGGTAGAGGGTAGACAGAGGAGAGCGATAGAGGATGGAATGAGGAGAGAGGTAGATTGCAGAGAAATATAGCATATATGGAACAGAGAGGTAGATGTGATAGTGATATAGTAGAGGGTAGGAGTGAGAGAGGTCTGGAGAGTAGGGTTGGGTTGATAAGAGAGGGAAGGATTGCGGATAAATAGAGGGATATGAGATAGATGTTTAGGGGGGTCCTTCCACACCATTGAGTTAACTAGTGCTCGCAAGATTTTCAATTTTCATTTTTTGACAACAGTGAGCTCGCTAGTGCTATTTTTGCCTTCAACATTCAGTGTACACCTGGTCCCCGACACAACTTCGAAGCTCTGTATCTTGATATCCATGACTCAGATTGCCGATCTGAAAAGACCAGCAGGCTGCATAAATCAAGAACTACACGTCTATTCACTAACACCGGCTCAGACTACCTGGCATCACCTGCCCCGTCCGTCTTAGATCTGCAATGCATTGCACCTTCAAACTCAAATATATCTTGGGCTCTGTAGCTCCGTTTGATGAGCCTATGGACTTGGTCCTTCAGTAACGCAAGCTCTACATCCAGGCAAAAAGACTACACCTTTAACTTCTTTCATTTGCCATCTAAATTTTACCTTTCTGGAGCTCTTCTTGGCCTACAAACCGCATCAGGCATACACATTTGCTGCTACCTATCTGCTTAGGATCTTTGTAGCTGCTCTAGGTCTTTGCCATGCATATGCTAGCCTACACATCCCTATCCATGCCATCTTCTATGGTCGACCAACTTTGGATGCACCACAGTAGGTTGCTTCTTGCTGCTCCATGTGATAGCAACACTCCCAAGTGAGAACATGAATCTGTTGGTAGACCTACGATCATATGTAATACCAGCCTAATCCGCATCTATGTAGCCATAGAGCTAAAACCCCACATCAGCCCTATAAAGGAGTGCATAATTCAAAGTAATCACGTAGCACAAAGTGCACCTCATTGCATCCAAGTGTGGTTTCTTGGGAGACTGCATAAACTGACTCACCAATCCAACTGTGTATCTCAAGTCTGGACGTGAGATAGTCAAGTAGATCAAGCTACCCACAATCTTCTTGTACAGGGTAGCATTTTCAAGCACTTGACCTACATCATTCCCCAAATTCAAATTTTGATCTAAGGGCATTGAAACTGGCTTACAATTAGCCGTACCATACTTTTTCAACATATCCAAAGCATTTGCCTTTATGAAGGCCATACACCTTCTTCCGTGCGGATAATTTCAATGCCCAAGAAATACCGCAAGTCTTCCAAGTCTTTCATGTCAAATTCCTACATAAGTAGTAGAGCCTACACGCCCTCTATTTATGCCACTTTATCACTTCCATCAATAAATCATCCACATAGATACATATTACCACAATTCCTGTCTCATTCTTCCGCACATAGAATGAATGGTCTGCATCAGGCATCTCAAAGCTCAATGAAATGAGAGATGCCACAATCCTCATACCAAGCTCTAGGTGCTTTCTTCAGCCCATACAATGCTTTCTTTAACCTGCATACAAGGTCACGTAGCGTCGTATTTGCATAACCTTGTGGATGCTCCATATACACAGTTTCCTCCAAGTCTCCATTCAAAAACCATTCTCTACATCCATTTGTTTCAACACCCATTTTAATGCGACAGCCACTGCAATAAACACACGAATGGTATCCATCTTAGCTACAGGGCTGAACGTCTCCTCATAATCAATCCCATAAGTCTATGCATAACCTTTGGCCACAAGTCTAGCCTTGTACTTGCTCACACTACCATCAAGATTATGCTTTATTTTGTAAACCCACTTACATCCAATCACCTTCTTATCCTTTGGTAATGGCACCAATTCCCATGTTCCATTTGCATCAAGTGCAACCATCTCTTCATCCATATCTTGCCATTTTTCATCCTTGATAGCATCCTCAAACATGTGGGTTCTACTTCCTCTGTAATCTTCACCATAAATGCACACAATGACAAGCCATATAACTATCATAAGTCAATAAACACATCACTTTTGTGCTTCATGAAGTAGACCATACCTTCCTCGTATGGTCGTCAATGAAACTCACATAGTATCTACATCCACCCATAGATGCAGTCTTTGTTGGACCCCATACATCTATATGCACTAAATCCAATGAATTCCTGCTTACCTACTTATCATGAGGAAATGATTCTTTTGCTTGCTTACCAAATTGACAAGCTTCACACACTTTCTGCATTTCAACAACTCGAAACATCGGTAAACCTGTAACCATCTCTTTAGTCTGCATCATTTTTAGTCTCTGTAAATTTACATGACCAATACATTTGTGCCAAATCTCTATATCCGGAACAACATCTGCACCTCGTTCAAACATGGTATCATTCACTTTGGGCACATTTACATCTAAGGTAGACATTCTGCCCACTTTCTTTCCTTGCTCAATTAGCCTTCCATCCTTCTTATGTTCTTCGGCAAAGAGACCATCGGAGTTAAACTTGAACTATAAACCATGCTCAACCATTTACCCAACAGAAACCAGGTTCTTTGTAATTTTGGGTACATGTAGTACATCATCCAGATACTTCACTTTACCACCTGTCATACACAATGGCACATTTCCTATATGCATAATAGGATGTGTAGTATCATCCCCAGTTTCTACATATCCATGACTTTGTAAAGTCTGCATTTCCTTAAACCATTAACTAAAACTACTTTTCAAACAAGATTTGGACATTATGAGTTCTTGCTTATGCCTTTGGGCTTAACCAATGCACCATCTACTTTCATGATACTCATGGATAGCGTTTTCAGAACATATCTGAAAAAGTTTATCATTGTTTTGCTCGATGACATTCTAGTGTATAATGCATGTGAGAAAGAGCACTTACAACATCTGAAGTAGGTATTTGATTTGCTATAACAACACAAATTATATGAAGGAATCCAAGTGTGATTTTTTGAAAGTAGAAAATCATTATTTGAGACATGTAATTTCTAATGGAGGTATGCATATGGATTAACCCAAAGTGGATGCCATTTGTAATTGGCATTTTTTCAAAAAATGGAAGAGCTCCAAATTTTCTTGGAATTTGCACCTTTTTATCATAGATTCATTAAAAACTATGCTAAAATTATTGTCTCTGTGATGAAACAACTAAAATTCAAGGGAAAATTCTTTAATTGGGGGGAGGCTCAATAGAAAAGTTTTGATACACTTAAGTTATTGTGGATCCAATGAAACCTTTTGTGCTCATGAAAAATGCTAGTAATCAAGTTATTGGAGCAGTTCTCCTACAAGAAGAATGGCCAATTTTGTTTGCAGCAAGAAATTCGATTATGTGCAGTAGAATTATTCTGCTTATGAAAGAGATCCCTATGCAATAGTGTTTGCTTTGAAAACATGGTGATATTATTTGTATTATGCTCAATTTGAAATAATGTTTGGCAATGAAAATACCAAGCGGGCCCTTTAGCATGCATCCAAGGTGTAGCATGCTTTTTTCAAAAGAGAATCCACCTTAAACAAATGAGCTAGGCTCCAATAAAGTTTGATTTATTGGGGATATACATTATATTTAAGATTTGTTGACCAACACAAGTAAATGATCCAAGAGTTGGGTCACATAGTGGTGGGGAAGGGAAGGCCTACAAGGTTAACCCTACCCTTGAGAGAAGATGGGTAAGATAAGTGCCCATAAATTATTTATTTACAAATTATGGGATGTAGATAGCTATTTAAATTAGTAAAGGTAATTAGTTAAAAGAATATGCAATAAAAAAACTAGGAGAGTAGAATTAAGTTTACTATTTACATTTAGCATGAAGAGAGAAATATGATGTAAATGCATAAAGATCTAAGAAGGGTAAGGTGTTTGTATGGAAAAAGGCTATTACGGAAAGAGAGAATGAACACTAGGTTAAAACTTTGATAAAAAATATATACATTTGAGTAGAAATGTAGTTCAAATGCAAGGTTACCATTTAACGCTACTCATATTAGCCCTGCCCCTTCATCTAGGATCATTCATGCTCCTAGATGAAACAAAAGAGTTTTTTCCTTTTTCTTTTCTTTATTTTTTTTTCTTCTTATTTTTTCTAAAAAAAGGAGGAGTGATATACACTCTTTTACTCGATTAGACCTGCTTTTCATTACCTCAATCCCATAAATCGGAGATGGGAGGGTTGCCTTGGGTATGTTGAGATTCCAAGGCTGGTTCTTCTTTGCACATCAAAGCTTTAAAAATAGGTGGAGCATTTGCCAAGCCGAAGGGAGCCATGCCAATTTGGAGCTTAGACGATGTAGGTAGATGACTTCCTATCAACGGATTGATACATTGAAAGTAGGGCTTTAATCTCCATCCATTGACTCTGATCTTGTGGAGTTTTCCTGATAAATCTGCTAATCTGTAACTACCATTCACAAACTTTGTTTTTATCATGAAAGGTCCCTCCCATCTTTGCAATTTTTTTTTGTCAAGTCGAGTATCAAGTCGGTTATCATAGCGAAGAACCAACATACCTTCCTTCAATCCTTTCCCCTTGAGCTTCTTGTTGATTTTGTCCCTTTGGCTTGTGGCTTGGGCAATGTAATAGTCGATGGACTCTTCTCTATCAAGCTCAAGTCGTTGAAGATCTAAAATTCTTTCCTGCAAAGCTTCTTTTGGCCTCTTTGCTCCCCGTGAGAGAATGCGTAGGCTTGCAATCTCCACCTCAATAGGAAGGAGTGCCTTCTGTCCATATACCAAATGAAAAGGAGTGAATTGAGTGGATACCTTGAAAGATGTTCTGTATGCACATAGAGCTGCGGTCAAATGACGATCCCAGTCGTTTGGTCGATCTGCAACCTGCTTAGAAATGATCTTACATATCATTCCATTCACCTTTTCAACCAACCCATTGCACTGAGGGTAGTAAGGTGTAGAATGAAAATGTTTGACTTTTAACTTTGTCAAAAGATTATCTAGGAGCTCTGCTCTAAACCCTGGACCACGATCTGACAAAATCTCTAATGGTGTGCCGAATCTACTGCATATGTGATCAAAGATAAATTTTGATACCTCCTCGGCTGTAATTCGTGTTGTACTTGCTGCCTCCGCCCATCGTGTCATGTAATCTACTCCCACAATGATGAAGACCTTCCCGGTAGATGTGCGAGGTAAGGGGCCTATTGCATCCACACCCCACCTCTCAAAAGGACCATACGAAATTATTGGAATTCAAGGTTCGTAAGTGAGTCGTCGATTTCCAGCAATCTGACAACCTTTGCATGACTTACACCAATGCTGGACATCACGGTGTAGACTTGGCCAAACAAACCCTGCTTGCAAAATCTTCCTGTTTGTAATATCATGAGAAAAATGACCCCCACAGACATTATCATGGCATGAAAAGAGGATTCTCTCTATTTCTTGAATAGAGGGCACCCTTCTTAGCACCAAATCTTTCCCTTTATGATACAGATCATCTCCTATGAGTTGGTAAGGAGTTGCCTTTTTTACCAACCTATGCCTTTGCACTTTATCCAAGTGTTTAGGGCACTCACCAGTTTGGAGGAAAAATATGATGTCCTTCAATTCCTCTTGGCCTTGGTACTTTGGTTCGTAGAGCTTCACACCTCCCACCATGATCTGAAGTTTCTCATTGGCGAGATAATCTGCTTCCTTGTTGAGGGTTCTCACAACATGCTGTACCTGTGTAGCTTCAAAGTTCTTTATCAAAGCCTTCACCTGTCTAAGCCACTCCACTAGAGTAGGGTTCTTGCACTTCCATATCCCTTGGATTTGCCTAATAACTAGTAAGGAATCACCTCTTATTATAAGTCTTTCGATGCCAAGTTTTCTGCATTCTTCAAGCCCCAACTTTAAGGTGACATACTCAGCCTCATTATTAGAATGAACATTTTCCAAGGTGATACCTTTCTTAACAAGAACTTCCCTTTGTGGACTTAGAATAAGAACCCCCCCTGCTGCCTGATCGTGTTGTCGTCGGTAAGCTCCATCAAAGCACAAAATGTGTGCATTGTCCATCTCCTCCTCATTATTTTGTGGTGTAGCTTTGTCTCCTGCCTTTGGTGACTCTTTCCTTTCTCTCACTTTGTATGTGAGAATGTCTGCAAGACCTGCCCTTGTGCTATCTTCCACAAGAAAAGCGTATTCAAACTCTTGAAGTTCTAGAACCCATTTGGCTATCCTAGATGAGAGGCTCATGTGTTGCACAACATATGGTAAATTGTTTTCCATGGTGAGAATGACAAATGGTGCAGGTAAGAGATATGATTGGAACTTTCTTACCGCAAACATAATTGTGAATACCACCTTCTCCATATCGGTGTAGCCCTTCTCTGCAGCGGTCATGACTTTGCTTGCAAAGTATTTTTGCATGAGAACTACACCGATGGCCTCCATTACTACATTTGGCGTGATGTAATATGTATCCTTTGGATTTGGTGGCATTATTGTTGGAAGAGAGTTGAGAATACCCTTTACTTCAGTAAAGCATAATTCGTGTTCCTCTCTCCATTCAAATGTGGGTTTGTTTGCTAGCTTGTGCAAAGGTGCAATAGCTTCCGCTAGAAGGTGAATGAAACGAGACATGTACCTTACTTTGTGGTTGAAAGTCATGAGCTCCTTGGTTGTCGTTGGTGGTTGTAGTGACAAGAGAGCATTTAATTTTGATGGATCCACTTGAATTCCTTGCAAAGAAACCACATGACCTAGCAATACCACTTGTGACTCTGCAATGTGACACTTCTCAGGATTAAGCTGTCCCCCAAATTGATGAAGCCTCCTAAGCCCCTCCTCAACTTTTTGGCAATGAAGTCTTTGGCTACTATAGATACAGAAGTCATCCATAAAAACCCTAATTGACTTTCCAAAGAAGGGCTGAAAGACAAGAGTTGTAAACCTTATAAAGGTACTAGGAGCATTTGTGAGCCCAAATGGCATCACTCTATAGGCAAAGCAACCCCAAGGTGTGATGAAAGTGGTTTTTAACTGATCTTCTTCTGCTATTCTGATTTGAAAATACCCTGAATACCCATCACACACTGTGTAACATTCATAGCCGGCTACTTCGTTTAAGATTTCATCTTGGAAAGGAAGAGGAAAATGATCCCTCTTTGTTGCAGCATTGAGCGGTTTGTAGTCAACACAGACCCTCCATTTTCCGTTCTTTTTAGGGGTTACTACAATTGGGGACACCCACTCAGAGTTAGACACAGGGTAAATGAAACCAGCTTTGAGGAGTTGGTTAACCTCTGTCAAAAGTGCCTCTTGTTGTATTTTTCCTAGGCGCCTTAGCTTTTGAGCCACAAGTTTAGTACCTGGTTTTAATTCTATGCCATGCTCTATAACATCCACACCTCTAATTTGTGAGTAATCAGTGATAAACAAATTGGGATACCTCTTGAGCATATCGATGTAGGACCGCTTCTCCTCAGGGGTAAGATCTTTTGCAAGCATCCTCTCAAAGTCTTCAAAGTGCTTGTGGTCACCTTTGTCATCCTTTGTTTGCTCTTTTGTTGGGTCAACCTCTATTGATGGAGTTTTTGATGTGTTGAAGATGATTCCCATTACCTCCAAAGATGATTCTTCTTCGCTATTGGATGTAGTGGTTGAACTTTCCTCGTCGCTTGAGCCAAAACTCTCTTCTCTTTCTTCATCATCTGTGGTCTCATAGTTGATGTCGAGCTGCTTTCCTTCATGCCAATCGTATACTACATGTTGCCCCTTTTTGAGAATCAATTGTCCTCGTCCCCATTTTTGATCTGCATTCACAGCAATGAGCCAAGGCCTCCCTAGGATGATGGGATAGCCCTCCCCCTTGGCTGGCATAACATACATGTCCACACGTGCATCTATATTACATACATAAAATTTTACATTCTCGATGATCCCTAGGCACTTCACACTTGCATTGTTGGCCAGCCTAGCTTGACAATTAGAGGATTTAGTGATTTCAAGCCCTAGTCTATTCATGGCTCTTTCCGTGATCACACACATTTGTGCTCCACCATCAACATACACATTGGATACCTTCCTACCCCTTACATAAGCATCTACAATAGGTTCCACATCTTCTTGTGGCTTTGAAGTCAATGCCTTTACTGTCACCTTTTCTTTCTTTCTTGGGAGTCTTGTGCTTACAAGTTTGGACCAGTGCTTTCTCACCTTGGGTGATAGATGTAGGAGTTGAGGCCAAGAAATATTGGGCTTTTGAGTTTGCAAATCTTCTAAGATGTTGTAGGGTTCCATATTCTTTCCTAATGGAAAATCGTTGATGCCGATCTCCCTTCGCCTTGACCTCTGCTTCTTGCCTCCTTCCTCCTTCTTTGACTTTTTCTTCCTCTCCTTCCTTGCAGATTCTGACTCTTCATTCCTTGTGTCTTCATCCTTGTTGTGTGCTCTTGTGCGCTTTTCTGCTGGCATAACATCAAAATGTATAGGGCTCACCTCTATCTCCTCTTCCAACTTTATGACGTTTACTCCTCTCTCTTCCTCCACTGGTGGGACAGGAGGGATGTTTGCCACTGGAGGTGGTGGTGGTCGACGAAGAATTTGCGGGGCTTGAGCATGCTCTTGCTGCACCATGAGCGGAGGGGGTCTAGGAGGGTATATGTCCCCTGGAAGCCTTCGAGGGTGAGGGAAATTATACATGCCATGACCAACTTTGTTGCAATTCCAGCATCTCAACTCTTGTGCTTGACGTCGTTGATTGCGATTCCCTTCTCTTGGTTGTCATTGTTGGGGTAGGCCCTGCACTAGATTCAAGGTGAGACTCTCTAGTTGTTGAGTTAATCTTTGCAAGATCTCTTGTTGTGATCCTTTCCCTATTTGTGAAGTTTGGGCAAGAGAGCCCCTAACTTGTGCTCCCATGCTTGGTGAAGAATCCCTCTCAATGACTTCATTTAGGTCCCTTGTTCTATGTGCTTGAAAATTTAACTTCTTGAATTTGACCATGGCCACCTCACGTGCTTCCTCAAATGTTGATGGGAATTTTAACTCTACCTTGGTCTTCAAAATTGGATACAAGCTAGCCATGAACCTATCTTTCTTTAGAAATTTTGGTGTAGCACCTTGGTTTTGTAAGGTAGCCTCCCATCTATCCCATAGGTTAAGGAAAACGGCCTCATAAGATGGGTAGTCTTCAAGGAATACCTGTTTATGTTGAAGTAGACACTTCCAAAGACCCTCTGGAGTATCTCCTTGCCCAAATTTGGCAAGAAAAATTGCACGTAGCCTCTTCCAATTGGTTTTGTTTTGAGGTTGCAAGGCCTCGTACCATGCCTTAGCCTCCCCTTTGAGAACGAGTGGAAAAGCACGCAGCTTTACCTCTTCTTGATCTCTCCCAGAGATGAGGTGTGCCATCTCCAAATTATCTAGAAATTCTTGTGCATCCTCACCATTTTTAGAATGAAAGGTAGGAAAAGTGCTTGACATTTTTACAATACAAGGAGGCTTGTGGACCACAAAGTTTTGACTACGATGAGTGATCACATCAAAATGAAAATATATACATCAAGTGTTAGTTCATAATTTATCATAGGCAAAATAAAAGGGTTGATTGAGGCATTAATTTCATTAAGGCGAGTGGGTCCAAAAATTCTCCTAATGGTTGCTTGAAATCTAAATTTTGTAGCAATTATGATGTGCACAGATTGACGAGCTATGGGTGTAAAAGGAGAAGCAGCTCCAGGTTGGTTCATGTGACAATGTGTTCTCCTTTTTCTTTCTCTTGAAGAAAGTTTCCTTTGAGTGGATCGCTATCTAAGCGCCTCTTGTCCCTGCCTCAAAACAAAATAAAAACATGGACATCAAATGAATCATCATAATTAATGAATGGAAGAATGATGGGATTTGGAGATGCCAAGATTTCACTAAGTCTTTCTGCTCCAAACATAAAAACAATGCGTTGTTGGTAAAAAAATTTGCGATCTACACAAATGTTAATTCTGATGCATTGTGAAAAATGAAAAGCATATGGTGCAACTCTATTGTTCATGAGGAGAATAGAAGGCAATTAGGAAAGTTCCTCCGTGGGGGCACCACTTTTATGAGAGCGGATTTTGTGAGATGGGGCTCAACTCAAGGCTCCCACCAGACAACCACTCCGTGAGACCCTACACACGCATATTTCTTAGGGGCACCACCCTCTTTTATGGAGAAAGAAGGAAACCAAAAAAAACCATATACAACACACACACACACACACACACACACACACACACACACACTCACACCTTCCTTATGTGCTTCAACACAAAATGCCCTTCAACCATTCAACACACACTCCTTAAGCAATCCCTTTGAACACTGCACAAACTCACATGCAAAGATTGACCTTCACCATATTAGTGCTCATATACTTCTAAGAAAAGCAAGCACAAAACCTCAAAACTCAAAACACCATAATGCACAAATACTTGACAACTCCTTTCCTTTCTCCATATGTTTTAGAGCCAATTTTCATTGCCATATGTGGTTTTTGTTTTTGGGCTACGATATATGACATCTGTGGTTTGACTTGCTCTAGCCTAGTCAATTATCATAGCTCTTGACAAATTATAGATTTGCAAATGAAAAGTATTTGGCAAGTTATGCTTTTGTAGTAGTTCATAGGTGTGGGAAGTTTATGCATATAGTTTCTATGTGTATGGCATGGAGAAGTACGATTTGAACTCCGTTGAGAGTGTCTATCCCCATAGGTACTGTTTGCACCACATGGACCAGCTTGAGCACATGTCCTACTACATTTAGTATCAATTTTGCCTTGTATGTATGTTATATGTGATAACTACCATTGTACGCTTCTATGGAGCCATTGTTCGTATTTTACGGCACTCTGTCTATGTTGGGACATGTGGCAATTTTTTGGTTAGTTTATAGTGTTTGAAATCATCTCCCACTTTGGCATCTTGGATGCGGGTTTTTATGATTGAGATTTGCTTTGATATTTTTCTCATTTTGCAAAGGAGACTCTATTCAAGATTCTTGCCATATGTTTGCACGTATCTATAGTCTTATTCTATGATGGTATAGTGATTGATTTACTCCCACTTTGATAGTGATCGAGTATTTACTCTCGCTTTGAGGGACTTTGTCAGCTTGGACACATATTTAGTATTCTTGTATCCACTCTCTTAGGATAGAATTTATGGTATACTCGTAGTGGCTATAGGTAAACTTACAGTGTCGTGCAGCTTTGCTTCCATGAAGGGAAAATAAGCAGAGAGATGCAAGTTAAGCTTCTTTGAAGGCTATGTGTTTATTATCAGGGCTTGATAACAAGCTAGCTTTATATTAAATGTATGCCACATGAGGCTTTAAGGGGACATGAATTGTCTTAATGATGCTAAAAGAGAGAATGTTTGAAGTGATCATATATGGGACTTTATGGACTAGAACTGTAGTACTCAAAGCACTCCATAGACGTGTCATTATGGCTCGTCGATTGGAGCTACAGTGAGGAAGATATAGCAGCTTGAATTTGGGGTACATTGCAGATTTGTACCGGATTGGGCATCTGTTTGGTGAAGAATCAGGGCTAAAGTGAGTGCATGGGCCTAAAGTGCTCATCATCTAGAGCATGTCAATCTTTTAGATTGGCAATTGGAGTTCTAATTGGCAAGATATTGCCAGTTGAAGTTTCATTGGGGGGGCCAGTTCTATGCAAGACTGGTCGCCTCAGTCAGTGTGCCATCTGAAGATTTTGCAGCCTCACCAAAGATTGTATGCAAAGTGTGCGGTATTTGAAGGCCATAGGAATTTATAGCTCATCAATCGGAGCCTGGATCGATGAAATATTGCAGTTCAAAGTCGGCGGTGATTGCCAACCATATGAAATCATATGATTTTCTTGGTCTTTGTCATCTCAGTTGGAGGGCTTGGCAATGTTCAATAGTGGTGGGATTGGCACGGCTTGAAGCCGGGTAGTAGAGCTTTTAGAGGGATTTTACGGCTTATCAACTGGATCACCAAACATCAAAGGGTAGGCCAAGAAACTTGAGGGGAAAATTGGTTCATATGAAAGTCTACTTGAATGGTGCTACAACATGTGCGTTATGTTCCTAAGATTGCATAGAGCTTGATCTCATGAGAGAAAATGGTTGTCAAATACTGCTTTGAGATCAGTCTTTCTAGATGCAGTTGTGTTGCTAGTCATTACGGGAGGAGCTACATCCTACATCGTCTACCCATAGCAAGTTTCTCAAGTGTGAGATGACATAGTCTCATTGACGACGATGACATGTGAGGAGCAAGAGACTAGGTGTGTCTCATTTGTGGGTAAGCTCCAATATACTCAAGAGATTGAGCATGCAACTCAAGACATGTTAATGGATTTTGCCAAGGCAAAGGTGAGTGAAATTGCTCTAGTGAGACACAGCGGGTGTTGTCAAAGTCAAAAGCCTTATACATATATATTCTCCTCCCCTTTTGCACATGGATCAATGTAGAAAGTAGAGCTAGCAAAGAATGGGAAAGAAGGAAAGTCTTATGCACTCTACTTTTTGCATGTTTATACTGGCCTTGACTTTTTGCATGTTGCTTTGGGCTCATGGATGGGAGAAACTTTTGATTTTTGAACCCTGTAGTAGTGTCCATGCATGTTTCGCACGGGAGCATCATTGTCCTCATACTCTATAGTTGGAGCACCATGCTCTGAAACAGGGGAGTTCGTCCCCCCTCCACCACCAAAACAAGCATCTCAACAACAGCCCCTCACTCCACCTCTCACGGTGTTCACTACCTTGAGATGAACGTTGTGATGTGATATTAGAAGATGCTCGGCTACTTGTGAATTGGCGATGAGTCTCGGGCAAAGCAGGCATTGAATGGAATGGTGTGGGTCCCTGTGATGCAAGGTGTTGGGGTAAAGGCGCTATGCCTTTTGCCTGGGGCCGGACATCCGATGTCCGACCACCCGCCCACGTGTGTACATACCCTTATTCTTCATATAGAAGGAATAAGGATCTCCTCACACGTAGTTCCAAAGGTTGCTCCACGCACACCATCTCGTGCTTCTCCCCTTCCCCGCACGCACCACGAACGCACGCATCTGCACACACGCACACTCACAAGTGGTATCAGAGCTATGACGGCAAACGATGCATGCGCGATTGCTTCCAGGCAACAAACACGGGAGCGATGGAGCTTGGCCATGGCGGCTTGAGCTCGGCAGCAGTAGATCCGGCTCAGTGGCATCGGATTGGAGCTACTTGTTGAGCACCCAAACGAGATTGTGGATCTCGGCTTCTCTTGCATGCACAACCCCTCTTGAGGAGAAGGGGAAATCTCTGTAGAAAAATAGATCTATAGGAAAAAAAGCTTGGGAGAACAGCAGGTTGGTAGTAGACTCAAAGGGGGGAGCAGTCATCAGTGAATCAAGCCCACAATCGAGCTTGAGAGTGTGTGGAAGGCTTGTTGAGCACACTCAGTTGATGATCATAATAGGGTAAAGCAGGAGATTGTGCAAGCAATTGTAGGCAAGTCTTTTTGAATTTTGCAATCAATTCACAGGGCAGTGAGAGAGAGAGGCAAACGGGCAGCGCTAGTAGAAGCAAGTTGGTAGCAGCGAGTCTAACAAGGAACTCGGGTGGGCCATTAAGGCTAGCAGTGAGTTGAGCAGGGAGGTCTTAAGAGCTCGCCATCGAGCAAGGCAAGGGAAACCTTTTTTTGCCATTGAAGGCTTGCAAGGAACAACAACAAAATTTGGAGCAGCTGGCAACACTGCAAATGAGGCAGAAGGACTTGGGGCTTTTAGCTTAGTAGGTTTTGCAAACGAACCAAATCAAATCAGGTCGAACAACGGGCAATGCAAAAAATTGGTAGCAGAGGCCCTCGACCCCCCCCCCCCCCCCCCCCCCCCCCGCGGACCTTTCGACCTCCGGTCCACCCAGCCCACGCACATGCCCGAGAACGAGAGAGAGCTGTGAGAGAGAGATTGGGATAGAGAGAGATCCTCCCCGGGGGATTCACCATGAAAAACTTACCGCACCACGTAAGTCCAGGGGAGGGGGATTTTTTACAAGTGACATAAGCATATAAGTTAGGGACAGGCCCCCAATAACTTATCTCCCAAGCTTAAAAATAAGGAAGGGGGTATCACATTTGGGGGGGGGGGGGGGGTGGAGGAGGAAAGGGAAAATTGAGAGGAAGCTTTTGTGTTTCAAAATTATGGCCTCCCAAAAGAGTCTTCCCTTGAACTTGTGAGTCACTAGCTGCAAAGATACATGCAAGAACTAACATTGCTTTGTATCAATTGCTTGTTTTGTGATCATAGTTCATTTGTTGATGGATGAAAGCTATAAAGAGTTTATATAGATGCAAATTTACACAAATAATCTAATACAACTTCATAACCATGTTTTTTGAGTAGTTTAGATGGGTCAAAATTGGACGAGTAGCTAGAGTTCAGGCTAAACGGGCACATAGTTTGAAAGTCAAACTAAGACACATTGAGGGTACATCTAATTATCAACAGAAGTGGTTCCTTAGTACATTTCCAGGCAGTACATGCTCTTTGACTAGTTTTACTTAGTTAGATCATGTGAGACCTAAATATGTAAGATAGGGGTATGATAGTTTTTTGCATTGATTGTCTTATAAGCGTAGAAAGCGGGGTCATATTCCCTAATATAAGTCGTATATAGGGGTTTTATCAAAGTTTTCCGCTCGCAGGTGGCGTCCCGTTTTGTATGTAGAGTGAATACCCCGGGAGATCCTCTCACCGCCAAAGGGAACGAAAGAGAGCGTGTAAGAGAGCGACCAAGTGAGAGAGAGAGAGAGAGAGAGAGAGAGAGAGAGAGAGAGAGAGAGAGAGAGAGAGAGAGTAGGCCTTTGACATCGGAGATTCCCATCCGACGATGGGAGGCGACCTCGGCATCAGTTTTTGACACTGATTCATTTTTTCTCAGCATGCCTCTAGGGCTATTGGCATCAATTCTTGACACTAATTTAGTGGCTCAGCTTTAGCGTTCTTCCTGATGTTTTGCATCGACTCGGCCTCGGCTTTGAGCATTGATGATTAGTCGTTCAGACATCGGTTTTAACACCAATTTTGGCGGTTTTTCTCGGGGATCCGACGTCTTTCTCTACGATTTTGCGTTAACTAGCTTGGCGCATCGGTTTTGACACCGATCAGCGGCTATTTGGCTAGCGTGCTTCCGCTCGGTGGCGGAAGACGCATCGGTGACGATTTCCTGACCTCAACACATCAGAAGACCATAGAGCGAGAATGGCATCGTCTCTCCTCTAGTGCCCATTCCCAAGCAGCTCAGCTCCGACGTAGTCTCCGTGGCATTTCGACTTCAACGATTCTCTAGTTCTCGGCTTCAATGGCACATATCAACACATACGTCTTCGACGACCCATTTTGGAGCGGGATTTTCCTTGAGCACACTTGGCTCTTGAATAGTGTTTCCAATCGACGTGTTTATCGATCGATGAGGTAGTGTTTGCCAGGTTTCCAGTGGTTTTGCTCACAGGTTGCACAATCTTTGCAGTACAACTTATGTAGCACATGTAGTGCTTATGAACGATTGTGTGGAGCATTGCAGAGAGCTTTTGGCACGGTCTTTGTGCACTTTCATGCTAAGTATGCATTATGCGGATACAGTTTGATCTTGGTATAGCTCATAGGTAGCAAGTTCACAGGTTTACAAGTATTTTTGGACAGGTATACGGCCATAGAGCCACTCAGTTAGGAGTGAGCTGTCTTGCCAGGATTTTGGCAGTGCTATGTATGCCATTTGTGGATTTTGCTATTGAGACACTGAGTGTCTATTTTTCATGCAATTTGGTGAGATTTTTTGAGTTTTTGCTCAGCTTTCAGGGAAAACTCTATCGGATTTTTCCCAGATTCTCTCCATGGTTTATACGTATTTGCAGTTTACTCTCTGATCGTTTAGTGCTCGAGTTGACTCCCACTCTGGCAGTTATCTGTAGTTTTTTTGCTTGTGGTTTGCCTTGAGTTTTGACTCATTTTGCAAAGGAAACTCTGTTCGTTTTTTCTCTTCTCCTCACCATAAAAGTTTGGAGTGTTATGCCATCTTGTACAGTGGTTGATATATTCCCACTTTGATAGTGATCGAGTGTTCACTCTCACTTTGATAGGTTTTGTCAACTTGGACACAGTTTTGGTGTTCTTCTATCCACTCTCGTAGGAGTGAGGATTAGCATATGCTTGTGTGGCAGTTTGCTAGTCACATGTTTCACAAGTTTTTGCAAATTTTTGCAGGTAGTTTCTCTTGTGGGATGCATTTTGAGCTAGTTTGCTCTCTACTTGCATATATGATTATGCGCTTTATGCTCGGTTGAGCAGTTTGTCCCAGTTTATGCTTGCAAATAGCAGATTGTGGAGTTGTTTGTGCATATGTGAGCATCGGTTTAATGCGATTGGTCATGGTTTTCATGATTGTGTAGTGGTCCGAGTTACCTCCCACTTTTTTTGCCACGTTCACTTGTGGCAGCAGATATGTGTGGCAGTGAGAGATGACGGTCTTGTTCTTGCCGCAACGCAGATCTATGCATGGTGCACATGAGGTTTTGACACATGCTAGAGTAGTGGCTTCATATGCCAGTGGCGGTGATGTCACGTTTTCCTTTAGCATTCCTCCTGATTACACGTCTTTGGGCACTGGCAATTCTCCACATTGGTTTCTAGATGAGGATGCAATTTTCCATGTCACACTGCATCGTGACTAGTTTAGCACCTTCTCTAGTGGGAGTTTTGGTTGTCTACACTTAGCCGATGGTTTGGCGTTTGACATAGAGGGTGCATGAGATGGTTGTTTGTCTTTGCCCAGTGGTGCATCATACACGCTACAACATGTGTGTTATGTTCCTAAGCTGAGATAGAGCTTGATCTGAGTGAGATAGTTAGCAAAATTTGGTTGTCAGATACTGCTTAGAGAGCAGTCTTTCCTGATGCATTGCGGTTCATTAGTGATTGCCAAAGAAGCTCGCAGTGACCTGGTATAATCTATGCATGTGTCTGAGGTACGAGGCAACATAGTCTTGGTTTTGTTGATGGCATGCTTTGAGTGAGAGACGAGACGTATCTCTTTCGTAGGTGAGATCCACCATGCTCATAATATAGAGCTTTTAGATGTGCATGACATGCTAGTAGACTATATAGAGACAGAGATAGAGCAGAAGTGCTCTAGTGACAGGTGTTGTCAGAGTTTGTGCAGGTAGAGGTAGAGAAGGTCTGCTCCCTAGAGACACAAACATAGCTGATAGATATGGAGTTCTTTGATATGCTCATGCTAGAGGATGATGAGTTGGTGCTAGGACACACAATTTTTCCTATGGGTGACAGGGACGTAGGTTTCCCAGTGTTGGTGTTAACACATCCATACGTGATGGGTAGTCCTAATGATGCAGTGATTATAGATAGCACATGGGAGGCGAGTAGAACCATTTTTGTACATATTTCTTTAGCATTTGGGCATCTCATGTTCGACTTACTAGTGTCGAGGCCCAACCTAGCAGCTGGAATGGGAGCATTTGCAACAGGGGTTGTCAGTCATGCGATGGCTAGCACTAGCAAGATGCATAGTGGAGTTTTGTAGACCATACAAAGTAGTCTGCAGGATTTACATGCAGGCTCTAATGTGGGTATGCACGCTCGCCTACTACCAGAGCCGATACAACTGCGTGTAGATCGACAAAGTGAGCCAGTGGGCATAGGATGAGAGAGTCTCTCACTTAGTTTCTTGTACATACTAGTAATTTAGCTAGTAGGCCTCACTTATTGATGCATCACCTTTAAGTGGGAGTTTGTTGGGGTAAAGATGCTACGCCTTTTGCCAGAGACCGGACATCCGATGTCCGGGCGCCCGCTCGCCCACGTGTGTACATACCCTTATTCTTCATATAGAAGGAATAAGGAGCTCCTCACACTTAGTTCCAGAGGTTGCTCCAACCACAACGTCTCGTGCTTCTCCCCTTCCCTGCACGCACCGCACCACACCACGCTGAGGAAGATGATATGGACACTTTCCTTGCTAGTATCAAGGATATCAATGAGCAACTTATTTCTACTGTGAAGTCATTTTAGACAGTTTCCTTGCGCAAAGTGTTCTTGATGCCTTGCCAAACTCTTACCTGACTTTTGCTAGTACTTGGAGACTTATGACCCAAGGAAATCCTGAAGTTGTCAAGTTTGATGCATTGTGCACATTGCTGTTGCAAGAGTCACTTTCCAAAAAAAACAGGACTAGACAGTATGGAGTTGAACAGGCTTTAATTGCTTTTCAAAGAAAGGGTGGTAACAGAAATGCAGCCACTTCTTATCGTTCTTCTGCAAGTGCAAAATCATATGTTCCTAATGCTTCTGTTGGCAACAATTCGTCTGGAAATTCTGGTGATAAGGGAAAAAAGAAGATGCCTTGCCATTATTGTAAATCTAATGAATCACTTGATTAAGAAGTGTCCTAAGCTTAAGGCCAAACAGGCTAAAAAGAAAGAGGGTGGTTCCACTGCAAATGCTTGTTCCACTACAAATGCAGCTATTGGTGAGTCTTCTGTGAAAGGAGACTGTGATGCTGATGTTGATTTGGAATGGGCTTTTAGTGCAGAGTGTACCTATAATCCTGTTGTCCATGATGCATGCATGTCATTTGCTGCAGATGTACATGTTTGGTATTTTGATAGTGGTGCTACAAAGCACATTACCTCACATCGTGATTTGTTCACCTCTCTTGGGTCTGTCTCTCATGGGAATCCAGTTACATGTGCCAACAATGCCTGTTATCCGGTTCAGGGAGTTGGAAATATTGTGCCTACTACTGTAAATGGCAGTTCTTTCACACTTGTTGATGCACTTTATGTACCTGGGATCAAGAAGAATCTTTTTTTTGTATCTGCACTTGCTAGACTTGCTCTTGTAGTCAAATTTGTGGATGACAGATGTACAGTACATGATCTCAGTTTTTGTGATGAAATTGTTGCATCTAGCATTTTATGATGTGGGCCATATAAGCTCACTTTTTATGACAAATGTGGGTAGAATTTTGCAAATGCAGTTTTGGATTCTAAGGCTATTTCATATGCAAAACTTTGGCATGCACGTTTTGGACACCCAAATTTTGCCAATTTGTTGTGTTTGCGAAAATCTGATATGGTTGCTTCTTTGCCGCCTCTTGCAACACTTGTCAAACACGTTTGGGAAGGCTGTATTTTGGGTAAGATGCAGCGTTCTAAGTTTCCAAAGGATGGTTTAGTTAGGGCCACATGCAGGTTATAGCTTGTGCATAGTGATGTTTGTGGGCCCATGCAAACTCCGTCCTTGGGCAATTACCTTTACTTTGTGACTTTCATTGATGATTACTCCAGGCATGCATGGGTATTTTCGCTTAAAGCAAAGTCCGAAGTATTTATGGCTTCAAACAATTTTTGGCTATGGTTGAAAATGTCTCAAAATGTACTATGGGCACCCTCCGTTCCGATTGAGGAGGGGAGTATATGTCTCATGAATTTAATGTATTTCTGGCTAGTCGTGGGATAAAACACCAATGTACAATGCCTTATACACCTCAACAAAATGGTGTTGCTAAGAGGCAAAACAGGTCACTTACAAAAATGGCATGATGTATGGTCAAAAGTCAAGCTTTACCGCATTCTTTTTGGCTTGAGACCATCATGTGTGCCACTTATGTACTAAATAGGTGTCCTACAAAAGCTTTGCAGTCTATTAATCCATATGAAGCATATTACTCCATATGAAGCATGGCATGATAATAAGCCTTCTATTGAGCACATGCGTGTTTTTGGTTGTTTGGCATATGATTTGGTGCCACAAACACAACGAATAAAATTAGATGATAAGGCTGTCAAATGTATTTTTGTTGGTTATAGTGTTGAAAGAAAAGGTTATAGGTTGTTGTTGAGATTAGCATGTCCTTCTTCAGCGATTATGGGAAACACCTTTACATGTGCATACTATTTGCTATTTGCATTTGTCCTATGAGTTGTAAGCTTCTAAGAAGGGCTACATGGAGAGTTATCAGTCGGATAGCCACTCCAGCTTTATGCATCAATAAAGCCCAAGCCTATGTTGTACATACACTATGCTAAAATGTATTATATGCTTTTGGTGTATTGAGTCCACTTTACAAAGGAGTGTGTGTACTTCTTTGTCTCTATTTTCTTCACTGCCATGGCTATCTTCTATTTCAAGCCACCTTGAACCCCATTCTATCCAACAACTAGTATCCGAACCGGTTAGCACTGCCATTAGCTTAGCAATCCCGCACACAATTACAATAGAAAAAAGAACACCCCTCCCTACATCCCTGATCGAGCACCTACGAAGCTTTTGCCCCCTCCATCAATACCAACAATTGGTATCAAATTGAAGGAATCAAGCTCTAATCGATGAACATCCACCGACGCATGCAACTCGACAGCAGATAAAATATCCCATTGGGCCAATTGCAGTAGTTTGCCACTCATTCAATCATAGGCTATGCTTGTCGGCATCCTCGACTACATCCGTAAAAATCTTTAGAGCTTGGGGTGGATCTGCAGAGAGTTGGGTATGTGAGCTTGAAGGCATTTTGTAGCAAATTGGGCACCGAGTTGTAGTCGGGCAATTGTGGGTATGAATTAAAAGGCTTACGGAACCAAGCAAGGAGCTGCAAGGCTTAACAAGAACAAAAGTTTTGAAAGCTTAACAAGCTTGAAATCAAGGTCAGGTAGCGAGGAGTAGAAGCTTGGAGGGAGTCGCTTGTGTGTTGGTTACACACACACAGACACTTCAATTGAAGTAGGCAGTGGACAACGCTACTCCATTGGGGCAGACCGAATTGAGCAAGAGCTTGATTGCTTTACACGCACACAAGCAAGATGATTAACACTCATCTCTACCAAAGCAATTAGATTGCAATGCTATCTTCACACACACACACACGTGCATGCATCCATGCACTCACACAAGGGGTGTGGGCCCTTGCGATTTTTACCATATACATGTGGTAGTGATGTGTGTGAACACACTAGGACCGCTAGGGCATTTTTCCCCTCTTTAGAAGGTTTTCCCCCCCGAGCATTGTATATACGTCCATCACTCTAGGGCTATCTATCTTTCCATTGCACACTAAGTAACACACTCTCTATTGTGTGCCTTGAGCTTCCTTTGTCTTCTCCAAGCTGTGTGCGTTTCTCTGCAACCCTAATTCCAACAATTGGTATCAGAGTAGGTTACGTCCTCTCGGGCTTAGTCGCCAGCTACTCCATCACACGCCTGCTCACTTTCTCCGATTACAGTGAGGTTTGGCAAGTGTTCGCAATTGGACAAAATTTTTGGGAGATCTCGTAGAGCTTAGTCTGCTCAGATTTTTTATTCGGGCTCATTTTTGCCTCCGTTTCCACTACAAGTAGGTCTGCACATACTATTTCATCATTTTGTGTAAAATTTATGTCAGTGCCATTTTTTGCATAACAGGTGCCTTACAATCTTCTACGGTTTGTGCTATATAGCACGTGTTGTTCCTGCTTCGTTTCTCCTCTTTTCGAGAAGTTTTCACATCAAGTACAACATTTACCATGGCTGACAACAACACACATGTGTTCAAGATGTTTGCTGCTGAGGACAGGTTGGATGGGGTCACTTACCCTATGTGGGCTTACATGATGCAACATGTTCTTGTGTCAAAGGGCGTCTAGAATATTGTGCAGGGCATTGATGTACGTCCTAGTTCTGAGGATGTAGGCGATGTTGAGGATGTTACAGGTCTTGCTGCAAGGATTGCTACTATTAGAGTTCTTTTGCCTACGGTAGAACAAGCTCGTTGGGATGTAAAGGATGCACAGGATCACGCATTGATTGTGTTGTCTGTGAAGCGCACCATTGTTCCTCACATCCGTTCAGCAAAATCTGCAAAACAGGCTTGGGATATTTTGATTGGTCTTTATGCAAGTCGCAATGAGGCTAAAATTGCTTTACTGCGTAAAGAGCTGGAGTCGAAGATTATGCATGATTAAGATGATATGGACACTTTTCTTGTTGATGTTAAGGATATCAATGAGCAACTCATTTTTGCACGTGAAATCATTTCAGACAGTTCCCTTGTGCAGACTGTTCTTGATGCCTTACCAGATTCTTACTAGACTTTTGCTAGTACTTGGAGACTTATGACCCAAGGAAATCCTGAAGTTGTCAAGTTTGATGCATTATGCACATTGCTGTTGCAAGAGTCACTTTCCAAAAAAAACAGGACTAGGCAGCGTTCATTTGAACAGGCTTTTATTGCTTCTCAAAGAAAGGGTGGTAACAACAATGCAGCCACTTCTTATGGTTCTGTTGCGAGTGGAAAAAAATCTGTTCCTAATGCTTCTGTTGGCAACAATTCGTCTAGAAAGTCTGGTGATAAGGGCAAAAAGAAAATGCGTTGCCATTATTGTAAAGCTAATGATCACTTGATCAAGTCGTGTCCTAAGTTGAAGGCCAAAGAGGCTAAGAAGAAAGAGGGTGGTTCCACTACAAATGCTGGTTCCACTACAAATGCAGCCATTGTTGAGTCTTCTGTGAAAGGAGACTGTGTTGCTGATGTTGATGCACAATGGGCTTTTAGCGCAGAGTGCACTTACAATCCTGCTGTCCATGATGCATGCTTGTCAGTTGCTGTAGATTCACATGTGTGGTATTTCGACAGTGGTGCTACAAAGCACATTACCTCACATCGTGAATTGTTCACCTCTCTCAAGTCTGCCCCTCATGGGAATTCAATCACTTGTGCCAACAATGCCTCTTATCCGGTTCAGGGATACTTGTTGATGCACTTTATGTACCTAGGATCAAGAAGAATCTCTTGTCTGTATCCACACTTGCTAGACTTGGACTTGTAGTCAAATTTGTGGATGACAGATATAAAGTTCATGATCTCAGTTTTGGTGATGAAATTGCTGCATCTGGCCTTTTGTGACGTGGGCTCTATAAGCTCACTTTGTATGACAAGTGTGGAAAAACTTTTGCAAATGCTGTTGCAGATTCAAGGGCTATTTCAGATGCAAAACTTTGGCATGCACATTTTGGTCATCTGAATTTTGTCAGTTTGCTACGTTTGCAGAAATTTGATATGGTTGCTTCTTTGTGGCCTCTTGAAGCACCTGCCAAACATGTTTGTGAAGGCTGTATTTTGGGTAAGATGCAACGTTCTAAGTTTCCAAAGGATGGTTCAGTTCGGGCCACATGCAAGTTGCAGCTTGTGGATAGTGATGTTTGTGGGCCCATGCCTTGGGCAATTACCTTTACTTCGTGACTTTCATTGATGATTACTCTAGGCATGCATGGGTATTTCCACTTAAAGCGAAGTCCAAAGTTTTTATGTGCTTCAAACAATTTCTGGCTATGGCTGAAAATGTCTCGAAATGTACTATGGGCACCCTTCGTTCTGATGGGGGGGGGGGGGGAGTATATGTCTCATGAATTCAATGCATTTTTGGCTAGTCATGGGATAAAACACCAATGTATAGTGCCTTATACACGTCAGCAAAATGGTGTTGCTGAGAGGAAAACAGGTCACTTATGGAGATGGCACGATGTATGGTCAAAAGTCAAGCTTTGCCGCATTCTTTTTGGCTTGAGGCCATCATGTGTGCCACTTATGTACTAAATAGGTGTCCTATGAAAGCTTTGCTGTCTATTACTCCATATGAAGCATGGCATGATAGAAAGCCTTCTATTGAGCACATGCGTGTTTTTGGCTGTTTGGCATATGCTTTGGTGCCACAAACACAGCGTAGAAAATTGGATGATAAGGCTGTCAAATGTATTTTGTTGGTTATAGTGCTGAAAGCAAAGGTTACAGGTTGTATCATTGGCAAACAAAATGTATTCTAGTTTCACGAGATGTAGTGTTTGTGGAAGATTCTGTTCAGCCCTTGCTGTCATGTACTAGAGACAATAATGTAAGCTCACATGACATTTATGACATTTTGTTGCCTCTTTTCAGTCGTGGAGATACGAAGTAAGTTCCAATGAGGCAAATGTACAGCCTATGGGGGTTTCTAAAAATGTTACAGATCAGCCTATTACTGATGCAGATGTAAATGATGTACTTGATGAGGAAAGGGATGAAAATGAGCACGATAGAGGTATGCCAAAATGGCTGGTGCACACTTTGCGTGACAGTAAATTGAATGCACCTTTGTCTAGTCGTACTCATTCAGGCTCTCGCCATGCATCTTATGCATCAGATTGTTATGCTTTGGCTGTGTCTAGCTTACATGATGTTGAGGAGCCTCTGTCTTTTGATGAAGCACAGAATTCAAAAAATTGGATGGCTGCCATGCAATTAGAATATGATGCACTTATAGAAAATGACACATGGACTTTATGTGATTTGCCTCCTGGAAAAAAGGCCATTGGTATAAACTGGGTTTACAAGTTGAAACGCAAGCCGGATGGTGAGATCGATCGCCATAAGGCTCGACTTGTTGCAAAGGGTTATGCACAGAAAAAAGGCATAGATTATGAAGAGACCTTTGCTCCCACTTTTCGTATGACTACTGTGCATTTTCTACGTGCATTGGTAGCTCATTTTGGTTGGGATGTACATCAATCAGATATTGTTACTGCTTTCTTGAATGGTGACATATTTGAGGAAGTTTATGTAACACAGCCTCGCGGTTTTGTCATAAAAGGACAAGAAGACAAAGTGTGCACATGTAAGAAGGCTTTGTATGGGTTGAAGCAATCTCCTCGTGCTTGGTATGAGAAAGATGACACTGATTTGGTCAAACGAGGCTTTCATAACAGTCCAACAGAAAGCACATTGTATGTAAAGGGTGAGGGTGATGTACTTCTCATTTGTGGTTCTTTATGTCCATGATTTGCTGGACCAAATGAGAGACATATTGCTGAATTTAAGGCTGATTTAAATGCTACTTTCAAGATGAAAGATTTGGGGTTGTTGCATCATTACTTGGGTATGCAGTTTAAGCAGGGTGATGGTGGTATTGCCTTGTGTTAGAAAAGTTACATAGAGACATTGCTATGTAAGTTTGGACTTGAGAATTGCAAACCTATTGCCACTCCCATGGAAACCTACTCTTGTTGGATGCCTCATTTATGTATGCAACACGAGGCCACATATTCAGTTTGCAGTCTCACAGGTCATTAGATTTATGCATAGCCCAAGGTCTAAGCATTGGCAGGCTGTCAAGAGGATTTTCCACTACCTTAGTGGGACTTTACATCTTGGCTTGTTTTATCCCAAGGGGGGATCATTGCACCAGACTTACATGCTTTTTTGGACTCAGATTGGCCTGGTTGTTTTGACATGCGAGTGTCCACAAGTGGTTTTTGTTTCATGCGTGGCAGTTCATGTACATCATGGTTGAGGAAGAAGCAACCTACTGTGGCCACTTTGAGTTGTAAGGCTGAGTACAGGGCAATCTTCACAGCTACGGTTGAGTGTGTATGGCTCAGACGCCTTATGGTTGATTTGGGTGTTGGACAGGACACTGCCAACACTATCTACACTGACAGTCAGAGCGTAATGGCAATTGCAAGGAACCCAGTTTTTCATGCTCGCACAAAGCACATTGAGGTGCATTACCACTATGTCACGGAGAGGCTCTCAGCAGGAGAGATCAACTTGGCTTATGTGCCAACACAGGACAACCTTGCAGATCTTTTCACAAAGGCATTGTCTCGTGAGAAGCTTGAAGCTTTCAGCAAAGCTTTGGGCTTACTCCCCTTTGTGGAACGATCATGCCCTCAGGGCATGGCACTTCCCTTTACTCATGTGCCAGCTCTCATTCACCGCATCACTCGAGGGGGGATTTGTTACCATATACATGTCTGCCGGGGCATTTTTTCCCTCTTTAGGAGGAAATTTTCCCCGAGCATTGTATATACGCCCATCACGCTAGGGCTATCTATCTTTCCATTGCACACTAAGTCGCACACTCTCTATTGTGTTCCTTGAGCTTCCTTTGTCTTCTCCAAACTAGGTGCATTTCTCTGCAACCCTAATTCCAGCAACGATAAATGGGGTGGGTCGATAAGAAGTGAGGGTACAAGGAGGTGCCATGGATGAGACGCTTTGGATGTATGGAGTCCCTCCCTGGCTCCCCCATGGTGTGGTCTAATATGAAAAACCATAGGCCGCAAGCTGCTGTCCATTGTAGCAGCCAAACAATTCCTATGTCAAATGAAGGTCCTCCTCATGTAAAGATAATGCATGCTGTAGATCCAGATCTAGCACCGATGAAGGAACCTGGGTAGATACCTTGGCACCTCCATAACTCGAAGATGGCCATGCTTGCAAATAACAAAAAGAAATCTACACTCATGCTTGCAAAAAACTAGCTACAGATAAATCTAAATCCATTGCTTAGACTTACTGCCTCAAGACTCGGGTCCACTGGAGGCCATATCCACCCTGGATGGTCACCCACCTTGGACGTAAAGCAACCAAAGGAAGAATTCTATGGCTGCTACCCACTAGCCTATCTGTGATGTGGAATGCATGCAAGATGTAATAGAAATGGCCTATGAACTTTGAGAGTAGCGGAATTAGAAAATTAGATAAAGCACTTTTGTGAGATTACTTTGTGAGCATAGCGGGTGAACTTAATTGATGGTAGCAACATAAACATGGTACTTAGTTAACTTGGCATGAACAATACTTTTGCAAGAGAGAGAGTTTAGAGGACATGACAAAAATTGAGGACCGGATTCATACGGAGCCGGTCCCCCCTCCAATAGGCATTTGTATTATAGTTTCTCCCATCAAGAGAGACTTGGTACAATACAATCTTTGTGTTCCTTGTGACCTTGGTGATACAATGAAGATGGAAAGCTTCATGCATCACAAGCATAACATAAACTTTGTAGAAAGAATTAACTATCCCAAGCCTCAGTCCCAAGGCCTCAAACACCCTCGAAGGTGGAGAGAGCTAGCGGGGAATGAGGGTAGGGAAGAGGAAGAAGAAACATTCCATAGGATAAAGAAATAGTTCCTCACACTCTTCTTGCTAGCATACATAATAGCATAGTAATGAAGATGGAGAATATTAGAATTATAATTGGGATTGCTTTCCATTGCATTCCAATTTGTTAGGTGTGTTGTCTAGGCTCTCATTCTCACAATCTTGGAGAAGGAGGTGGAGTTCCTCCACTCTCACCAAGTGAGAATGATCCACAAAATGAGTGTGTGTGTGTGTGGTGTATATCCCCCCAGCACCCCCCTTGCTTGCTTGGGGCGAGTTGTAGATTTTACACATGTTTCAAGCTCATTGGACCCCTATCCCCCCTAGCCAATCACATGCAGCATGCATTCAAGTACATGGTTAATCTTTGGATCTTTGGACAAGTGTCCTCCTTACCCCTGAGAGAGAGAGAGAGAGAGAGAGAGAGAGAGAGAGAGAGAGAGCGAGAGAGAGAGATTGAAAATATCTAGATATTTGTTGAATGGAACTAGAAGCTCATTGGACCCCTCTGTAGCCCAACCCATATGTCAAGCACACTGTATGTGGTTAGCTTAGGGGAGTGACATGTGTTCCATGTGCCCTTGTGAGAAAAGGGGTGCCCTTTGGGTGGAAGGTAAGTCAAAGATTCCCCTAACTTTGGGACATGCATAGGAAGCTTCTCAAGCACACTTTCTTTAAGTTTGTAGGGTTCTTTTTGACTCAATCACCTTACCCCCCATGTATGGTAACCTTGTCAAGCACCTTCATAAGTTTTCAGGATCTCTTTTTGACTCAAGCCCTTACTCCCCATGCATGGGAAGCTTCTCAAGCTCTCCTCATTAATTTGTAGGTTGTTTCTTCTTGACTTTTTTTGAGGCTCGTTTCACTTCCTGGAAGCTTCTCAAGCACCTTCCTCATTAAATTGTAGGGTCTCTTTTTAACTCACTCACCTTAGTCATCAAGCACGACAAGCACCTCAAGCTTAGGTTGGGTTCCCACCTCCAAGCTAGCTTGCCTAAGGTCAAAGGACTTTTAACACTAACTATTGGAGGTCTTTAAAGAAGCTAACCCTAAGGTCTTTTAAGGTCCATTAGACGTACGTTGCTCTTTGATAGACTACCTCCTTTTGGACCCCTATTGAGATGTAGCCATCTCTCCTCGTGGTCCCTTGTTGAGGTAAGTCTAGAAGCACTTATTTCACATTTCTCTTTAATAGACCATCTCCTTTTGAACCCCTATTGGGATGCAACCATCTCTCCTTTTAGTCCCGTGTTGAGATAGGTCTAGAAGCACATGTCTATATTCTAACCCTTGTTCCCATTTATTATCCCACATTAAATGATCAGCTTAATATGAGAAAATCATTTGGGTTGGTTAGATATTAGATTTTATGACATTACCTCTCTCTTGAAATCATAGTCGTCCTCGACTATGAGGTAAAAGAGATAAAGCCATAGTCATTAGTCAATTTTTTTTAGTGGGTAGAGGATCATTTTTACTCTACAACATCATTCCAAGATGGATGACTAATCCATTTGGTGCTTGGGAGACGTAGCTGCCCGCAAGCATGTCTACTCTTTAGTCCATATCATACTTCCAAAGTAGAGTGACAAGTTCTACTTGGTGTTTGGGAGACGTCGTCACCACGAACATGATTCTAAGCATGCATGCTTTTTAAATTTGTGCACAATAAAAAGAGAACTAGTCTTATAATACAAAAACATTCATTTAAAATGCATTTTCATATGCTTATGCTAGTACAACATTGTAAGCATTGACAAGGTTCATATTATCCTTAAGCTAGGTTCCTTGCATCCATTTAGCATCCTTAAAGGGATAATTCTTTAACTTAATAAGATATCGTCAGATAATCTTACCGTTTCTTAATACCTTGTCTTCATGTCATAGGATGAATGCAGATTGAAGTACTTCTTCTTGATCTTCGATTTTTGGAGGGTCTACAACTATTGCTTCTTTTGATGGCGCTCCTTGTAAGGCTTACATAGGCTCTCATGGAAAACATGGTGCGTGAGCCAATGGTTGGGGAAGCTTTAATTGATAAGCCATCTCATTGGTTTGACCAAATGAGTGTCAGCTTTCTCATACCAAGCACGAGGAGACTGCTTCAACCCATACAAAACTTTCTTATATTTGCACACTTTATCCTCTTGTCCTTTCTTGACAAAAACGTGAGGCTGCATTACATAAACTTCCTCAAATATGTCACCATTCACGAAAGCAGTAACAATGTCTGATTGATATACATCCCAACCAAAATGAGATGCCAATGCACATCGAAAACACACAATATTCATACAAGAAGTGGGAGGAAAAGTCTCTTCATAATCTATGCCTTTCTGCTGTGCATAGCCTTTTACAACAAGTCGAGCCTTATAGAGATCAATTTCACCATTTAGGCTACACTTCAACTTGTAAATCCATTTTGTACTAATGGCCTTTTTGCTAGGAGGAAAATCACATAAAGCCCATGTGTCATTTTCTATAAGTGCATCCAATTTTCAAAATTTTGTGCTTCATCAAACGACAGGTTCCTCAACATCACATAAACTAGAAAGAGCCAAAGCATTGCAATATGATCCATAAGATGCATGGCGAGAACTTGAACGAGTGTGACTGGACAAAGGTGCATCTAATTTACTGTCATGCATAGTATGCACAAGCCATTTTGGCATACCTCTAGCCTGCTCATTCTCGGGCATTTCCTCATCAAGTAAATCATGTCCATCAGCATCAAAAATTGGCTTATGTGTAACATTTTTAGAAACCCCCATAGGTTGTACATTTGCATCATTAGAACTTACATTCAAACTTACACCACTGAAAAGAGGAAGCACTTGATGTCCTGGTGCACGTGGAATGTGTGTATTGCATGCGTGAGTGCATAGTTACCCCTTTGCCTCATGATGTGATATCATGGATGGTGATTCCCAAACCCCTTTGCATCAATTAACCCTTAGGTATGCTAGAATGTGGAGGCATGGTGCCTACAACTTAAGTTCTCATGGTGACCTTCACAACTTGGAACTTATGGTTTGGTGACCTTGTGTGTGTGTCCATTTTGTGAGGAAGACACCTCTTTATATAAGGAAAGAGGGTGGGATTTTGCAATATTTTATTAAGGGCAAAGTGATCATGGGTCACCCTTGTCTAGTGAGGTGTGTTAGATTAATGTCTTATGAGAGAGAGAGAGGGAGAGAGAGGGAGAGAGAGTTAGGGATAAGGAATTTACATGGCTGCTAGTTACACTAGCTTATTGCAAGAGAGGGGAAAGGGAATTTTACAAGGGATTTGTCGGAGGTGGGGGAAATTATTGGAGAGTCTAACAACACCAACCTTAGCAAAGAACACTCCAAACTAGCCAAGATCATATTGAAGAGCTTGTACTACTTGGAATAATGCAAGAGATTTTCATGGTTTCACTCTCTCTCCAAGAGGAAGATTTACTTGAACAAGATGAGAGAGTGATGATGATCCTACTCCATGTACTTGTAGTGAGAGGGACTCTAAGTTGTATCGCCGTGATGGAATCCTCAAGAGGTAGCAATCTCTTCTTATTACCACGCTTGAAATCGGATTTGTTTGTGTTTTTTACTGTGGACAAGTGAGTTTAGTTACATGCACATATGTGTGTAAGTAGGTAAGTATCTATTTGTGAGAGAGAGAATGAGAGAGAGTATGTTCATAGAAGAAGGTGTGAGCTACGAAGATGAAGGAAGAGATGAAGATTGTAAGATCCTCAATTTTTGTGTCTCTTCTAAAAATAAGAAAAAGAACTTCCAATATCTACTTCGTCGAATTTTGATTGACAGTATTGGAAAGTCATAATTATGTCGGGATGTTACGGTGTGGCGTAGTTTAGCTACGGTTTTTATTAGTTGGTTAGATACTATTGGATGGTCAAATTTAATGTAAAAATTGAATGGTAAGTGGGAGAGTTGACCACCAAAAAGCAAAGGCTTGTTTTTAGGAAAGAAAGAGTCTTTTTAGAAAAGAGAGGAGGAGCTTAGTTTAGAACTCTTTTCTTGGAAGCCAAGATTCTTCTTAAAGTCTCTAAATCGTGCATGCATCGAAATATATATATATATATATATATATATATATATATATTATAGTAAGCCACGAATGTGCGTAAACTTGTCTCTCCTTGCCTCACTCTATTCTTAGCTAGTGCTGTTGGCCTTGAGAGCCTATAAAGACCTCTTTTCACTTTGGGAAGAGAGATACACTCTTAGACGCGGAAGCTCTCTTGCCTTGATGTCAGAATTACTTATCTATTATACGGAGTGGTGCAAGATCTTCATCACCATCTCCATAAACTCTTCTCTCTCGTGAAGAAGAAGAAGAAGAAGGATACTCTCTTTCTCTATTTGCTTATTATCTTCTCTTTCGTTTCACGGTGTACGCGCTCTTCGGAAGTCTTCGTGGAGGATACCTCTACGTAGCTCTCATCACTGCTCTCTTGCGGAAAATCAAGAAGCCTTTTGACAACCCCTAATCGATTCTAAAGTACGGTGAGAAACCATAAACTCCATAATCATCATCTCTCTCTATGTCGTTTTTCTGCGTAGTCACTCTCTTGGTGATTGTTTTTTCGTATACGAGTGCATGTATGGATTAACCAAGTACATACGAGGTTTTCTCATGATTGTTTCATCATGTTTTACATGTTGATTGATGCACATGATGCGTTATGGTCACGCACGTGCATAAAGAAGCGCTTTTTGTTTCACGTCATACAAGCGGTAGGAATATTGTTTTGGTCATAAATCACAAACCGTTATGAATCAGCCCAAACCCTTTATACCATAGATAAAACACATCATTTATAAAATTTTATCTTTTATGTGTCATGTGAAAAACAAGCACAAGCAAAGAGATATGGTCAAAAAACAGATTGCTGCTCACTACTTAACCAAATTTTTTGACTCCAGGCTCCTTGGAGAACTACCATATAGATTCACCGGATGGGCAAACCCACTCAACCAATTGAAAAGCTTGATAAAACTTGATGATAAATGAATTTAGGTTCCGTTATCACTTCGGAAATGCGGGTTATTAATCACTCTATTATCAGTTTTACCTACACGCGTAGGAGTGCTATCAAAGGGGGATACCATATGATGTCGTGAGTTAATCGAGCCGTTTTGATAAGTTTTATGGTTTATTTTGGTGAGTTGATTTCAATTATTAGCTGACCCTAAAATTACATGAGAGTATATGGTTAAACTTTTCGAACCACATAGGCAAATATGAATAAAGTGACTTTCTTTTGGGGTTACCGTTTGTTGTGTGAGTACCATATGCTCAAAGTGATGTGATGGAGTGATAGTCTATATCATGGATCTGAACTTGATCCATTGGTTTGAGGTCAAATGATTTCATTTGCATGTTTTTCATGCCCCCGAAAATGTTAGAAAGTTGTTTTTGCATATGTGTGAAGTTATGGTTGACCTAAAGGTCGGAGTTGTTTTGCATCATGTTTATTGTGTTGGAATGTTATCATTTGATGTATGGGACTCATGGATTGATGTGGATGCCTCATATGCATGGTCATGATTGCTTTTCACCTTTCTAGGTTAAAACTAGCTCTATGTGCTAGAGTGGTGAAGTGCAGATGTGATGCATCAGTTTTGCATGGTTGGATGTTGTCAAAATTGGATTTTTATATCATGATTAGTCACTGGTCAGACCCTTTTATGCGTGAAAGAATCACATCTTAAGGGTCACATATGTGTAGACTCCGATTGATTGCAGGGGATATGTCAAACTCTAAGTGTGGGAGTTGGTTCAGTGTGATTATGATTTATGGTTAAGGGCTGAGAGTCCTCATGGATTATGGTTGATATTTTATGGTGGAAGCCGATGTGGCTTATGGTTTTTTTTCTAGATTGAGTTATGCTGCCGAAATTTTTGCAGCCATGTTATGTTCTAAAGTGGTTATGCAGGATTGGTCGTGCCTCACCCAAGTAGGGTAGAGAGCTCATCCGTGTGATGTGATTGGAGTATGATTTATGGTTTATGGTTTTTGGATTGGATCATCAAGTGATCAAGACGGTTTATGATAGATGTGTAACGGTAGAGACCCTTTTACAGTCCAAGTGTTTGGAAAAGGAACTGTTTGTGCATCTGGAAAGTGCTTTTGTGATTGGACTCATGTGTTATGTTTCTCATGGCAGCATCGCTACAAGACTAGGATCACCTACATCGCTAAGCCTTGACTAATGGGTCGCTGACTTGGGGCTTTGCTGGATCGGGGGTGTTGCCTAGGTCTTCTTCTTTTTGTTAGGCTCATCTACACGATTAGTGCGTCGGGGTTGAATGACCTACATGGTTAACGCATCGGTAATCTTGCCTTGGCTTTGCTTAAACACCCGATGCTGGGCATCGAAGAGGCGGGGCGCCTAAACTGGTATGGTTGGTGTTGTTACCCTACCACCTGCTGGTATTTGGGATCCTTTCAGAGCTCGGGTTCATGGAGGGAGGCGAAGCGGCCTCACCTATGTCTGGCTCAGGTAGGATGGAAGTTTTCTGGCTCGCTCCCGGTGAAGTGAAATTCTCTATGTCCGTAGTAGAGCGGAAGTGGATGGGTGGACCGGTCGATCCCTACACATGGTCCGATGCTCTTCTAGTTGTTTTTTCATAAACTTTTTTATTGATGTTATGGTATACCCAGATTTTGTCATTGCTTTAATACATGGTTGCCTGTTCCATTTAGATGTGCATTTAAAGATTCTCTGTTGTCAAATTCTCATGTCTCTATGCACTCTATTTCACCCTCCACTCTATTCTCTCTCTCTCTCTCTCTCTCTCTCTCTCTCTCTCTCTCTCTCTCTCTCTTCCTCTTCCCGCAACATGGTGTACACATATATTCACCCTCTAAAATGTTATATTTTTTCTTGAGTACGCTTTCATTCATGACACCCATTCATGGGTAGCACTAGTCGCTAGGCACCTCTGGATGTAGTCCGGATCATGGCCTAAACTCCATGCTTGGTCGAGGGCTGAGAACTCCTCCCCTATGCAAATGCTTCTGCAACTCCTGATGAATATTGAACATTGTATAAAAGTGCAAATTGTATATTTTGTGCATAGAACCCTGGGGAGTATCTCTCAAAGATGAAAAGTGGAAAACTGGGTGCTAGGAAATAAGACGTAGCTAAATAGATAATTGAGTAGATTACTTAATGGAGAGAGACAGATTTATATACACGAGATTATAGAGTAGAGAGAGAGAGAGAGAGAGAGAGAGAGAGAGAGAGAGAGTACACACGATATACGTGGTTCACCCAATGTGGGCTACGTCCACGGGAAAGCAGCCAAAAGACGCATAAAAGCAAGATCTTGAGCACGGGATGGATGCAAGACATAAAGAAGTGGTTTGGGAGATGGGATGCATTACACTTGCTACATGATGCTTCAATTGACTCTCAAGTGAATGAAGCTTTTCTACAATGCCAATGTATTACGGCTTGGGAGAAATCCGGTGGGTCACGCTTCATACATTACACCACCTATATTGCCCCCAACTACAAAACCATGTTCTTTGCTGAGAGAGGAAACCGTACTCACACTTCCATGCTTGAGCCTATTCCCTTGTCCGCGATACGCACTATTGCAGCAATTCGGCTTAGCTCCCATTTCCTTCGATGCGAGATAGGGCGTTGGGGCAATGGAGAAGAGTCAAATCGATTGTGCACATTATGCTCACTGCAAGTTCGAGAGTCTGAGTACCACACACTACTAGAGTGCTCAGCTTTTGATCACATCCGAACTTGCTTCTCTCACATTTTCAGCCATAACTTAGACCTACACACTTTCCTCTCCTAGCCAAAGTGTTGGCTCTCCATTGTGACTCTCATCACTACAATTTTGGAGCATCGAGAGTCACTCATTAGCCATACACATACTACATCACATGTAACTTTGGACCCATAGGTCATATTTGACCTCCGAGGACGATAATAAAATCTATCTATCTATCTCTCTCATAACATGTTATGCTATAGAGATAACATCTCTCTCTCGTTTCTCATTTTCTGGCAGCCCACAGAAACTGTTGCCCCTTAAGCTCTCACCCCCTCACTCTCTCGCTCGATTAGCTACAGAGAGCGAAGCACTCTTCGGGTCTCCCCACTCTCTTGCTTCCCTCGCTATCAACTCGGCTATGGCCTGCATCCCCCTCGTTTGTCAACAGGTCCGAGCCCTCTCTCCGTATGCCGACAGCCTCGCTTGGACTCTCTCTCTCTCTCTCTCTCTCTCTCTCTCTCTCTCTCTCTCTCTCTCTCTCTCTCTCTCTCTCTCTCTCTCTCTCTCTCTCTCTCTCTCTCTCTAACTCTCAAACAGGGGAGCCCACCCAGACACTCTCTCAGCATGGCATGGTGAAAAACTCCCCTCCCTTCTCTCCCTCTTTGATTGCCCACCCAGAAGGCATTCCCTTCATCTCCTGCGACAAAATGGCCTGGCAACCTCATCATTCTCTGCAAACGGCCCATGGCCTCTCTCTCTCTCTCTCTCTCTCTCTCTCTCTCTCTCTCTCTCTCTCTCTCTCTCTCTCTCTCTCTCTCTCTCTCTCTCTCTCTCTCTCTCTCTCTCTCAGCACAGCCAACCGAGCCCATTCTCTCTCTTTCTCGCAAAAAACCATCTCCTCGCGACCAATCGACACCTCTCATGTCGCTCGCCATCGTTTAGATCATGCAAAAAAACTGATAACGATGAAACTTAGTGTATTAGAGAACCCAGGTGTGGTTCACACCTCCGCTTCCGACTCTTGGCTCCCACGAGATGGAAACCTCTATTGTTTTTTTTTGGGCCTACCCCAAAGGGGTAAGGCCATAGCGATGACCTTTTCCTAAGGAACAAGGAGAGTTAAATTTTCTAATTCTTAAATTTTTTATTGGCAGATGAGGTAGTGGGTACTCATTGTTGGCCTGCCCAAAGGGTTGAATATGATAGTGGGCACTCATGAAATGAAGAGCGTATAAAAGCAATGATGAATGATATCAATGAGTTTTTCTGGCATACTGATTTTCATATATATATATATATATATATATATATATATATTATAGATAGAGAGAGAGAGAGAGAGAGAGAGAGAAAGAGAGAGAGAAAAGAGAAAATCATCCTTTCTAGCAGCAGTCTGGCTTCTCGTTCCTCTTGTCGCGCGCAACCCTCACAGCTCTGTAGCATCATTTGCTGGCCCTGAAAACTCGTGTGGAACTTCACTTCCTCTTTTGCATTTCGACAACAACAACATCCCTAGAACCACGTGTATCAAGCACTACCGAGAATGCTGCCGCATGACAATTCCCATGCCAGTCCTGACAATGCTTGTCATCTCTGGCTTCTCAGTGCCGGGGTGCCCTCTCCACCTTCACTTGAAACATCTCTATAGCTCATGCTCTCCGCCATCTGGCAACTCATACCGTTTGAGTTAAAGGGCTTGCAGTCAATGCATCCTTGATCTTAGCCTGCAAAACAAGATTTAACCTACAACATCTTTATAGCTCACGATCTCGGCTATAGAATCCCATGCCATTTGAGTTCAATGGCATGATCATACTCAGTGTATCCCTCTTCGTAGCCTATGAAGCACTCTTTTCGGTTTGAAGGAGATAGGAATCTATATGTTCAATATTTGTGCTTGAGAGAGAGAGAGAGAGAGAGAGAGAGAGAGAGAGAGAGAGAGAGAGAGAGAGAGAGAGAGAGATTCTTTCAGTTTCAAGATGGGCAGGGATTACGGTGGCTATGACTATGTGCAGGAGATGCAACAGTCTCAGGAGCCTCAAGAAACCTGACCGATTAGTAGGTTACTGGCCAGGGCAAGGACAAATGCTTGCTAAAGACTTTGAACTTTGATGGCTATCTAAATGGGTTCCTGCCTCTTTCTTCTTATCCAACAACTCTTCGCACAGTTTCGTGTGAGCCCAAGTCATGGAGAGAGTCGGCATGCGCTTCTCCTCCACTGTTCGAAAACACTACAAGCAGTTGTTCATCGTAGCACCTAGTGTCCTTTGATGTGGTGCTTGACAGAGACTCGATGTACGCATTCAACTCTCAGCTTTTTGAGGAATGCAATTTCCTTCCCGCATAATGGACAAACGATCACCCGCCATTTCTCTCAAGCTGCTTTCAAGACCACAGGTTAGTACCCAGGTTCTACTCCGTGCCCATTGTCAACAAGATTTGTGCAAAATCAAGTGAAATGTCAAAGATGCATGTGGCAGTGTTACATGTGTGCATTTCACTAGTAATACAAAAGTATGCACTTATGGGGTTGAAGCTTCGATACTTAGCAGTAACACGCTCGCAAGGTGCTTGATTCCAAAAGCATATGATAGAGCTAAGCTGTAGAGATGAGCTATGATTAGAAGTCAAAGGAAATGAGAATTTTTCCTTTGCTTTTGGAAATACAGGGTCAATGTTGGGGTTAAATTTCTGCTAATCTTCAACTTTTCTTATAAATGCAAGGATTTGCAGATTCAAGCTCCAATTGCATTGTCTTCTCTTGAATGCCTGGTGTGAATTCTAATTCAAAATAGACCCCTCAATGCATAGATTATAGTGAGTTATTAAGTTTGTCTCCACTCTGGAGTGCCTCTGGGAGCAATGATTTCAGCCAAGCCAAAGTCAACAAGGATTGCTTCCTTGGCACCATTGCTGTTGTGGAGGCGGTAGAAGAGGACATTTTGTGGTTTGATGTCAAACTAGACGATTCCGCGAGAGTGACAACGACGCAGGAGTACGAGTAAAGTTGGAAAAAATGGGAGCATCCTCATCATCGAGCTTGGAGAGGGGAGGGAGAGTGTTGAGCTTGGCAATTGTCGACATCACAAAAGGACATGAGGAGATGGAAACAGGTGTTGTCACCCTCAAAGGTGGACATGTGGGGGAGATGTTGGGTATGCCATGTATCTCCTAAAGCACATATGCCCCCCATTGAAGTTGGGTGTCTTCAAACACCTCCTGGGTGCTAAGATTTTTGTTTCTTGCCTAAGAGATGTCCTAATCATATTGAGTCAAGTCCTGCTCCTGCTCACAGGGGGGATGTCATTGAGTCCCCTATTCATAGCTTTTTGTTGCTGCTAGGGCATGCATTAGGGAATTTCGGAGGTCATTTGGAGGGCCTTCTAAGAAAATGTATTTTTTGCACTCTCTCTCTAGAAAAAATGGCAAATAATAGAGCTGGGTCTTTCATAGTAAAAGTTCAAAAAGTGTACTTTAAGTAGATTCCTTACTCTTCTAAACATTCGTTCGTAGTGATTGAGGGATAATCCTCTTTTCAGTTGCATTGAATGAACCTCGTCAATATGGAGGGAATGAGGCTACCATGGAGGGACGAAGGTGCAGCCGCTATTCACTTTCCATTAAACCTACACATCTGGCTAATGGCGCACTCCTCAAATGGCACAAATGTTACCCAGAAACGAGCCAAATATCACCTTCACATTGATTTGGACAATGAGTACCAACCATTGATTAAGCGCAGTAAAACAAACACACATATACCTCCCGCTTCCATAGACACGCTCAGAGCTCAGGATCTAAACACATAGATATCTGGACGAGAGGATCTCTCTACCCTAAGAATCCAATGACTAATGCGTCTCCACCGTTTGTCAATCCAACAAGCTTATTGACCTTTGCTAGTGATGGAGAAAAGGGCCTTCTGGGTTATTGTAAATCTCTTACAAGAGAAGCTAAAACTTACAAGGGCATTCTCCAAGCTCAACAATGTGAGATTGTTCGCCTTTCACATTTACATTCTATAGATCAGGTTACCATTTTGCAACATAAAACAGAGGTACAAGAACTGAAAGGAAAGGTGCGAAGTTGTCAAATGAAGGACACCATCTTGGGTGGTCGTATCCGAAAGAAGAAATTGCGCAATCTTGAAACATTGCAGGTTGCATCAGGAGGTCTCAAGAAAAGAATCCAAGCATTAAGGTGATGCTTCTTGGTTGGCTACATTGTCTTAGTTAAGTAATCTTTTTGTTTTTTTTTGTTATGCATTGTTTTCATGTGCCTAAATAGTGTTAGTGAAGCAAATTTTCTGTTATTTACTTATGCATTGTCTTCATGTAGAGATTCAATCTATCCTGACAAGGAAAACATTGACCCCAAAGCCAATATAGGAAAGAGATTGAAGCCACTTATAAGTAGAAGCCTGGCAGCAGATATAGTACATGACAAGAAGTTTAAGGTCCTACAACGAAATGTAGTGGACCGCTTTATTTCAGAGAACTCAGTGCCTGCAAAAGAGATACAAGGCACACTTGATTCACTTGGTGTAAGCAAAAGAGGATATTCGGCTATCCAAAAGTCTGTCTCATCCATCTTTGTAAAGAAGGGTATAAAATCCAAACTTCTACCATCAGCCTCAAGTGTTTGGAAAGAGAGGCTTCAGCTTAACGAGGCACAGGGAGACTATCTTGGACAGCCCTTTGATATTAAAGAAACTTACAGTGGCCATGGAGCAAACATGGCATATGATGAGTTCAATAATATTTTTATGGACCTGCGGATATTACAGAAGAGAATGGTGGAGTTTTACAACATCACATTTGAAGAGTCACGAGGGGTATTACATTTTGTGTTAAAACTGGATGAGTGTGAGCTTGTTAAAGAGAAAAAGCTAGAGCGTTTTACTATTACTTTAATGAATAGAGCCCTCTCAAAGTGTCCCAGTGATGATCCTTTATATTTTAGTGTTCAATCAGAATCTAACATATGGTGGCTTGGTGCGTTTGAGGTAAGCGAGATTCTCAGGTAAGCTCAAATGTTCACATCTACTTAAGTCTCATTTATTTTGTGTTGCAGGTAAAGAAAGAAGATCACGAGATTCTATATTGGGTGTTCCATCGAACTAATATTCCGGAGGTGATTGATCGACAGACTAACCAGGGAGAGGTACTACGTCTAGATGGAAGGGGAGACTTTCAAGTTCAATGGCATCTTGCAGGTGACCTCAAAACATTAAAGTGCATGTATAATTGTGGAATGGGTGCAATGGCAAAGTTGCCGTGTTTGTTCTGCATGGAGCCTGCAAAGGTCATGGACCCAAAGTGGTGGAGAAAAGCTCCAACACGTCACATTGAGGATCCTGCTTTTCGACCGGTGTTGAAAATACCACTTGTGAATGTCCACATTTGTACAATGCATGCCCTTTGTAGAATTGTGGAGAAATTGGTCTACTTATATATCGGGTTTTCTTGGAAGATTAAGAACTCGGCAGAACGACAAGTAGCCCTGCAGTGCTTAGAAATGGTACTGTCGGATATGGGGCTTCATGGTGGTAATGTGAAAATCCAGCGGGATGAAAAGAGATCAACTGCTGAGAAGGATGTCCCATGCAAACCATCCATCGGTGGGGTGAAGGCACGGAGGTTTTTATCTAAACCCCAAGGTACAAGAGATCCAAAGCTAACAAAACATGGAAAAATATATAACACATCTTATGTTAGCAAGGTAGAGTATCAGAGCTGGAAAAAGCTACATATTGCAGTCAAAGACCAAGAACCAACTACTCGTAACGCGAAGGCTGAGGTTTGGCGATCAATAGACATCCTATTTTTGATGTGTGACAAAGATGACTGGTCACAAGGTGATATGAACAAGTTCAAGGAGAATCTCAACCTTCTGAAAAAATCATTCAAGACAGCATGGACAGACACCCAGATTACTCACTACATGGTATTATCGTGTATTTCATTCTCTCTTATGTGCAAATATGTGAGTGTAAAACATTCTAACTAATCTGTTTTCATATCCAGCACATCATCTTCAATCATTTACCATATTTTATACAAAAGTATGGGAACCCGGCAATATGGAATACCCAAGGGATGGAAAAGTTTCATTACATGGCGAGAAATTCTTATTTCAGGCACACACGACATGGTGGCTCTCGAATCAAGGCTAACAGTTTGAGAGAACTATTTGAATGGTTCTATCGTAGAATCGTTCATCGAATGCAGGCAAAAGAAGTATTGGCAAATTCAGCAACAGCACAAGCCATCAGACATTTACAACAACAAAAAGTAAAAAGATCAATGGCATACAACAACTCCGGAGCTCGTGAAAGTCAACGAAGGTGGAGAGAGACAATGGTGTATGTGAATCACAAGTGGAGAAAGATACTCTGAGTGGATGACATTGTACAAAATTTATCTAATACATGATCTTATACAATTGCTACTTGAAGTGTATCAAGATTTTGAAGGTTCAATTTTGTTTTTTGGCACGTCACCCTTGTAACGAATCATGAGATGTTTGCCATACTCTAAAAGTTTATCTGGGTTTTGTCTACCAAGAGATAGTGCCATTGCTGTGTAGGTGTAGTAATACGCTGCCCGACCACTTGTATAGCCCGGGCAGTAACCAAAACAATCTCTAGCAAACACTTTGTCCACAAGAATGACTTTATTTGCACTTTTGGGCAGCACGGGTCCACCCAAGAAGCGTGATAGTGTCTTGAATGTGTAAGTTGCTATTGAACCCTCTTGTGACATGGAATTGTGAAAAACTACTATCGGCGACTCGCAAAGCTTTGAAAGGTACTGCGCTAGGGCCGCATCCCTTCCACGATACTCTCGAGTCCACCGCCAAAGGAAGTCATCCTTGTCAGCAATCCAAGACTGCACATATCATGTCAGAAGTGACACAAAGAGAGAGAGAGAGAGAGAGAGTTACCATGAAGCTCTCATCCTGCAGAAAGAGGTTTTCCTGCCACAGGTCTACAGATGTAGTTGACCCCTGACCTGAATGGTTAAACCAATCCTCCACTTCTTTGTTACTTGTTGATGGTCTTAGGCTTTGTCTTATTGCTTGAAAGGTGGCTTCATCAGGTAGTGTCTCCTTGTATTTTTCAGCTTTCTCAAAGCATCTTCGGAGGCATTCCATTGGATTGTTGGATGTTTCCATTGCCTCATCATCACTACTATCCTCTGAAACAAATCCACTCCTCTCCTCTTGGACTCTGGAAATAATAGCCAGGGAGAAATCTTCCCTTAAATAAAAGACGCTTTGCACATCATGTAAGAAGATATAGGTCCTGTCTCCAATCCTGAAGTCAGGCACAGTAGGCAACATCATCTGAGCATGCTTCTCAGTGAAGTTACTGACATCCAATGGAAGTTTGATTTCTGTGGTTTTCATAAAGAGCATCTTACTTCTTTGTACTTCAATTGCCTCAACCTCAAGGTCGACTGTATCTTCAACCTCCTCGACTTCTTGTATATGAGTTGTCTCCTCGCATTCTTCATCTGGTGCTGCATCTTGCTCCTCTAACACCTCATCAGGATTCTGCATGAGGAATCAAAACAGGCTGTTCAGGTAAATCATAAAGCCAAAGGCTTCCTGAATGAGTTTGCATTCTTTTTGGTGCAAAGGGCAGGCTGAATGTCGGCAAGAAGGTGGTAATTCCCTATACTTCTTCAGTCCCTGTCCCTTTCCACCACAGTCATTTAAATGCACAAGAGTCATAGTGGGCAGAACAACCCTCCCTACCTGCACCATCACTTCAAACTTATCTCTGTAGGACTGCAAGAAATTACTGTGTTGAGCTAACAGGTCTTCAATGTCAAACTTTGGATTAAACATAGAATGAACTAGATCAAACTTGTCCCCAACACCACAAGATGCTGCAAAATCAAACAGCCTCTCATCAGTTGTAGCTGGGTCTTCCAGAGAAGACACATCCTCTTTGGCTTTACATTTAGTTACACAGGGACTACTTTCTAGCACATCTGCATCATCTGAGAAGTCTATATTCCTCTTTCTTGTATTTTTCTTGACAAGTACTGTACACAGTGAGGCAGCCTTGTAAGGTGAGGGATCCTCTTGCCCTGGTGACCTCTCTGATTGATCTTCACCAATGGACTTTTCTTCAGATATGTCCTGACAAAAGTCAACAGTTCTTTTGGCAGAAACATTAAGCAACTGAGCCTGCAAAGGTTGAAATCCTGGCACAAGCTCTAGGTCTAGTTTCAGCCTCTTCTGCCTACTGGACCTTAATCCTATTCATCAGGAAACATGACAAGTCTCACTCTCTCTCTCTATCAAGAAATGGTTTGGAAGATGGGATGCATGTCACTTGGTCAAGGATGCGTCGATCGACTCCCAAGTTAATGAGGCCTTCTTACAACGCCAATGTATCACGGCTTGGGAAAAATCCGGAGGTTCTCGCTTCAGCCATTACACCACACACATTGCCCCAAACTACAAATCTCTCTTCTTCTCGGAACGAGGTAACCGAACCCATTCCTACATCCTTGAGCCCATCCCGTTGAGTGCGATCCGCACCATTGCCTCCATTCGTCTTAGCTCCCATTCTCTACGCTGCGAGACAGGACGTTGGGGCACTGGCGAGGAGTGTCATCGACTTTGCACCTTATGCCCTCGTCAAGTGCGAGAGAGTGAGTACCACACACTACTTGAGTGCTCAGCTTTTGACCACATTAGGTCCTCTTTTCCCCATATATTCAGCCATGATCTCTCCCTACATACCTTCCTCTCCCAACCACGATGTGGACTCTCTGTTGCGACGCTCATTTCAGCCATTTTTGAGCATCGAGAGTCACTTATGAACTCCACTCACACCACGTGACATGTTCATTTGGTCCCATAGGTCATATTTGACCTCCCAGGACGATAATAGAACTATCTATCTATCTATCTCTCCATATATATATATATATATGTCTCTCTCCAAAGCACAAACAAAAACACACATAGTCTCTCTCTCTCTCTCTCTCTCTCTCTCTCTCTCTCTCTCTCTCCAAAGAACATTAAAAAAATACACATAGACTCTGTGTGTGTGTGTGTGTCTCTTTGTACTAAAGGCGCGCAAGGACGACAACATACTTTTTGCAACTCTCTACGCGCGCCTTTAGTACAATTGAGAGAGAGAGAGAGAGAGAGAGAGAGAGAGAGAGAGAGAGAGAGAGAGAGAGAGAGAGAAAGTCATAACTATACTATAGGCGCGCGGAGAGAGCTGCAACCAGTGTTTGGTTGGCTCTGCGCGCCGTTAGTAACGGGGACAGAGAGGGGAGGGAGAGAGAGAGAGAGAGAGTGTATGTCTCTGTGTGTGTGTCTGTGTGTATGTGTGTATGTGTGTGTGTCTGTGTGTGTGTGTCTCTGTCTATGGAAGTATGTGTTGAGGTGTGTGTGTGTTGAACAACAGTCTGGGTTTTTCTTTGTTTACACACACACACACACACACACAATTTGTACCAACTGTTGGAAATACAGAGAGAAAGGGTGAGAGATCACCTTTTGTTGGTGGGGTTTGCAGAAACTCCAAGGGAGGTGTCTCCTCCATTGCTTTTTGTCTGTCAAACTGACTCTGTCTCTCTCCCTCTATCTCTCTGAGAGTAAGGAGTCCCTCTCTCTATCTCTCTCTCAATCTGTCTCTCTCTCTCTCTCCTTCTCTCTTTCTATGGTTATCTCTCTCTGTCTCTCTATCACTCTCTCTCTCTATCACTCTCTGGCAGTAATGAGGCTCTCTCTCTCTTTCTCTCTCTCTCTCTCTCTCTCTCTCTCTCTCTCTCTCTCTCTCTATTGTTCTCTCTCTTTCTCTCTCTCAAAATCACACTTATAACGGATACACACTGCGGCGCCCCACGTGTTACTATAAAATAGAGTATAATTGCATGTTGTCGCACGTGCGATCATTATTGAGACCGTATACTTTTGTACGTCATACATAGAGGTCATGAGAGAGAAAAACCACACCTCGTGAAAGAGAGTGAGTGAAAGAGAGAGAGAGAGAAAGAGCCGTCGTCTGTGTCTCCGACAGCAAGCCGACCCATCGACATAACGAAGGTCTGCGTCCTCAGGAGGTTTGGCCCTCTCTCTCTCTCCCTCTGCTTATGAAATTTCCCTCTGCCTTTGCCTCTATCTCTCTCTCTCTCTCTGTTTCTGTCACAGTATATTGCATATCTAGCTTTGTCTTAACAAACAACACACACATACAGTCACAAACACAACACACACACACACACACACACACACACACACACAGACACAAATATAACATACACACACATAGACACACACACACACACACACACACACAAATATAACACACACACACACACACACACACACACACACATACAGAGACACACACACTCACAAACACACACACACACACAAATACAGACACACACACACACACATACAGAGACACACACACTCACAAACACACACACACACACAAATACAGACACACACACACACACAGAGCCTCTCTCTCTCTCTCTCTCTCTCTCTCTCTCTCTCTCTCTCTCTCTCTCTCTCTCTCTCTCTCTCTCTCTATACTAAAGGCGCACGTAGAGCGGCATAACCGGTGTGCATGTCTCTATGCGCGCCGTTAGTACTGTGCATTGACTAGTGTATGTGTGAGTGTTATAGAGAGAGGATGTAAGGCGGGGGAATGAGAGAGAGAGAGAGAGTGAGTCTTTCTTTTACCTTATACTAACGGCGCGCGGAGGTGTTTTTTGAGGTCAAAACATGTTCCACGCGCGCCTTTAGTAATGGGAGTCACTCACTCTCTCTCTATTTAAATATGCTAAGCTATATAAAGGGGAGAGAGAGAGAGAGAGAGAGAGAGAGAGAGAGAGAGAGAGAGAGAGAGAGAGAGAGAGAGAGTCCTCTTTTTGTATACAGTGAAATGGCTAGAACAAAAGCCACTGCAAGGAAGGCAGGCAAGGGACCAGGATTAGCAGCTAAAGCAAGTAGCAAATCTGCAACCCCAAAGAAAAGACCTGGAAAACCCAATAAAATTCTGAAAGGTCCAAGGGTGAAGAAGTTACAAACCTGTATGGGACTTTTCAGAGAAATCAGAAAGGCACAAAAATGTGTAGATTTATGCATACCAAAGCTGCCCTTTCAGAGGATGGTGAGGTCCATAAGTGCAGAAGCTACCTAGGGCACCAAAAGGTGGAAGGTGGTGCCATTAATGGCTCTACAAGAAGCAGCAAAGGACTTCCTACTGGAGTACTTCAGTGACATGACCATTGTTGTAGCCCATGCCCACAGGGTTACTATAATGGACAAAGATAGTGAGACACTGAAAAGAATAAGGTGGAGGTATGACAAACTACTGGTCCCCAATGTCTGCAGAGATAAGAAAATGAGGGAAATTTTGTTATACCCCCCTGAGCTAGTGCCACAACTCACAGTTGTAGATGTCACACATGATGTGAATACAAGGGCAAGGGCAGAGACTATTGCTCGCCAAACAGAGGACATGAGGGAAGCAGAGCTTAAGGAGAAAGCAAAAGTAGCAGTGGAGTCCCAGAGGCAAACAGAATGCAATGTGACCCTGTCCATAGAGGCAAGCAATCAAGAAACTCTACTTTCAATGAAGGATGGTTTGCTTGCAGAGATACCATTTGTAGATGGAGCCAGAAAGCTAGCTCTGGAAAAAGTGGACATTAATTTATTGCAAAATCCAGATGCTCAGATTTCAGACACAATTATCTATGCTTGTCTTAAGTAAGTATTACTATCTTGATAGCTTTGAAAACTCAGATAATAGGTTTGCTAACTCAGGTAAAGTCTCTGCAGCCTGATCAAAAGTCAACTCCCACTACACACCCACACAGAGGTGTTTCTTCTTGATCCACAAATGTCAGTGATTATTAGACAAAAGAACAGTCCATCTGGGACCTTTGAGAGTTGGTTTCTCCACTGTGCTATGCTGGAAGTTACTGTCATCATCTTTCCATATGAGAACAACCATCACTGGAGTCTCATATGCCTTGATGTTGACCAACCAGCAGTGTGGGTGTTCAATTCAATAAAAGGAACCCACCCTGAAATTAGGCTGTAAGTGTTTTGTATCAGAAAGTGTTTCTTATAGATATCCATGTAAATTTGAAACCTCATGCTAACATCTTGACATTGCTTTGTGCAGTTGTATAAAGAGGTTGTTGCTTGCCTATGGCAAGCTATGTGGAAGGTATGAACTATACAAGGCCCCAATCAAAGATGTACCTGTCCCAAATCAAACCGATGGAAATTCTTGCGGCTGGAGATGTCTTCTCCATGCAGAATATGTCCTGCAAAGCTACTTTGCATTAAAACCTTTCATGACTAAGGTAACCATTTGGCAATGCATTCAGTTAGTTTTGGTTTAGTTTATAAAAGAATTCTCACCATGTGGTCTTTCAATTTTGCAGAGTGCTTTAAAAAACTACACATATGATTATTTGCAAAGATACCGGGTAAGTTTAATACAACACCTGCTTACTATGTCTAGCCCCAGAGAGCTTGAAGATAGCGGCTTGGATGACCGCACTATTGATCTAACAATACATAACGTGCCACCACGACAAACCCCTGCATCCAATACAGTGGAATCACAACGGGCTGAGGGGGTCATATCAGCAAAAGATGAAAGAGCCGAGGATGAGGAAAGGTCAAATGAGCATATGGAAGGTGCTAGTGTACAGCCAGAGGAGACAATGAAAGAGCCAAGTCAGCTAGTGGAGGAGCCAAAAGAGCCTATGGCTGAAACCCAAGATGAGGAAAGCAGGCCTATAGATGAGCAAAAGGATATGGATGAGGAAAGCAGGCCTAGGGATGAGAAAACTGATATGGATCAGGCAAGGATGTATGAGGCAAGCCGGTCAACCGAGCGAGAGGAAAAGACCTTGGAGGAAACCTTGAATGAGGCAGAAAGAGCCATGGGGGAGACCCCTGATGAAGATGTGAATGATGACTATGAAGATGTGAATGATGAAGCTAAAGCAGAGGAGAGCAACAACGACATCAACACTACAGAGACCCAGTATGGACCCTTGCTACCTGTAGATACGGTTGTTCCGGTAATGTCTATTCAAGTATGGCAAAATATGTTCAGCTTCTAACTACTTATATGTACTTGTCAACTTTTACAGAGGTTGATTATCTTGGACGTCAATGGATTGCTGCTGATGCGCGTGCCTCTCGATGACACAGAACCCTTTGAGGATTTGCAAATGTTTCGGATGGGAACTTGTTGAGTCGTGGTTCGTCCAGGAACCAAGGAATTTATTCAGTTTCTTCTTCCGCGCTTCAGAGTTGCCATATGGTCTTCAATGCAAAGGCAAAACTTGTCACCACTAGTTGCAATAGTTTGCAGTGTATGCGACGCTCACACGTCAGATTTTTCCTTTTTGTATGATCAGAGAAAATGCGTTACCGTTGAGGGCCACTACCACCCTAAAAAACCACACTTACCTCTTTTGTACAAACCGTTTAGCCAAATCGGTGTACCCTTTGATGCAACTAATACACTACTGATTGATGATACTCCTGAAAAGGGAGAACTAAATCCGCCAGGAACAACTATCTCACCACCTTCTTTCGAGGGGCATTCCTTCGATTTTCACTTTGAAGACATTCTGATTCCATACTTACAGAAATTGTATCCCAGTCCATTGTTCACGGACGAGTTTGTACTTTCTAATGAATTAAGATGACTCTTCTATCATGTCTTTCTCTTGTCTAACATTGAGAGAGAGAGAGAGAGAGAGAGAGAGAGAGAGAGAGAGATTTGACATGGTAAAGAAATGTATTTCAAGCACACTTTTTCACAGGGCACAATTGACAAATGAGCTCAATAAACTTCATGTATTGAAAGTCATTTGTATACACTTGGGTTCACAAGAATATCTCTTACATTGACACTACTTCAATCCGACCATCCAACTCTTTGCACAAAATATATTTTTCCCTTCGCCGCATCACCTTACGGCCAGCTAGGAAAAAGGAAAAATATGATAGGTCCTTGTCCATTGACTCTTCAATTATGTCATGCCACAAATGCTGAAGACTGCATAGCTCCCTTATTGTAACCACCCACAGTAGGCCATGCTCTTTATCAATCACTTCCACATCCACAGCAGGATTATCTTCCAAACCTGCAGAAACCTGGTCCATAGGAATGTACTTACCATTGAGCATTTGTGATCGCATATACCAAAACGAGAGTAACAGTGATTGGCTTGCAATCATGTACTTGACAACTAGAGTATCAAGCGCGACCTCGTACCGTAAACCAGTCTCTTCCTTTACATACCATCCTCTGTCAAGAAGTTTGTCACAGGATGACTGCTGAAATGACTTACACATGAACATAGTTTTCGTAACACGGATGTTGTAGCTATGAAACAACTCTATGAAGAGTGCAACAGGACAAAAGTTTGCAATTCTAACCAGTTTGGTGGGAATAGAGCTACGTAGAGACCTCTGTATATCCTTGTAGAGCTTACTTCGCATTGCCTCCACCATTGTTTCCTCGGGAACTGGCCAGTCCACAGTGTTCCAATCGGTTGGTAGAGGCACTTTCACCAACATGCCATTCTTATTCCCTGAGCTGAGTTGGTAGAAGTGGTCATAAAAAAATATTCCCTCATCAGCCAGTCTTTTGCTGCTCCTCCCTGAATACTGTAGAGAACCAATGTGGGCATGAACAACATGGAAGAGGCCTATTATGCATTCCACAGGCTCCCATTGCTCATAAGAAGAGGGATAAACATCTGCAATATATATGAGAAGAGTTAAACTAAGAGTATCAATAAGTAAAAATGACAAATCTAATGTAATTGAGCTGTGAAGAATGGAGACATTGCTCATAACAAGCGGGAGAAACATTGCAAAATATATAAGAAAAGTTATAATGAGAGTATCAGTAAGTTCACATGTCAAGAGTACTTACAATTGCAACGTGGTTGATGTATATCTGATACATTTTCACCGTTTGCTATCACCTCTGGATGGGTAAACACATGCTGAACAAGAACTTCCTTTACAGATCGTTTGCCGATTTCAACTTTGAAATCCAACACTCTGGCCTTCCATGCTGAGCGGTAAACGTTGATACCACTAGACCTCTTGGGTCTTCTTGGTTGCATGAGGACCCATGAACCTTTGTTTATCCTTTGTCCAACCCATTGGTTCTCTGCACTTATTGAAGTTGATATTGTAATTGAGGATATGCTACTACTTGGCCTTCTAGGCAAAGTGCAGCTATTGGTTGTTGGTGTGAGAGACAGTAAACACCTGGAGCTTCTTGGGCGAGAAGATGTTGAAGCCATAGCTCTCAGAGAAAAGCTTTAGTGGAGGGAGATTCACTTTGAAAGCATTCTAATGGAGGGAAAGTGTTTTAGAATTCCAATATCTTGTGCGGGCTTAATGGTCACCCTCCAGTACGTTAATGACCATAAGAGAATATTAGAAGTGGAACCACATGCAAACACCTAAAAGCTCGGTAAAAGAAAGGAAATTACGATGCTACAATCCTAGATTCGTGAAAATTTTATGCTATTTTCCTATTTTTTAAGTCTTTCCACGTACTTTCCTACGTAACGTAGCCTTCGTGCTCATTGGACGCGCTCTATTTTTCTCTCTTTTTATATGGCCCTCCAAATGACCTCTGAAATTTCCTAATGATATGTTGGCATGGGACTGGATGGTTTTGCAAGCGACTGATTTCCCGTGGGATTTTCTATTGGTTCAAAGAAGAACGAGGCCTTTCCCACCTTGGCCTAGCTCTTGCAAGGCTTGCAAACCCAACTCTTGCAGGGCTTGTAAACTGTTGAGCCTCTCCAAAGCACGACAACAGTAGCTCGCATGAAGGGCCATTGCTGCTGCAGCATGTTTGTGTCTTCATGTTCATGCTACTATGCATTTCTGCCGTGTCTGGGTTTCACAGACCGCTTGCTAAATCTTCTTCTTATGAAGTGGGTTTGTGTGTTCACATACATACTAATGCGGTTTTTGCAATAGAGTTTCCGCGATACAACCCTATACTTTACTTGCCTCTACACTACTATGGCAATGCATCGCATTGTGTGGTAGCATCAACACTCAACACTTTTCATGCAGCTTGAGCTTCCACTAGCTGCCACTATACCCCCTACTATTTGTCATTGTTTAAGTTGCACCTTAAATTCTACCGACTAAATAATGAATAAGGCTTGAGGCTTTAATGCTGGCTCTTCTCAAAGTTTGTCTTTAGATGGCAGGCCTTGTGATTTTATCACTTGTTATACAAAAATTAAAAAATACCACTCTTTAAACCACCTTTATCGCCCAGACCATGCTCGTGCTCCATTTCCTGCCTCAGGTCTGTGCTCGAGCTCACTCTCAACAACCTCATCATACACCAACCCTGACCTTTTGTGAGAGAGAGAGAGAGAGAGAGAGAGAGAGAGAGAGAGAGAGATGTTTTAAATAACTGCTACTGGAATAAACTTTTCACAATCCACTGTTGGCTTCCTCCTGCGTCATCGTCGCCATCCTCACGCCTCCTTCCTGCCAGAACTTTACGGAAGTAGAGCCATAAAAAACAAGGGTTCTTTCCTCCCTTGGCATCTCTGCATCTTCCTCAGATTCGAGGTGGTATGAGAGAGAGAGAGAGAGAGAGAGAGAGAGAGAGATACGGTTTTGGCTTGATGTTAGAATGCAGCTTCTTTCAATAAGCTTGTATCAGCTGCCCGTGATGAGTTCTAACCGTTGATGAAGTGGCCGACGTTGAAGTGGCATACTGACAGGGATCTTCCTTCCATCGAAGCTCCTTCCGTGATCTGTAGATACTGCAAGTTGGAGGACGAGGGCTCTGGTTGCATGGGGGTAAGAATCGCCAGTTGCATGGGGAGAAAATGGCACCATCTGGACGACATCAGTTAGCATGAACAGGAGGCCGCGAGCTACAAGGGCCCCCCAGCCCGCTTGCACTTGACAATGATGCCGCTATAGCGCCGCATATCACGGCAGTCATATTTGGCTATGGCGAGCCCTGCTCTGCATCTCTGCGTAGAGATGATTCAAATGAACATTTGCACGTTTTTCCCAACCTCTTCCGTTTTGCTTCCGCGTGGCCACAAGGTGCGTGTCCCTGTCCTGGCAAAAACTGCCTCCTCAGTCCAGAGCTTCCTTTCTTTCACCCACTCTTCCGCCCGCCGTCCATCAGCTAGCGTACTAGTTGCTCCTCAACCCTTTGTTTTTCCTTCACATTCCCCTTTTGCTTGCTAAAGGCACCTCATCAGATACCCTTTAATGAACCCTTAAAAAAGATTGAAGAGACCTACTTACTTGTAGCGACTCAGAGTAGAAGCAGGTTCAGATTAAGACAGGAACTTGCAAATTGTTGCATTTTATCTCAAAAATCTTAAATGTAATAAGCAATCAACATAATTATCAGTAGGTGTGCCTACACTCAACCTTATTAATTTGCAGCTCAGAGCATCAAAATATTCCTTTTTTGGGGGTGGGCTTGCATTTGGTGTCATAGGAACAATATTCTCTCTCTCTCTCTCTCTCTCTCTCTCTCTCTCTCTCTCCATATAGGAATGCTTATGGGTAGGCCTCGTGATTTTATCACTTTTTTTCTACTTGTTCCTATTGAGTTAGCTTGAAGGCAGACCACCCTCCTCTTCTCTCTTGAATTCAAGGTAATCCCCCTCAAGGATATCTCAAGATCTCTTTTTTTTATTTGATCAAAACACCGAGATCAATAGCTCTCTCGCTTTATCTCTAGCTTTCTTTGCTCTCTCTTTAATGCCTCACATGCTTGTGAACATTCCAACATATGTACAAAAGCGAGGCGCCTCCTCATAATGGATTTTACTTCATTTGTCACAATCGTCGTCCACAAGCAACACTTTGAAATCAACTTCATATTTAAAAGTTGATCGTAACCTTCCTGGGAACTTCTGCACCACCGTGAAACGTAGAAGGCACGATCATGTCGATATCATCAAGTTGAGCATCTCCAAGTTCTCTTCTCTTTAAGCATCATGCCATAATAGGCTTCATTGCTTATAAAAAATAACTCCTCAAGGCAGATCAAGTGAGATCATCGTCATGTAGCAGATACAATAGCATACACCAGCAAACATTTGAAGTGCAAAATGATCATGTATCAGCGCTCTCTAGGGCTCCAAAAAAACTCCAAAAGGTTTTCTCTTGGTTTTGTTTGGCACATGTTGTCACAAGAGGAGAAACATGGTCTAGGAACTCATGAAGTTTGGTTTAGTCAATGTGGAGCAAGGATAATGAGGGTCTCTCTCACTCATGTCGTAGAGTATTTATAGTTACCTCCACTCACAAGTACATCTCGTACTTGAAGGATGTTTTTTTTCTGGACATTCTTATCTGAGAAATATTCCACATGTAGAGAATATGAGTCTCTGCGATTGACATTGGCGCCAGTTATTTCAATTATGTGTTGCGGAAAAGCCCCTAGGTGCTAGTCAAATCTATTCATTAGACCATTTTGAGCACGTTATATCAAAAAATAATTTCAGTGGCCAAAAATTGTCCGGATACCTAGTAAGACTTGTTAAGTTTACAAGTGTTGTTAAACAACTTGTATGGATGGTTGTGTATACATGTAGTTAGTTATGTTCTGTTCATGAACATGTTATATTGATGGTACCTAGATGTGATTAATTTTCACATTCTACTATGGTCCAACTAAGCTGCCACGGTTTTCACATTGTTGTAGGGGAAAACATGCAGTTCTTTTCTCGTGAGTTGTGAGCATAACATTAGCCATAAGAATTGGCAAGTACGATTATGGATATGCAGGTTTGGATTTGTTTTTTGCTAAATTTATACATATGAGCCCTAGTGTTTAGCAAAGGCTGATTTGGAGCAGCATGCACATTCATGACATTAGTAGCTTCTAAAGCATTTCGCACTATATGTGCAATATCTCTGAGATTAATAGTAGATCTACCAATTTCCAATAGAGGTCATGGTTTGGTTTGAGTGCTTGTGAATTAGCTCACTAAAGGTAACCAAGATGATTGTTCCTAACATTGTTGGTTAATTAGCAATCTTGCAAGGAATTGTGATCCTTGTTTACCAATCTTTTTGGAGGACTGCTTGTATATGATGGGGATACGCGTAGCCAATTATCCAACGAGCATACACATATCAGTTCTGCCAGTCATCTAGAGAGGATATGAAGAGTACAAATGTTAATCTTGTGCTAAAGGATATGCTAGGCGCGTACATTAGCACCCAAAAATCCAATTGAAAATTTTATCTTTCTAGTTGAAGTTTTCTTACCATGAGACAAAGCATGTTGCAACTAAATTTAGCCTCTTCATGTTCATATCAGGTTCTCAACCTTGCACACTGTTTATGGTGGGGTTGTTTACTGATGAAGAATGATACTAAGTCAAGGACTTGTACTTTGACGATGAGTTACATCAGCCAATTACTTTCATGAAAAGTGGAAAGAGGTACCCTTTTCGATACATCTTACTTATGATAACTCGTTTAGCATACTCAAGTGAGTTCTAAATGGAGTCTATATGCAATGTTGGCAGATACGGAGCAGTTACACAAGATGGTTGCAAAGGGACAACAATGTGGAAAATCAAGATGCTCTTCTTGTCATAATAATCAATATCTAATTCTCCTAAATGATTTTCTCATGTTAAACTGATCATTTAATATGGGGAAGTGCCAGGGGAGAAAAAGCTAGAATATTGGTTAAGCTAGCAGACCGGCCACAGTAGGGATCCAAAGGAGGGAAAATAGCGATCCAAAGGGGGGGCCATCTACAAAAGAGCCATGTGCAACAATGGGCTAAAAAGACCCTAAGATTCAGCCCATTAAGACTTCCAAAATGCTAAGGTTCCAAAATTCAAAGGTTGTGTCCAAAGGTCAACCATGGGGGGAATTGGATGCTTTGTGTGTGACTCAAAAGTCTTTATCAATCCCTACATAGGAGGGGGCGAGCCTTGGGAGTAGGGGATGAGAGAGAAACTCACACACACACACAAGCTCCCTTTACACAAAGGCAATGAGGGACACATGTCAGCTCCCTAGCCCAGATGCCCACAAGGTGTACCCAATTCCTATTGGATGGCCTTGGAGGTGGACCAATGAGAATTAGGCTAGAGTAAATCTAGTTTAATTAAATTAAAAACACTTAATAAAAGAACCAATGAGAATTAAGCTCTCTAGAAGACTATTGGACAGTCTCCCAAGGGGTCCAATGAGCATTCACCAGCCCAATGGCTTACCTGATTCCTATTGGCCAGGAGGCAAAGGGGTCCGATGAGAGTTTAGTTGCATTTATTAATTACGTTTAAGCTCTCACAAAAGGGGAAAGGGGGACACATGTCAAAAGGCTATCACTTATACTGCTTAATTATCATTGGCTAGCCCTAGGGAGGTCCAATGAGAGTGGATCATGAGCAAATAGCAAGAGGGGTCGACCAAGAGAGAGAGGGGGCTGATTTTTGCAAGGCATTATCACACACACACTCACACAATCTCATGTGTGAAGTAAAGAAGACTCTCTCTCCTTCTCAAGCTTTAATGGAAAGCTTACCACCTACTCCAAGCTTGTGAGAAGGGAGGCCTACACCAACAACTCTTGGCTTTGTGATGCAAATCCAACCAAGAGCCAAGCTTCAATGCATGCTCATCTCCTCTACCATGCTCATTACTAAGCTAAGCTATGCTAATATCAGTGATTATGTGAGGAGATGTACATCTTTCTCGTAAGAATACTCCTTCTTCCTCTCAATCTACTCTCATACCCCGCTAGCTCTCACCATCTTCGAAGGTGTGTGAGGTCTTGGGTCTGAGATCGGAGATAATTGATGTTGTGTTTGATAAGTGTTTTGCTTAGTGCATGAATCTTTCATCTTCATTGCACTAGCTAGTCTTGAAGGAACACAAAGAATTGTATTGCACAATGTCTCTCTTGATGGGAGAAACCATAATACAAAGCCTTTTGGGAGGGGGGACCGGCTCCATGTAAATCCGGTCCTCAACTGTTGTCAATAGCTTAATTTCTTTCTCTCTTTTGAAAGTATTATTCATGCTATCTAACTAGGTGTTATGGTTTTTGTTGCTCTCTCCACCCAAGCACTCTTGTAATTCTCATTAGGAATCTATTCTAATGAAATGCCCACTATGTTCATGCTAATTTCCGCTACACATTAGTTTTTTGGCCATTAAATGTTACACTTCTTGATTATTGAACCTCCTATTAAACCGTATTCCGGTCAAATGCACAACAGGATCCATGAAGGATGCCACTGCAAAAAACATTAGTGTTCTTATGAAGGTATCACCACTTTTGTTTCCAAGATGTAATCGCTTCTCCAAGGGGGGCGTAATGTCATGCCTAAGGTAAAGACCGAGCAGGCCAAGGGCTAGGATGGACATACCATCAAGGGGTGCTATATTTTAGCAGGCTATGAGTCTATATATAACAAGGTTGTGTGGAGATCTGCATTGTCCAATGCCCTCTAGTATTAGAAGCCAAGCTCTCTCAAACTAAACTCTTTCACTATATGAAGCCAAGCTCATACTACTATCATCATATACTATTCTTGCCCTCACAACTAGCATTGTAAACCATCATGTGCTCTATATAATCTTCTCTTATTAATAAAATCTTAAGGTTGGTGGATAAATAATATGATCAAAAGGATATCTTCTTTTTCATCATCAAATTGGGGTCAAGCTTGTGGAATTTGAGTAATAAAAGGTGTGTCACACTCCTCATCACGTCCAAGTTTGTGCGGGAGTTGTATAGTGTGATTTTCTTCCTTTCTCTTCCAATATTTATTTTTCTTTGTGCTTAGTACTTAGAAGTCTCTCATCTTTCTCACCTGATTTAACTCACTTCCTACTTAAATCACTTCCTACAATTATTAGTGTTTCTTTGAGCCCAAACAACTATGGGAAATTCTTCTTTCTCTAAGAGTTGAGCCTTTGCTTGGTTTTGCTATGAACCAAGAAGATCTATATACACACCTTGTCTCAATTGCTAGGCTGAATATATATATATATCATTGTGAGCACTAAACTACAATTCCAAAGGACAACTAATAGCATGTTTGAGCCACAAAGATTAGCCGCCATTAACGAATCATTAACCCGTCTTAACCTACCCATGATTAGATATGAACTGAGCTTTGACGTTTTTATTTTTGTCTTGGTTTGAGTGAGGGTTTCGTGTTTATGTGTATGCAAGAGATTGAAACTCCCGTGACTGCATTCAAAGTTTTTACCATCGACTATTAAGTTTCAACGTGTCGAGTCTCTTACAATCCCTTGCAAACTCTCACAACCAGAGGGCCCCGCGCTTTCCTTGCAAGAACGCCCACTTTTTGACAACGTAGGGGGAGGGTGGCTTGGTGGTGAACAAGAGGAAGAAATCTCTTTGCTCTTGCTCTTGCTCTTGCGACCTTGAGGCTGCGAGGAAAGCAATCAAAAGAGAGGCGAGATATCTCTTCTCAGGGGCTCAAGGCCTCGAAAAAGGCAAGAAAAGGGGAGGGATCTTCTCTCTCTCTCTCTCTCTCTCTCTCTCTCTCTCTCTCTCTCTCTCTCTCTCTCTCTCTCTCTCTCTCTCTCAGGCATTGAAGGACGAAAAGAGGGAGGTAAGAGAAGAAATTTTGGTGGAGCTTGCAGAAAGGGAAAAGTTTGAAGGGAGGATTTTCAGTGGAAGCTCTCACTCTCTTGCTGGATCTCGATGAAGAAAGGGAACAAGGGAGAGCTAGAAAAAGAGAAAGGGGGAGAGGGGGGGGGGGGGGGCTCAAGGGTGAACGAGAGGAATATATCTCTCTGCTCTCACTCTCTCGACCTTGAGGCTGTTGGGAAAGCAAGCAAAAGAAAGCCGAGATCTCTCTTCTTAGGGGCTCGCAATCTCAAGGCCGTTGAAAGGCAAGCAAAGGGGAGGGATCTTCTCTCTCTCTCTCTCTCTCTCTCTCTCTCTCTCTCTCTCTCTCTCTCTCTCTCTCTCTGTGAGATTGAAGGATGAAAAGAGGGATGTAAGAGAAGAAATTCTTGTGGAGCTTGCAGAAAGGAAAGAGTTTGAAGGGAGGATCTTGAGTGGAAGCTCTCTCTTGATCCCAATGAAGAAGGGAATAAGGGAGCGCTGAAAAAGAGAGTTTTTTTTGTATAAAACTAGGTTTTGGAGGAGATTAAGGGAGGAAGCACAGGGAAGGGAAGGAAGTTTTTTTTTTCTCTCTCTCGCTCGACATCAATGTTATTGCTTTTACAGGGTGGATTTACATGAACGTGCACCTGTGAGTTATCTTTGGGGGGGGATTGTTTTATGTGCGAGCTTGGTGATCTCTCACAAAGATAGATTAGTTAGTGTGTAAACATGGCAGGGAAAGATTTGGGGAAGAAAATGTGCAAAGGGATGGATTCCAATGCTTGGTGCACGGCCAACTTATGATCATTAAAGGCTCTGGTGCATGTCGCCAGCGATGGCTCAAGCATGCAACATACAAGAACCAAGTTTATGATAGGTTGGAGGGCCAAGCAACAGATATTCAGTGTGTTTGAGTGCCAGTCCTCACGCTCTTATTGTTACATAGGGGTTTTTTACAGTTTTTGGTGATTAATTTAGGTTGGAGGGCCAAGTAGCACATATTCAGTGTGTTTGAGTGCTAGTACTCACGATCTTACTGTTACATAGGGTTTTTAATAGTTTTTGGTGATTAATTTTAACTACACTTTGTACATGATTTGAGAAATTCAATAAATTTAGTGTTGGTTGGGATATCTATCACAATTTTCTCACTATTCTCTCTCGCTCTCTCTCTCTCTCTCACACACACACACACACACACACACACACACAATTAGAATCTTGAAACTTTTCCAGTCGACCTTGGAGAATCGTGCACTTTGACAAGACTTCGACTACAAAATGGGCCTACATGACTATGACAAGGCCTATCTCAAGATGGAATCACTTATGCTCACACCTTGAAGGCCTGTCACATGAATTGCTATGGGAATTGACCTCATGTCCTTTGCCGTGTAATGGTATAAAACTCGACAAGGACATGCAAACATTAACAATCGTGAAATCCTTATTGAAGAAACCTCACATTCGTTACTCTACTACCACTTTCCATGCTTGCCAAGTAATTTTGCATGCACACGTGCCGCGGCAAGGCACCGCTTTTGTTACTTATGAAATTTAAAGAAGCACTGTATCACATTTCTTCCTAAGATGTGTAGATTTTTACATGCTTGTTGCCCTCCTATCTGACTCTTCATAGATCCATTTACAAATCTCCTTCGACAAAATGACGTTTACTTCATCTTGATTGCAAGTCTAGCAAATGTCAACTCATTATCTGGTTAATAGCTATTGTTATGCATGTGGTTTCTTCTAAGAATAGGGGATTATACGGTCATGCGTTCTCCACGATGAAAGGAAAATACTTATGCCTAATTCAATGCAATGTATCCACGACCCCAAGGTTCTCATAGCATGCGCGCGTCTAGGTGTTTACATTCTCAAGTTGTGGTCATGATAGCTTTAACATAAATGGTCTATTTCTAATGACCTCTCCCAAGAATACGACCATGCTTTCTTCACATCGAAATCAAAATCCTTACATATTTAATGCAATGTATTAAACACGTTTGACCAAGTAATTTTCATTCTCAAGTTGTGGTTTTCAAGATAGCTTCAACATAATAAATGGTTCCATCCCTGTCATGTCGTGCCACCTTCCTTCAAGTCGTTCCTCTTCTGCGAACTCGACGTGCATTTGACAATATGGATATTCAAATCACTTTCATAATTGGACATAGAATTTGGCCACCGACGACACATTTGCCTATCAAAATTATCCCAAAACTATATGAGACTACCCTCCTCACTATCTCAAACGGGCATCGGCAGGAGGGGATCAATGGCACAAGCATAGTCGGAGATCGGGTGTGTGTAGAAGGCGGGAACAACTTCTAGCAAGCGGTTGGTGGATACGAAAAGCTTCCAAAAGCAATAACCAGAGAGTTACCACAGTAATTGATAGTGCACATTCAGTCACACACCAGTCCGAGGGCCTATAAATAGGACCCACTATTCATTTTTGGAACATCTTGCAATATTACGCTCCCTCTATCTTGAGTAGTTTGATCTCTAGATCTCTTGTAATCCCAAAGCCTTGTTATTGTATCTTGAGCCATTTAGTGGTATACATTGTACTTTCCAGTATCACAGTCAGTTTACTCTAATTATTATTCTAAATACAATTTCAATTCCAGTCTCCGTGTCTATTGTCATTTCATTTCCAGTTCTGTCTTCCAATGTTCTGAGGACCGGGCACTGTTGAGGAATCATGGGATTCACATCATTACATGCGAAGGAAGGTTAAACTAGATGAGAGGATGAGTAGATCTCATGGGTCTCAAAAAGGTTGCAAACATACTGATGAAAGAAGTCATTAACCATTGCACAAGCTGGCTACACTACAAGAGGCTCTTCATATTAGCGACGCTCACACAGCGACGCTCAAAAAAAAATTTCCCGGCGTCGCTATGAGCATCGCAAATTTCTTTGTAAATTTGCGACGCTCATAGCGACGCTCATAGCGACGCCGGCTGGGGTAAAAAAATAACCGAGCGCGCCCAAAAACTCAGATCTCATATCTGAGTTTTTCAGCGCCCTCAAGCAAAGAGCAGGTAACGCTCTCGCTCTCTCTCTCTCTCTCTCTCTCTCTCTCTCTCTCTCTTCTCCACACACACACACACACACACACACGAGGAGAGGAAGGAGAGCCAGGTATGCTCCTTCCCTCTCCTCATTCTCATGTTCCCTTCCCCTCTTTCTCTCTCCCTCTCTCTCTCTCTCTCTCTCACACACATACACACACACACATAGTGTTTTTGAGAGAGAGAGAGAGAGAGAGAGAGAGAGAGAGAGAGAGTACAAACAAAAACAAAAACGCACACACACATACATAAACAAAGAATGCACACACACATTGAGAGAGAAAAAGAGAGAGAGAGCATGCATAAACAAAAAACGCACGCATTGAGAGAGGAAAAGAGAGAGAGAACATGCATAAACAAAAAACGCACACATTGAGAGAGGAAAAGAGAGAGAAAACATGCATACGATCCAAAAAAACGCACACACATTGAGAGAGAAAGAGAGAGAAACTAATTTAACGTCGTAGGAAACTAATTAAAATTAAAAGACCTAAAGATCTAGCCGACGAGGAGTTGAACTCAAGACCTATTATTCAAGAGGGAAATGGCATAATCAATCTATCATACTTGGCATGGGTGATAGAAAGGTTATACCATTTATCTCTTTTTATTGGCACACACATCCACACATGCGCACACACACAAGAAGAAGAGAGTTATAACGTCGTAGGAAACTATCTTAAAAGATGTTAAAGATTAGGTTATATGTAGACTTACATTAAATTAGATTTAGGTTTATTTTTAACTAGATTTACGTTTATTTAAGCTAGATTTCGATTTACGTTATATTAGATTAGATTTAGGTCTCCATAGATTGCGATGCCTGCATGAAGCGGGTGAAGAAAGCCCTCAATGGAATATAGGGTATTGCTGCCTTCACTCATGGTGGGCTCCGTCGATCCAAAAGTACTGGTGAAATGTCTTCAGAAGATAGGGAAGAAGGTGGATCTTCAGGGCGGCAAGAGTCACTACATCCTCGACACAATGACCATCTAGACAACCTCTAGTCATTAGACTTACGTTAAATTAGATTTAGCTTTATTTTTAGTTAGATTTACGTTTATTTAGATTTACGCTTATTTACGTTAGATCGAGTCCACGCAAGAATTACTTACGGTTTAGGGTTTAGAGTTAGACGAACAGTGAAAAGATCTACTGTGAAAAGATGTTAAGATGAAGTGAAGTGCTACAGCTAGAGAAGAGGCAAAGGGGTTTTGTCCACTACATGCAGTATCATGTAGACGTGGGTGTGTAGATTTCTTGTACCCACAAATATAGGTATTGACCAATAAAGACGAGATTATAACCCGGTGGTTCTGATCTCCGTGCACCTCTAGACCGAGGTGTGCGGGGATTGGACATGACTAGAGAATGTGAGGTAAAGAGAGAGAGAGAGAGAGAGAGAGAGAGAGAGAGAGATAAGACGAAGAATGCCAATAGAATATTAAATTTGTTGTCCAGGTTATAAGTTTTTTATCCTCATTATGAGTAGCGACAAGGATGTGGGACCGTCCAACCGAAACACCTATCTCTCAACGAGGGTCTTATGTCCTTGTAATCAATGCAAGCATGCTGTGCGACGGACAAGACGTGTTTCTTTGCAGCACGTTCGCGAATTTGGCGAGTTCGATCCATCTATTATAGATCGAGTTGTTGCCAATTATAACTCGTCGGACTCTGACGCTGGCCAACAAGCAGCAATCTTGCAACCCAATAGACGTGTTCGCAGGCGCTTTGGTCAAGCAGCATATGTGAGGCCACAAGATGTAGCCTCTGACAGCTCGGGGGATGATCATGCAGAGCACATTCCCAACGAGGCAATGTTTGAGCCCGAGATTGATGAAATGATCGAGACGATCATGGATTCAGAAAGGCTTATCTATGATGATATGAAAAGTGAAGCCGATACGCCATTGTATAATGGAGCACGTATGTTTAGATTGAAAGCACTCCTGGTTCTTCTCAACATGCAGGCAAAGTTTGGATGGAGTGACACTAGCGTCACAACGCTTTTCAGGTGATCTATTACAATTAGTTTACTTTAATAGAACTCTAAATGTACAATGATCTGATAGATTTTTACACGACTGTATCATATTTTTATGTTGTGTAGATTGCTGAAAGAGCACATACTATCAGATGACAATGTGATGCCAGATTCCCGAGATGAAGCAAGAAAGATTTTGCGAAACTTGGGGATGGATTACAATTCTATCCACGCTTGTCCTAATGACTGCATTCTTTTCAGAGGGGAATATGTAACATTTAATGGCCTAAAATCTTATGTGTAGCGGAAATTAGCATGAACATAGTGAGCATTTCATTAGAGTTGATTCCTAATGAGAATTACAAGAGTGCTTGGGTGGAGAGAGCAACAAAAAGCATAACACCTAGTTAGATAGCATCGACAATACTTTCAAAAGAGAGAGCAATTAAGCTATTGACAACAGTTGAGGACCGGATTTGCATGGAGCCGGTCCCCCCTCCAAAAGGCTTTGTATTATGGTTTCTCCCATCAAGAGAGACATTGTACAATACAATTCTTTGTGTTCCTTCAAGACGAGCTAGTGCAATGAAGATGGAAGCTTCATACACCAAGCAAAACACTTAATCAAACACAACTTGAATTATCCCCGTTCTCAGACCCAAGACCTCACACACCTTCGAAGATGGTGAGAGCTAGCAGGGTATGAGAGTAGATTGAGAGGAAAAAGAAGTATCTTACGAGAAAGAAGTACATCTCCTCACATAATCACTCATATTAGCATAGCTTAGCTTAGTAATTAGCTTGGTAGAGAAGATGAGCATGCATTGAAGCTTGGCTCTTGGTTGGATTTGCATCCACATGCCAAGAGAGTGTTGATGTAGGCTTCTATCTCACAAGCTTGGAGTAGGTGATGAGCTCTCCATTAAAGCTTGGGAGGAGATAGAGTATTTTCCCTTCACACATGGTCAAGTGTGAGAGTGTGTGTGTGTCAATGCCAAGCAAAAATCAGCCCTCTCTCTCTCTTGGGCGAGCCCTAGCTGCTAAGTTAGTCTGGCTTTTGCCTCATTGGACCCCCCCAGGTCAAGCCAATAGGGATTAAGCAGCATAAGTGATAGCCTTCTGACATGTGTCCCCCTTTCCCCTTTTGTGAGAGCTTTAGATAATTAAATAATTAAACTAAACTCTCATTGGACCCCTTTGCCTCCTGGCCAATAGGAATCAGGCAAGCCATGGGGCTCCTGAATGCTCATTGGACCCCTTGGGAGACTGCCCAATAGTCTTCTAGGACACTTAATTCTTATTGGTTTCTTTTATTAAATGTTTTTAAATTAATTAAACTAGATTTACTCTAGCCTAATTCTCATTGGTCCACTTCAAAGGTCTTCCAATAGGAATTGGGCATACCTTGTGGGCATCTGGCCTAGGGAGCTGACATGTGTCCCTCATTCCCTTTGTGTAAAGGGAGCCTGTGTGTGTGTGTGTGGCTTTCTCTCTCATCCCCTAGCTTTGGGGCTCTCCCCCTCCCATGTAGGGATGTAGAAAGACTTTTTGGGCACCCACTAAGCATCCAATTTTCCCTAAGGTTGACCTTTGGACACAACCTTTGAATTTTGGAACCTTAGCATTTTGGAAGTCTTAATGGGCTGAACCTTAGGGTCTTTTTTAGCCCGTTGTTTCACATGGCTCTTTTGCAGATGGCCCCCCCTTTGGATCCCTATTTTCCCTCCTTTGGATCCCTACTGTGGCCGGTCTGCTAACTTAACCAATATTCTAGCTTTTTCTCCCTTGGCACTTCCCCACATTAAATGATCAGTTTAATATGAGAAAATCATTTAGGAGAATTAGATATTGATTATTATGACAGAATACACAGACATGGAGAAGTGTCCGAAATGTGATTCCGAAAGATATCGAGTAGATCTCCACGGGACAAAAATTCCACAAAAGGTTTTGCGACATTTTCCTCTGCTTCCTCGCATCAAGCATTTCTTCGAATGTAAGTCCATGGCCGCCCTAGCATCATGGCATGAGGAGAATAAATCTTCGGATGGTGTGCTACGAATTCCTGCAGATTGCGCAGCCTGGAAACATATAGATGGAACATGGTCGGATTTTGCCAGGGAAGCTCGAAATTTGCGCTTAGGCCTGGCTATGGATGGCGTAAATCCATTTGGTCAAAGATCAACATCTTACAGTGTATGGCCCGTTGTCATCGTCAACTACAACATTCCCCCGTGGTTGACTACGAAGAAGGGGCACCTATGGCTAAGCTTGATTGTGCCAGGGCGATATAAAGTGGGGAATATGGATGTGTATCTTCGTCCACTATTGGAAGAGCTACAACAATTGTGGATTGGCATAGAGGTGGTGGATATGAGCTGACACACAGGACGACGGAATGCTTTGATCAGAGGCATTCTAATGTGGACCATGCATGACTATCCCGGGCTAACAGAATGCTCAGGTGATCTATTGACACTCCTCACTCAGACACTGTAAATATTGTTTTTTCCCATAGTTGATCTATTATCATGTGTATACATGCAGGGCTTCAAACAAGCGGATATAGAGCATGTGTCACATGTGGACCTAGACTAAATGCACGTAGGGCACCCTCACTGAAGAAGCAAATCTACGAAGGTCATCAAGCGTATATTCCAGAGAATCATGTGTTACGCGACGGCTTTTTGGGAAGAGAGCCACCAAGGATGTCTGCACAAGCATGGTTAAAGCAAAAGGAGATGTGCGATGACGGATTGCCTCCAGGGATGAAGAGACTATCTCTATGGTACGAGTTACCATACTGGCCCCGACTCATGATCAATCACTTGCTCGATCCAATGCACATATTCAAGAATGTGGGTAATCTACTATGGGACCATTTGACCGGCAAGAAAGATACTTTGGGAGCCAGAGTTGACCTTAGAAATGTGGATCGTATGGAGCAATATTGGCCGCAAACAGCGTCTGATGGATCGATAAAACTCCCTAAAGCACCATGGATTTTCACAGGAGCCCAAGAACGCAAAGTAAAAGAGGCCATTCGATCTTTGCGGACCCCCACTGGCGTAATGCACTCGCTCCGAACGTGTTTTACTAAAGAAGGAAAGCTTACCGGTTTGAAGTCACACGATTGGCATAAAATGTGTCAGGTACGTTCATAGTGGTCTTTAATATCATTGCATAAAATGTGGACTTTAATATCATTGCTGCACATACTTTACAGTTTATTTTACCGGTTGCCATTGAGGGATGTTTGTCTCTCGACATCCGTAACACAATCTACAAACTTGCAAAGTTGGTGCAATGGATCTCACAAAAGGAGATCAACGTAGACTCCATACCATTCGCCAAACTAAATGCTGCGGAGCTTGTGTGCATGTTTGAGAAACATTTTCCTACTACCATGCTAACCATTCAGGTGCATCTTCTTGTTCACATAGTTGATGAGGTGGAAATAGTTGGCACAGTTCATTCCAGATGGATGTTCTTCTTAGAGCGTTTCATGAAAACGCTTAAGGGATATGTGCGTCAAAAGGCACATCCGGAGGGTAGCATGGCAGAAGGTTGGTTGGTATCAGAGTCCCTAGTGTCCATTGGAGAGTGGCTAGACGGATTTGATAAATCCCGGGACACGCTATGGCGAACCATAGATGATGAGCGCATATCTGGGATTGTCATGTGCAATCTCGGTGTTGAGAAGAAGATGACGGAAGATCTAGAGGCTAAAATCAACCGATTTTGCATGCTTCACAATCTAGTGATGCAAAAGTGGATTTCACAATATGAGGATGCAAAGCAAGAGCGACAAAGGGCACGAATCGAGTGGAGACGGGGAAGACGACCACCGATGCACTATCCAGCGGTTCTGGAGAGCCTACCAACCTTCATGAGCTTAAGATGGTTGCACAACCAATTGAAAAGCGCACAACAATGCGGTGACGAAGTGACTGAAGAAGAGTGGGAGTACTCTCGGGGTTGCGCGACCAAGGTAAGTTTGCAATGTACGACTAGCAAGTGACTTTATTTATAAACGTTTGAACGGCCACTCATAATCTTTGTTCGTTGTAGTATAAGTCATACACAGCAGCATGGTGTAAAGGTCGACATTTTAGGGTGGAACGAATCGACAAAAAGCGTTTTACTCAAGATTGTGGAATCATGGCAAAATTTGAACAGTCTAGTCGACGACGTTCCTCTGATGCAGATCCTGTGGTGGCGGAACTCACTTACTTCGGCACGCTGCAAGAGATTTTGAGGATCGATTACAGAGGATTTTTTGTCGACTTGTTCGACGTGCAATGGTTCAAGATAATCATGGAGGGTCGCAACGCTACTGTGCGTAGAGGAGAGTCTGGTTTTCTTGAGGTGGATTCTACTAAGAAATGGACTGACCTAAGAGACACTTTCGTACTACCCGAGCATTGTGAAGAAGTAAGTATATAAATAGTTAACATCCCCCTTTTACAAGTTATGTGCTTGAAAGCTCTCATGTAAGTTATGTGGCTCTGGCAGGTAATATTTCATCCTACAAAGTCTACATCAAAGTGGTGGTACGTCATAGAGGTAGCCCCTCGTAGTGCAAGGACGTATGAAGGCTACCATGTGCCAATCACAACGACATCAATGGAGGAGATCAGAGAAGATGCTCAATCAGAAGCCGCTGTGGTGGTGCCAGACGAGCATCAAGATGCTACTACTCTATATGGGGTGCATGCAGAGGAGCTACAAAATGAAACAGAGGATATGTGTTTAAACGGAGAGCTCTATATAGATATAGGAAGTTATGCTGAGTTATGCGAGGATGAGAGAGAGATCTCTTAAAGCCACAAATATTGTATTTGAACAATTTGGCTCCGTGTTGTAAAAGCTCTGGCTCTCTAAGTACCTTCCATGGTGTATAACGCTCTTTTCTACTCGCGCTCACATCTTTTGATTGAAAATTCTGAGTTTTCGACTTGCCTCTTCTATCACTCGATTCATTGCGTCATTGTATTTATATGCGTCATTACCTCATTGTATTTAATGGTCTTTGCGTCATTGTCTACTCTATTCATTCAATATTAAGTTTAAATATTCGTGTGTTTAATGCAGGTATGGATGATAAGGAGTTTCTTTCTTCTTTGCCACCGCAGGAGAGACAGTGGTACGTGGAGCGTCATCGCTCTGGAACATCATCGCGCGTTCCTACACCATCCGCATCTCCCTCTCTTTCGGAGCATTCGGCGCGCTCCGAAGCTTCGGCGTCGACGAGACGAGCTTCACACTCGTCTAGACACCAGCGCTCTAGTGGTGGCGGTGGCGGTTGTTGTGGGGATTCCGCCACCGATGCCTCCACACCGCCTCGTGTTCGACGAGGCTCTTTACCCTCCCCTTCTTTGCCCGCCCCCACACCAGCCACAGCATCGCCATCTACGCCAGGTTTTGCACGGCTGACTGTTCCTAGAAGCTACACACCTCTACCTACTCCGCCAGGAGCCACCCCACTCGACACTCCTCGCTTCGGGGCCCAGACACCGGTGGAGACACCTGACGTCCGTACCCCCATCGACACGCCGCTAGAGACCCCTGCCGGGACACCCAGGTTCACGCGTCACCGGCCAGAGGGCTTGCCTTACACCGTCGACATCAGCGGCGGCATCATCATGGATGATGACGGCAAGAAGGTGATCTCGCGCATGCGTGGTCTTTGCTCTCAGCTGTTTAGACACTACATACTAAACAAATGGAGTGAAGTACCAAGTGATTTAAAAAACAGAGTCATCAGCATACTTCATGATGAGTTTCCCGTTCCAACACGGGATCAGCGCTTCAATGAAGACCTGATGAAGATTCGAATGCGCGAATACTGCAAACACAAGCGTTCCGAAGTGCAAAAAGCAATCAAGAATGGGTGGAACAGGCCAGATTGGCTGGCCAAAGAAGATTGGAAGAATGCGAAGAAAGCAGCGCGCGAGAATCCCGACAAGTGGAAGCAACAAAAGGATGCAGCCAGAGCGCGAGTAGAGGCAGGGAGCTCGCACCACTTGGGGAGCGGTGGATGGGCATCATTTGAGGCCGATTTTGTAAGTCTTTTCACATTGCTCTTTATGCATGTTCGATAGTTTAGGGTTTATGAGTTTTTTAGTTCTAACATAATGAAATCTTTGTATGTTTTGACAGTGGTCGATGACAGGACGTGATCCCACACCGTACGAGCACGAGTACGCAGGCAGGAAGGGCTTAAACGCCCTGATGGACATTCTCAGTTCTCGTGGCGGCATGGTTAGTATTAGGGTTTACTCTTTTTTATTTTTTGTATTGTTTTATAAATGTCGTTATATGTTTATACTTACTGAAAGCTGTCTTATTGTCTTTTTTTGCAGAATCCGACAGATACGCCGCTTGGACGCGATGAGACGTCTGACTAGACGACGTCAGTTTAGCCGTAGCTAGATAGCATTAGTTTAGGGTTTCTCATAGCTTATGTATCATGAGACGGATTTTATACGTCTTTTTGAACCATGTATATTATTACATTTGTCACCACAGTTCCTTTTGCCAATCAATTCTTTATGCCTATGATGTTGTACAATTGTCATTATTACATTTGCCAATCAATTCATTTTGCCTATGATGTGTACAATTGTCAATTTTGCAAACAATGCGTCTTGTGGGTGACTATTTTGGGTCTATTATCTACCTTTGCACTTTTTTTAAAAAGTGAATCAAGTACAATATGGTTGATGGGTGGCAGGGCATTCAATGCCCTGCCACCAAAAAAAAATTCTCTCGGGCGTCGCTATTTATGGCTCTGTAGCGCCGCTATGAGCGTCGCTATAGTCTTCTGTGTAAACGTCGCTATAGGCGTCACTATATGCGTTGCTATATAGCGACGCTCATAGCGACGCCTATAGCGACGCTCTCGTAGCGACGCTCGTAGCGACGGTTTTAGCGACGCCGGGGGTTATAAAAACCCAATGTATTTCCGTCGCTAACAGCGTCACAAGAGCACACAACCTCTTGTAGTGCTAAGAAGACAATAGAAGACACAATTTCAGAGATGGAATCAGATGACTATGATGTCGACACTAACTATTATAGTAAGAAGAAGTCCAAAGACAGAAATCCAATACACAAAAATAGAGCCAGTCAAAGCAATGAACATTCCAGCAATCTGAAGATTTATTTTCCAGTATTCAAAGGTGGCAAATGAGATGATCCTGATGTACACATCCAAGCCTTTCAGCAATATGCAGAATTGAAAGACACCGATGAAGATGAATGGGGAGAATACTTTCCACAAACTTTGAAGGAGGCATCCCAAAAATGGTATTACCATTACCCAGCTTGCCGAATGAAATCATACAGTAAGATTATTAAGGCCTTCAAGCTGAAATATTCAGATAACATGGGGGATGAAGACATTAAGTGCGAGCTTGATAAGATCAAGCAAGGGAAGTTGTCAGTCAAGAGCTATGTGGAGAAAATCAAAGAACTGACGAGAGAGCTACAAGAACCTCTCTCGGGGAAATGAATAAGATCCTGGTTTTTAAATAGCTTCCGGAGTAAGAAACTGAGAGAGCAGGAAGTACCAACACCAACTAAGAAGCATGTGGGCCTAAAGAAAATGAAGCCAACATAAGTACTGGGGTTGGTCAGGGACGGTACCAGAATGGAGCTGACTGGGGTAGGGGCAAGGGAGGGGAGATTTTTCAAAGCGAAATCTGAATTGTTACCAGTGTGGAAAGTATGACCACTTTGTAGCTCAATGTCCATATTCACCCAAGCCAGAAGTAACCGACCAGAAAGCACCAGAACTAGTACCAGTGAGCGCGGTCACTAGAAGCAAGGGAGTCGTCATTGAAGAGATTCTAGAGAAAGAGAATAAGCAGACTGTTGAACATAAGAAATGGAAGTAGCAAAGGGCAGTCTAGAAGGCTAAGGGAAAGGAGAAGGTAGCAGACGAATGGCAAGAGAACCTCTCCAAGAAGCTATCAAAACAACCAAAATGTTCTAAGGCTCACACAATTCAGAACCTACCGCCCCAGTCTTTAGAACCTATGAAGGAGAAGGCAGCATATGGCCTCGAGGACTCCATCATCGCTGCGATGGAAGGTCTAGTAAATGAGACATGGCAAGTCAGAGCAGACTTAAATGAAGCTGGAGCCAATGGTCTAATGAAGGATCAAGTGAATTCATCACAGAGCTAGCTAGCAACCAAACGAGAGAACACGGGATGGAACTGTGAAGACACTCAAGAAGAGAAATCTTCTGGTTTGGATAGTAGAAGCTCTGGCAACAAACAAGATGAGATCTATGTGAAGGTCTATGAAAGCATTCAGAAGCTGACAGTGGACCTGCATGATATCATATGCACATTGCCAGAGGATGCCAAACTTATCAGACAAAAGAGGAAAGATGAAGCAGAGGTCAGCGCAGTGGACTTGGTAGCTATTTGAGACGATGAAGTTCTAGTGATCCAGATAGATTATAAGCTGCAAAAGCAATGGGAACCATTTTGGTGTCATTCTAGATGGAGGAGCTAGAGTGTCGAATATCCTCAGCAAGCATTCAAGACAGAGACTAGGGATAATGGAGATGAAGCCATCTCCCTTCAAAGTGAGAATGATTGACCATAGAATAGTTTATTGAGAATATGTAGATACCAGTCGGAAAAGAAAAGTTTAAAACCAGTTTTTTGGTACTAGATGTTCAAGGAGCCTATGGCATGTTGCTAGGAAGGTCTTAGTTCAAGACTGTTGGAGCAATTCATGACTATGCAAATCAAACCTTGACCATTCAAGGCTCCAATAGAAGAATTCAAATCAAGATAGATAATATCAGAAGCTGGAGGAAGGCTCTAAGACCGGAAGAATTATGTAAGAAATATGGGACTAAAAAGATTGAAATATTACTCGCCTCCATAAACATATTTTTGTTAATAGAAATTGATCTAAGTGCGGTGTTGATGGATAAAGAGTAGGCTGAACGGGAGAAGCAACAATATCTAGAGCAAGTCACTGTACTGAACTCTAGAGAACGGACAGTTTAGATTGAGAGGAAGGTTAATCAAATGGATGATGTTTTTAATGGAATTTAAATTCAAGATCTTCCATAAGCCAGGGAAAACACATTGTGGAGCTGATTTCCTTCCAAAAGTACGAAAGGTTGTTAAGAAACATCTCTAAGAGACAAACCAATAGATGCTGAATTGTTTTAGAGCACAATTGAAGAATAACCTGATTTAGAGTGGCAAGAAGTGTATGATTTTCTTCAATTGGGAAAACTTTCATATGATTGGTCCCAGAACAAGAAGAAATCACTGATTATTAAAAGTCTGAAGTTTACCATCATCGCTGGAGCACTTTACCAGTTAGGCATCAATGGTGTACGAAGATGTGTGCCAATGAAGGGAAGAATGCAAGTTATAACAGAGGCCCATAATGGAGACGTAGGAGGCCATTTCTCAATTGACCCCACTTATAAGAAGATTCTTCAAGAAATATTATGGTGGCAAACAATGATGGCTAATGTCATGGACTTTTTGTAAAACCTATGATATATGCCAGAAAATGGGAAGGGCTACTGCAATAGACAATGAAGCCACTGAGAGTATTTATGAAATGGGGATTGGATTTCATGGGTCCATTCAAGAAGGTGACTCCCAAAAAGAACCGATATATCATCATGGCTACATGTTATGTCAGCAAGTGGGTAGAAGCTAAGGCACTTCCAGACAACATTTCCAGATATACTGCTTTGTTCATCTATGGGAATATCATATGTCGATATGGCTATCCTATTGAAATAGTGTCAGATCAGGCACTCATTTCATCAATGAACGATGGAAATTCTGATGGATCTATTTTCAATAAAGCACAGGAAATCAATGCCATACTATCACAGATATCATGGTCAAGGAGAGAGTAGCAATAAGACAATCAAGACCATTCTCACTTAAATTGTGCAAAAGGAACCGCATCAACGAGATACAAAACTTCAAATGACATTATGGGCATATCGCATTGCTCATAAGGTAACTATTGGGATGACGCCATTCCAGCTAGTCTATGGTACTGAAGCAGTGGTGCCAATGGAATTTGTCATTTGCAGCTTAAGATTGGTGATTGAGCATGGATTAGACTTCAATTAGAATTTGAAAAAACGGTTGGATCAGTTGCTGCAATTGGATGAAATCAGGCAGAGAGCTAATCTAAAACAAGAAGTTGTCCAAGAGCGGAGGAAACATTGGCATGACAATAGAATCAAGGTAAGATAATTTCAAAGGGGTGATCCAATATTCTTATATCAATCTAAAATGGGACCAAAGAAGCCAAACCTGAAGATAGCATAGGCGGGACCCTATGAAGTGGATTGGGTATTTTTCAATGGGACAATAAGACTCAAAGACTTGTCGGGTTTACTGTTACCTGGAGTCTACAATGGGGTCAAATTAAGCTATACTATTCCAAAACAGAGGAGCTTCCAGTTGTCTCAGTACCAGATGTTGAAGAAGAACCACTCGACTTATTCTTTGTCAGGCCAATACCAGAACCAGTGACAACACAAGCACCAGATTAGGATCTCTGTATACAGATTTATTACTGAGACTATCAGGTTAAAGAATAACCCTACTTATTTATCAGAGAAATTGTTCGCTATGTTGCTTGCGAAGATTCAGAATCCAAAAGCCAGCATCAACATTATCCAGTTTTTGTACAACAGTGTGGTATAGCAGACTGCCAAAGCCAAGTCCAGAAATCTGTTCAAGTCTTGGTGTGTTTGGCAATTTATGTATTGGGCGGATTTGATTCCGGTTCATTTGAATGTTCAGACAATCTCGGATCGGGTCACTAAATCTAGGGTGCCCAAGATTAATTTGGAATCTTTTGTAGACACTACTGGTTCGCAAAACAAAGACAGTGCAACTAAGCCTTCTGAAGATGAAGGAGAAAGAAAAGAGCAGATTTGAGAGAAAAAATATATCATTGAGATAGGACCTAGATCCTCTAGCAAGAAGCAGAGGACCACTGAATTGCTGAAAGGATTCAAAGTCAGAACACAAAAACCATCCGTCACTAATAACACAACAAAGACAATACAAAACACCATTGAACAACAGCAACAAGAGAAGCCTGTTGAACAAGCAACGATTACCACGCAGCGACAACAAACCCCTAAGATGGAAAGACTATGACAAGAGAACGTTGGATGGTCATCTCAAGTTCTAGTATTACAAAATGAAGCAACATCAACATGAAAGAGAGCTAAAGGGACTTCAATAGGAGATCAACAAGCTTACCGAGGAAAACAGGGTCATAGCAAAAATGAAGGTCGAAGCTCAAAGAGAAGTTGGTCGCTTTGAAACCCTGCTTGAGGCAAAAAGAGATTACTACCGAGAACTGTACCGGAAGCATCACCTCATGAAGGATGCTATCATGCAAAAATATATTTATCATGAATTGGTACAGATTGTTGATAAGAATGGAGATCTGATCTGTTAGAAAAGGGGAACTAGAACCTAGGAGTCCACCACCCAACCACCCACTATATAGCATGGCCCCTGCCCTTTGCCCTAGTTGGACTCCCTTTCCACACTACCTAGCCCGGTCTTGCTGGTGTCCTGACATTACTCCCCCCTTAAGAAGAGTTTTCGTCCTCGAAAACAAAAGTGGGAAACTTCTTCTTAAGAACACAAATGTTTTCCCAAGTGGCACCTTCCTCAGGTCGGTCTTTCCACTTGATTAAGGCTTGTTGACGTACATGATGATGTGTACGTAACTCATGATAATTGAGAACACGTTCAGGTTCATGCCGTAAGATAGGAGGTTCAATGAAATCAACCAAAATCTATTGGTCAATGACATTGTCGTCCCCGTGTAACCGCTTACGTAAACATCTTACATGAAACACCGGATGAACACGAGAATGTGTAGGTAGCAATAATTTGTAGGCACGATCACCTACTCGCTTGAGTATTTTGAAAGGCCCACAATATCGGGGAGATAATTTAGGTGTTGGCCTAGTTTTCAGACTTTTTGAATGTTCTGGTACACGTAAAAATACTTCCTCCCCTTCCTCAAAGGTGACTTGCCGACGTTTCTCATCAGCATACTTCTTATACCGATCATGTGCTTGTCGGACATTCTGACGAGCGAGTTTCAGCATATCCATGTGGTCTTGGAGAAAATCCTTAACCTGTTGGACCTTTTCGGTTGCCAACCCCACTGTAACAAGTGATCTCCATAATAGGTAAGTATTCTTTCCAGTCTTACTATTTTTTGTTGACGTATGCTCTTAGCATATCCTCTAGCACTTGGTTAACTCATTCAGTCTGATCATCTGTTTCTGGATGATCGGCTGTACTGAGGTTCAGTTGTGTACCCAATCGTTTAAACACAACCCTCTAGAAGTGGCTGTTAACTTGGGATCACGGTTTGACAATGTTACTTGGCAAACCATACAACTTGTATAGATTGTCCACAAATAACTTGGCTAGTTCTGGTTCTTAACCGTTGATTTGGTTGGAATAAACTTACATAGTTTAGTCAACCGGTCTACGACCACCCATATCGAGTCATGACCTCGTACAGTGGTTGGTAAACCCATAATAAAGTCCATAGAGATGCTTTCCCATTTTCCATTGGGAATCTCCAAAGGATGTAAGAGTCCTCCCGCTTTCAGGCACTCTGCTTTGTTAACTTGACATTTTTGGCAGTGCAAGACATAAGCTTGAACAAAGCCATGTATAGCTGGCCAGTAAAACTGTCATCGTAGGAAAGCATAAGTTTTTCTAATACCCGGGTACCCTGCACTTGGACTATCATGACATTCATAAAGAATTTGGTGCCAAATGTCTGTGTCCGTCGGTACACAAACTCTCCCTTTATGGAGTAGGTACCCATTGTCAATGGTGAAATGTTTCTATCCCTGTAGTTCATCACTTGATAGAGGAGAACTAGGTGTGGAGGTTAATGTTACACTACCATCATTGAAGTGAGAAGGATCCCTCATTTGTACATGGCTCCACACTTTGGAATATGCTTCATCATGCTCATATTTTCCTTTGAGAGAATCCAAAAATTCACTACGAAGTTCTGTGAATAAGAGAGAATTTATCTCCGGCATACGACTTAGAGCGTCAGCCACCACATTGTATCAACCTTTACGATACCTAAGTTGGCGTCATATTCGTTTGTTGTGTAAACCATTTGATGCTTTCATGGTCAAACACAATCTCAAACTGAGCACCATACAGATAATGCCGCCATGTTTTTAAGGCAGACACTATTGCATAGAGTTCGCGCTCATAAGCAGAGTAGTTCTGCTGAGTTGCATCAAGCTTCTTGCTTTCAAATGCAATTGGCCGTCCGTCTTGTAACAGGACTGCTCCAATAGCACGGTCACTCGCATCCGTTTCCAAAACGAATGGTTTCAAGGGATCTACAATAGCTAGTATGAAAGTTGTAGCTAATGCATCCTTGAGCATATCGAAACTGTGCTGTTGAGCGGATCCCCAGTGAAAAGCTTTGCCTTTGCCTTTTAGTTGATCCGTCATGGGAACAACAATATTAGCATATTTTTTAACAAACTTTCGGTAAAAACCTGCAAATCCCAAAAAAAATCTGTAACTCTTCCAGATTTTTAGGAGAAGGCCATTTCCAGATGGTATCCACTTTGGATCGATCCATATATAGCTCATTAGCTGAAATAACATGCCCTAGATAGTGAATTTCTTCTATCAAAAAAATCACATTTAGATTCCTTGGCATATAATTTGTTTGTTCGTAACAACTCGAACACCTGCTTGAGATGTTGTAAGCATTCTTCTTCAAAAGCACTGTAGACTAGAATGTCATCGAGGAAAACGATGATAAATTTGCCCAAGTACGGCTTCAAGACACTATCCATAAGTGTCATGAATGTTGCGGGCGCATTGGTTAACCCAAAGGGCATCACCAAGAACTCGTAGTGTCCAAACCTTGTTCGGAATGCAGTTTTGGGTATATCAGCAAGTCGAATACGGACTTGGTGATATCCTGGCCGCAAGTCTATTTTCGTGAAAATGCAAGCATGAGTGAGTTTGTCAAACAACTCATCCACTCGGGGCAATGGGTACTTGTTCTTAACCGTAACCGCATTTAAGCCACGGTAGTCTACGCACATGCGCATACTGCCGCCTTTTTTCTTCACTAATAGGATAGGAGGGGCCCATGGTGAAGAACTGGGTTGTATAAACCCTCTGCTAAGGTAGCCAACAAGTAACATCCCACCTCAGCAGCTTCAGAGTAACTCATACGGTAGGGCGGTTTACTGACAGGTTTACAGCCTGCAGCCACATTGATGCTATGTTGCACTGATCGTGACGACGATAATCCTGATGGAAAATCATTAGTAAAAACATCTTGAAATTCCTTTAATAATTTCTGTAACTCACTAGCAACGTTTGCTTGTTTGGAATTAGCCATTGGTGGAAGAGATGAGAGAGAAGCATGCAGCGTTGAGGAATGTTCAACAGATTCAATGTTAGAAAGAAAATGAGACAGTGAGTAACACTAGAAAACTTAATCTATTTCATTATAAAAAACGAGCTGCATAAGCTCAACGGTACAAATCAATGGTGAGAAGGTACATCCTTCTCTATTAACAACAACACATGTGCGCCATGGGATTCAAACATCAAGCTGTTGTGCTCATAGCTACGCTTCAATGATGGTCGTAGGCTATGCAACCACTCCCTACCAAGGACCACGTCTGCCCTCTCCATGCTCCTAACCTGAAAATCCAAGCATGTGGAGTAACCTTGTACTTCCAACAAAACAGCTCGGACTTGAGTATCCCAGATTTCGGTATCATGTCCATTCATCATTGCTACCTTGTAGCGGTGGGTACTCGGAGTTTGAGGCAATTTGAGTTGTTTCACCAATTCGTAATTGATGAAATTGTGAGTAGCACCATCATCTACCAAGATGTGCACCTTGTGCCCTTGCAGAGATCCGTGCATATGTACTAACTCATGTGATCCGAAGGTCTGTTGCCACATGGAAGCTGTGAGACAGCATTCATGCACCACCTCGGTGTGTGTTACTTCCACTATAGAGAATCGTGAGGAAGACTCAAGAGGTAGCAGTTGCACCATGTGCACTGCTTTCTCCTTGCCATGGGCAACAGATTTCCCCTTGGGACAATCCTTTTTGCCATGACCGCTTCCTAAACATTGAAAACATAATTTCTCTTTCTTAGCTTTATCACAGTCCTCAGGAGAGAGAGGACCTCTGGATCCCTTGGGTTTTTTAGATGCTTCTGAATTGGCTACTATAAATTTTCTTTTATTGTGCCCATATTGTGTGCGTGTATTACCATGTGTATTAGCATACACATGAGTATTATGTGCTTTCTTTTCATCTGGATCATCGTGAATATGTGCTTTCACTATGGCTTCCTCAAGTGTTTTAGGGTCCTGGGTCTTGACGTGCTTCTTAAGCTTTGGTGTCAGACCTTGTATAAATCCCTGTACTTGTTGAAAGTTATCTAAGCCTTCCAACTTGAGGATAACATCCCGATAGTGAGATGTATATTCAAGTAATGATGGGTATTGGGGCATGCAACATGCTACAAACGGGAGTGTGGCTGCCCTGCAAAGTACTAATAATAGCGCAATACAGACCATAAAAACGATAAATCAACATACCTGAATCCTCGCATACGCACATGATCGATCTCAACTCAAACATAGAGAGATAGAGAAAAGAATAGAGGGAGGGAGAACGTGCAGACGCACCTCCGAGAGCGGAGTGCTACGCTGGCACGGCGAGAGAGGAGAGAGGAGAAGAGAGAAGGAAAACAAAAACACTGGGTGTAATCTCCCCCCGTGCAAGAGTAAGCATGTCCCTCCTGCACGTATTTAATTTATAGAGAAGTTCATGCTCAAAATTGAGTTACATCCAATTCACACTTGGGCATAAAATAGTCATGGCTCATAAGGAGCTCAATGTAACAATTAATAGCTATCTGCATCTCAACTTATAACTAAACCCTAAATACTAAGGCTTGCCACAGAAAATCCAATGGTGGCAGTTTTATTCCGAATAACTGCTATCGCTTTATTGTCCAGCACGTGCCAATCACTGATCTGCTCACACAACACCCAACAAGTGATCATATTCCACAATTCAAATCAACATTGCAATGCTTCATTAGAATATCAAATATTTCACAAATATATCATCAAAATATCAATTCCATTACATACCCCGGGGTTAAAAGACAATTGTCCTCAATTGTTACCAAAACCAAACTAGCGACAGTGGTGGTCAGCCACTGGTAGAGTGGTCTAGTAATTTGGTGTTGCCTAGATCGGCGGATCTACACTAATGGTCATGCTGCCTAAATCGACGGATCCGCACTAATGCTGCCTAAATCGGCGGATCTGCATTTTGAGTTCGTGTTGCCTAGATCGGCGAATCTACACTAGTGCTGCCTAAATCGGCGGATCTGCACTTTTAAAATTCGTGTTGCCTAAATCGGCGAATCTACACTAGAAGAGAGGCACTGCCTAAATCGACGAATCTGTGTCTCTAGGTGTGTGGTATGCAAGTATCAAGTGACGGTAGTGTGGACTTAGCGATTGCTTAGAGATCCATTGACACTCTTCCAAGGAATGGTTTTTGTATTTTACCAAATATCTTCTGTACTGATTTTCCTCTGCGGGTAGTGGTCATGTCATGATCTAAAATTATGTCGGGAGTCAGAATTTCTTCATCGTCCTCAATGAAGGGGGGTCAGTTGTGGTAGGGGTGTCGGGAATATGTCCCTTGTGTGGTCTCAACAAACTGACATGGAAGGAGTTGTGTATTTTCCAATGTGAGGGAATGCCCAAGCGGAACGCGTTGTCATTTATTTTATGAAGAATTTTGAATGGGCCATAAAATCTAGGGCCCAATTTCAATTTAGGATGTTTTTCTACACTTTTTAAGCGCCGTTTTTCTATTCTAAGCCAAACAAGGTCGTTTTCTTTAAAAGGTGCAGGTCTTCATTTCTTATTGGCTTGTGCAGTGTATCGTTCTTGTGCTCGTTTAATGCAAGTTGTGGCTTCTTGTAAAATGTGTGTGTGATCTCTTGCTAAAGCGTCAGCCCGCAGGGACATCAGTGCTAATAGTGGAGACAGGGACAAGGAGTTTTTGCCCATAGACAATTTCAAAAGGTCCACGGTTTGTGGATGAGTGGGGTGTGTTATTGTAAGAAAATTGAAGCATAGGGAGGTGTTGGTCCCAGTTTGTAGTATTTTCAATGGTGTAAGATCAAAGAAGATCCATAATAGTATTGTTTGTGGCTTCTGTTTGACCATTACTTTCAGGGTGAAATCCATTTTAGAGCCTAAGTTTTTGGCTGGGGTGACCCAAAAATGATTGCAGAAGCATCCATCACGGTCAGAGAGAATGACTTTGGGGAAGCCATGGTATGGAAAGATGGTTTTGAGAAAAAGGTTTGCAGCCTGTGGTGCAGACAATGTCTTTTTGCAGGGTACAAAGTATGCTTGGTTGCTAAAACGGTCAACTATGGTCCATATCATATCATTGTGTGAGGATGTGGTGGGGAGTCCTGTGATAAAATCCATGGAGATTTGTTCCCAAGGGCCAGCAGGGATGGGGAGAGGCATTAAAAGACCATAAGACTTACCATGATGACGTTTAACTCTTTGACATATCAGACATTCTGAAACAAATTTTGTGATGTCATGCTTCATTCCAGGCCAAAAAAAATGATCTTGACATGCAGCGAGTTTGGATTGAATTCCTCGGTGACCCATATATGGTGGTGCATGCATTTCAGTCATTGCTAGTTCCTTGAAGGGTGTTGTGATGCATAGCTTTTGCTGAAAATAGAGATAACCATTTGCCACTGTGTAGTGTTCATAGGGAAGACCATTATTGTGAGTTATTTCAAACCAAGCACGTGCAAAATGTGGATCGTGAGCATATGTGTCAGGCATAGAATGAAAATATTGCACATCACTCACAGAAATGTGATTCAAATAAACATGCTTGATTTTATCGAAGACACGTGAACGAGTAACAGAGAGTACATTTAATTCAGGTTTTCTACTTAATGCGTCTGCTACTACATTCGCTTTTCCTGGTTGGTATTGTATCATAGGATGGAAATTTTGAATGAAACCGGCCCATTGGATATGACGGTCGGAAATGGTGGATTGAGTCAGAAGATGTTTAATGGCTTGTTGGTCAGTTTTGATTAGAACTTCGGAGCCCATAAGATAGTGTTTCCACATGTCTAGAGCGTGGACCACTGCTAGCAATTCTTTATCGTATGTGATGTATTTGGTTTCTGATGGTTTGAGTTTTCGACTTTCGTAGGCAAGTGGGTGATCATTTTGCATTAATACTGCGCCTATTCCTGAGCCACTCGCATCTGTAACAACTACAAAGAAGGGTTGTGTGAAGTCGGGTAACTGCAGGATGGGGGCATGTGTAAGGAGATATTTGAGAGTGTCAAATGATTTTTGTTGTGTGGGACCCCCATTGAATGGTACTTTTTGACGAAGTAAAGTGGTCATCGGTGACGCAATGTGTGAGAAGTTTTTGACGAATTTTCGATAAAAGCCTGCTAAACCTAAGAAGGATTTTATATCATGCACGGATTTGGGGATAGGCCATGTTTTAATAGTATCAATCTTTTGAGGGTCAACAGATATTCCTTTTTCTGAGACTATGTGGCCAAAATAGTCAATGTGTGTTTGAAAAAATGTACTTTTGTCGGGATTTGCAAACAACTGGTGGTCACGCAATAACTCAAAGACGATATGCAGGTGATTTTTGTGTTCGTGCTCATCACGACTAAAAATCAAAATGTCATCAAAGAACACAATAACAAAGTCTTGATAATCAAGAAATATTTTGTTCATCATCCTAGCAAATGTGGCAGGTGCATTTGTGAGACCAAACGGTAAGACAATAAACTCATAATGACCAGACTGGGTACGAAATGCAGTTTTAAAAATATCATTAGGGTGCATACGGATCTGATGGTATCCTGATTTCAAGTCAATTTTGCTAAACAGTTTCGCTCCTCATAAGCGATCTAGGAGATCGTCTTTACGTGGGATGGGATAGCGGTTTTTGACAGTAACCTTGTTTAATGCACGGTAGTCTATACACATTCGAAAATTTTTGTTTTTCTTTTGGACTAGGAGAACTGGGGCACCAAAAGGGGATGCACTAGGACGGATGAGGCCCTTATCTAGGAGTTCAGTGATTTGTTTTTGGATTTCTTGTTGGTGCAAGGGGCTATGTCTATAGGGTGCTCTGTGTGGAGGTTGTGAGCCTGGAAAAATTTCAATTTTATGATCTAATTCACCACGAGAGGGTGGGAGGTGAGGGGGGTAATCATCCACAAAGCAATCATTATACTGTGAGAGGAAGTCATGATGTGTGTGAGAGAGAGATGATTGTGTGTGCTCGACTTCAGTAACAAATATCATGTATGCTTTGTCATCCTTTCGTAGTGCACGTTTTGCTTGTGTGTGGGATATCAAGGGAAACATAGCAAGTGATGCATCAGCAGAAAGTGAAATAGATTTGCCATTAAAAGTGAAATTCATTGTGTGTGTGCGATAGTCAATGTGTGGATTATGTTGGTGTCGAAAAGGCATGCCCAAAATGATATCAGTGGATTGCAATGGTGCAATTAAAAAATCACGTTGTTCTGTGTAATCACCAATGGTAATTGTGAGAGATTTAATTTCACGTGTGCCATCGTACCTAGTTCCTTGAAAAGCACGTTTAACTTTGTATGCAGACGGTGTGGTGGTTAAATTCAATTTTCGTACCAATTTTTCATAAATAAAATCGTGTGAACTACCATCATCGTGTAAGATAGACACACTTGAATTTTGAATTTTGCCTTTCTGACGGAGCAAGGCATGAATTGAAATTGGCGTACCTGGTACGTGAGGTGGGGTTGCGGCTGTCCAATCAGCCATGGCGTCGTCTAGGGGTTCTGATTCCTCTTCAATGTTGTGTAGGCGAGCTGTGGGTTGGCGAGGACCGGGTGGGCGGTTGTTGGTGCAGTTGGCTTCAACATGGCCGTATTGGCGGCATTTGAAGCACCAAACACCATTGCGGCATGCGGGGGGGTTGGGGTGATGATGTGTATTTGAAATTTGAGGTGCAGTGTGTGTGGGTGGAGTGGTGGGATTGTGATGTGGGTGATGATTGTTTTGGTGACGACGAGGAAAAGGGGGTGGGCGATTTTGTATGTAATTATTTGTGCGAGGGTTTGAAGTATACCTGTTGAAATTATTACCGTTGCGGTTGCGGTTGTGGTTGTTATGACTCCACTGATTGCGAGGTTCAAAATTGGGACGATTGGGGTTGTGGATGTTGCGCACTTCATGGACGATAGAGTTGATTTCTTTCTCAGCATCGTAGGCCAAGGATATAGCTTCATAAAGAGACGCTGGTTTAAGGGAATTGAGTTTTGACTGTATACCATTGGGAAGACCGTCTTCATATTTCCGTTGGAGAGACTCTGCAGGCACTTCTTCTACCATACGGAGGAGTAGAAGACGTTCCCAGAAGCGGTCAGTGTAACGAGAAATGGTGTCTTCTTGCATCCAAGAGAGTTTGGCCCAAGCCTGTCGAGCGTCAAGACCAAACTGAGGGGGTAGGAAAGAATCTTTGACCCGCTGTTGAAAACTTTCCCAAGTTGATGGTCGTTCGGCCGTTTTGCGAAGCACGCTCCACCAAAGTGAAGCTTGACCAGAAAGGTGACTAGAAGCACATTTAATTTTATCTTTCTCAGTGAAAGTAAAATAATCATCGAATTGAGTTAACCAAGACAGCACCGTTTACCAATTTTGCGACCATCAAACTTGAAAAACGTTAAAGATTTTTGACTTATCTTTGCCTCTTTGCTGGATTGTTGAGCTTCGAACGCGGCCTTCAAAATTTTGATCATACGTTCATCTTTGTTATCGTCTTCGTGTGCTCATTTCTGATCATTTGCGGCGAGGCGTTGATTCGCAATGTCTAATTCCTGTTGCAGTAAGAATACTTGTTGCTCCAAGGTCGGTGCCGGGAGAGGTGAATCACTGGTCCAGTCGGAGGGGGCACTGGCGCCGTTTGTCTCCATGATGATTGGGAAAGTTGGTAATTACGTTGATTTGCTGCAAATCCCTATCCGGGGTAGAAGGTTTGCGACGAATGAATTTGGCTAACCTGATTCCATGACGTTGAACAGAGTAAAAGAGGTCATAAGCCCAACGCCAGGTAGTGCGAAGCTCATGATGGTGCAGAGCAGTTGCAAGGTTTTTGACGTAGAAGCGATGCAGACGAGTGGGTTGTTGATGATGTAGCGGTGCGCAATCAACGTGTCGCTGGTTGTGACTGCGACATAGCAGAGGAGGCATATAATTGAAGAAGAGCGACAAGAATTACCACCATGTTTGATAGGTTCGACAAGCTCGATCTACGCGAAGAATGGTGATGGCTATCTTGCGGCTTACTTTGCAAGAGAGATCGACATGTCCTGAGTGTGTCTGATTGGGTAGCGAGACGCGGTCCGTACCATCTACATGTCAAAGAGGAAGGCGATGTATATGGGTGTGTATTCTTGCTTAGATATGGTAAAAAAACTCTCTGCGAGATAGCGTGCAAGAAAACTCTCTGTGGTAATTCCTCCCCTTTTTTTTTTTTTTGAAAGGTAGGCGGGGAAGGTCCTATGCTGTATGGTGGGCAGATGAGGTGAGAGAGAGGTTACGACAGCAGCCAGTGCATGCACGCCGGCTGGGAATCGAGGTGGTGGAGTCAGAACTGGAGAGCCAAAAGCCGACAACTGTGTGTGTGTGTGAGAGAGAGAGAGAGAGAAAAAGAGAGAGAGTTTGCATGGCAGCTGGGTGGTGCAGTTCGCGAACGGCCATGTAGAACTCTTTGGCATGCAACCAGTAAATGGTGCGGCTCTGGTAGGCGCCGTCATCGACGGGTGACTGAGAGAGAGAGAGAGAGAGAGAGAGAGAGAGAGAGAGAGAGAGAGAGAGAGAGAGAGAGGGAGAGAGGGAGAGAGAGAGAGAGAGAGAGAGAGAGAGAGAAGGGTTTTTGATGGCTCACGATTTGCATGGGCATGGGAGAGTTTAGAGAGACCGCCAGTGGGCCAAAGAGAGAGAGAAAGAGAAGCGCTGCATGGAGTTGGAGGAATCAGGGAGTAAGATTTTGTTGGCCGAGAGAGAGAGAGAGAGAGAGAGAGAGAGAGAGAGAGAGAGAGAGAGAGAGAGAGAGAGAGAGAGAAAGTCGCGATTGTAGAGAGAGATAGAGAGAGTGACTCTGTTATGGTTGGTGTCGAATGAATTGGCGGGCCTGCAGCTACGCCTTCACCTGCTTCTGATGGCGCTACTGCCATTCATCAGGCCTTCCGTCGTGCAAGGTTGTTGCTCCTAGAGTGCTACTGATTTCGCACGCTTTGGTCGCCAGTCTGGCTCGATTTATTTGGAGTTTCTTTACACAATTTAGAATCAAGATCAATAACCTTGGGGGTGTTTTCCATGGTGCTTTACTAATTTTGATTGCGGACAGTAATCACTACCGTGTTGACAACGGTAATCACTACCTTAATGGCAGTAATCTTCTACATGTATCCTGATATCCCCTTGTGTATAATTGAGCTTGATATTAACACTCGGCGGATAGTTCTGTGAGCTCTCTCAACATGGATTCTATACAGTATTGAAAATTTCTCTTCTTCTTCTACTTCTTCTAGTGCTATATACAATAAAATCCTATTTCCTATTTTGCCATGATCATATCGGGCTCTTTTGCACTCATCTTCGCTTCACTCTCACAAACGGTTTATCGTGATTACTTTAAATTAAACCCTCAAACTGATCACCATGCCATGCAACTACATATGCACTCTAATGCTTAGAATATCATGATGCAAATTATCCTATTCGCTTTTCCTCATCGCAATTTGATAAAAGATTATCCTTAATGTACCCAAAAATATCAAAGATCTTCCAAAAAACATGTCAATCAAAATAAAATCAAATGAAGCTAATTAGAGTTGTATAATTACTTGGATACCGCATTCAAAACTTCAATGACTGGTTGTTACCAAGAGCGTAATCTTCGCTCGGATACCACTGCTACAAACAGGAGTGTGGCTGCCCTGCAAAGTACTAATAATAGCGTAATACAGACCATAAAAATGATAAATCAACATACCTGAATCGTCGCATACGCACATGATCGATCTCAACTCAAACATAGAGAGATAGAGAAAAGAATAGAGGGAGGGAGAACGTGCAGGCGCACCTCTGAGAGCGGAGTGCTACGCTGGCACGGCAAGAGAGGAGAGAGGAGAAGAGAGAAGGAAGACACAAACACTGGGTGCAATCTCCCCCCGTGCAAGAGTAAGCATGTCCCTCCTGCACGTATTTAATTTATAGAGAAGTTCATGCTCAAAATTAAGTTACATCCAATTCACACTTGGGCATAAATAGTCATGGCTCATAAGGAGCTCAATGTAACAATTAATAGCTGTCTGCATCTCAACTTATAACTAAACCCTAAATACTAAGGCTTGCCACAGAAAATCCAATGGTGGCAGTTTTATTCCAAATAACTGCTATCGCTTTATTGTCCAGCACGTGCCAATCACTGATCTGCTCACACAACACCCAACAAGTGATCATATTCCACAATTCAAATCAACATTGCAATGCTTCATTAGAATATCAAATATTTCACAAATATATCATCAAAATATCAATTCCATTACATACCCCGGGGTTGAAAGACAATTGTCCTCACTTGTTACCAAAACCAAACTAGCGACAGTGGTGGCCAGACACTGGTAGAGTAGTCTAGTAATTTGGTGTTGCCTAGATCGGCGGATCTACACCAATGGTCGTGCTGCCTAAATCAAAACCCCGACATGCAAAAGCGCATGCAAGTTTGTGTGGCTCCCCTCCTCCATGGCTGTGCCTTTCCCAAAAAAAGAATCAAGCTCTTGATACCAATGTTAGACAAGGGGAACTAGAACCTAGGAGTCCACCACCCAACCACTCACTATATAGCATGGCCCCTGGCCCTTTGCCCTAGTTGGACTCCCTTTCCACATTGCCTAGCCCGGCCTTGCCCTTGTCTAGCCCGGCCTTGCTAGTGTCCTGACATGATCCTCAACGTTACTGACTTGGAGAATTTCATTGAGACAACTTAATCTAATCTCCAAGAAAATACAGCTCAGTACACTACGACATTGGCCAATGAAGCACTAATGGAATATCTGGAAAGCCAAAAAAATCAAGATGACTATAAAGATGAGGAAGAGGATGATGCTGATTGAACTCAAGACCAGAGGACTCATAAGAAGAATGATGATGATGATGGCGGTAGTGGTGGTTAGGGTGGGCACAATACAGGGTCAGCTACAAGTGGCTCAACAATCCACTGGGAGTAAACCTCCAGATCAGGCTGCAGAAAGGTCAGTTGAGGATCAAACACCACCTGATGGGGACAAATAGAATCCACCTGATTAGCAAGTTGGCGGACAGGCATACCATAGTCAGGGCAAGGGTAAAGCCATTTTGTTGGAAACTATAGTCTGACCACAATCACTTCAATGAGCTATTGACATCAAATAAGAGCCTACGAAAATGGACACATCTGCAGATCCAAAAGTTCTTAGAAGATTATTCAGTATATTCTGATCTGGAGAGATTTCATATGCTTTATGTAGGAGCCAGATGCATGGTATATGGAAGTAAGCCAACTATCACGACCAGACAGTCTGCTAGGTGCCTCCACATCCCATCTATATCCAGGTACTAAAAGGAACTCTAGAATGGGTAAATGACAAATGATGACAGAGCTGTCAATCCAGCTGCAAAGGACTTAACAACAACAAATCTTAAGTCACTGGGAATTCAAGTGGAAATGTTGTTGGCAACATGACAATTTATAGGTGCATGAAGGATATTCGGCAACAAATAAAGGAAATGCTCATTCAAATGCAAAATGCCAGGGGAGTTTTGAATCTGCAGGTCAAAGCCTTATGAAAAACAATGTTGCTAGCAGTCGAGGACTCAAGATCAGAATGACGCTTCGAGAGCAGGAGCTGCATTTGAAAGCTTTATTTCATTAATACGCATAACCAGGAAGATGATGCAGCACGAGAATTAGATGGTTTTGAATTTTCTAGAGTTTAAATGTACATGATTCTCCAGCACTCTTATATGCCATACCAGCCAAAGAAGCTGAGTTACTTCCCTTCTTTCCAGCTCTCTATCCGCCTCTCATACTGAGCCTACAGACCAGCAACGATATATTCAGAGAGCAAATATTCAGTTGAGGATCAAACACCACCTGATGGGGACAAATAGAATCCACCTGATTAGCAAGTTGGTGGACAGGCATACCATAGTCAGGGCAAGGGTAAAGCCATTTTGTTGGAAACTATAGTCTGACCACAATCACTTCAATGAGCTATTGACATCAAATAAGAGCCTACGAAAATGGACACATTTGCAGATCCAAAAGTTCTTAGAAGATTATTCAGTATATTCGGATCTGGAGAGATTTCATATGCTTTATGTAGGAGCCAGATGCATGGTATATGGAAGTCAGCCAACTATCACGACCAGACAGTCTGCTAGGTGCCTCCACATCCCAGCTATATCCAAGTACTAAAAGGAACTCTAGAATGGGTAATGACAAATGATGACAGAGCTGTCAATCCAACTGCAAAGGACTTAACAACAACAGATCTTAAGTCACTAGGAATTCAAGTGGAAATGTTGTTAGGCAACATGACAATTTATAGGTGCATGAAGGATATTCGGCAACAAATAAAGGAAATGCTCATTCAAATGCAAAGTGCCAGGGGAGTTTTGAATCTGCAGGTCAAAGCCTTATGAAAAACAATGTTGCTGGCAGTCGAGGACTCAAGATCAGAATGACGCTTCGAGAGTAGGAGCTGCATTTGAAAGCTTTATTTCATTAATACGCATAACCAGGAAGATGATGCAGCACGAGAATTAGATGGTTTTGAATTTTCTAGAGTTTAAATGTACATGATTCTCCAGCACTCTTACATGCCATACCAGCCAAAGAAGCTGAGTTACCTCCCTTCTTTCCAGCTCTCTATCCGCCTCTCATACTGAGCCTGTAAACCAGCAACGATATATTCAGAGAGCAGATGGGCTTAGAGTCTGATTGGTGGAGGCAACTATGGAATGGTTGAGCCTGCAGACCATCAACGATATATTCAGAGAGCAAATGGGCTTAGAGCTGATTGGTGGAGGCAACTATGGAATGGCTGCCATGGAATCAAGTGCTGCAAGAGGTGCTCCAGAAGACTATGGTCAATGAGCTACTTGGTGATTTATGCAACTTAATGGGCCAATGGAAAAACCAAATCAAAAGTTTCATTAAGATCACGAACTAGCTTCTGCACAACTGACAATCGAAGCATCCAAAATTCTAGAGAAAGAACTGGCTAACAAAGCAAGCTCTGAACCCCAGTTCACAGAATGGCAGGGATTTTGTATGAAGCACGCATCAAATGTAACCGGCCATTGCCTTAGGGATGCACACTGCATCCTATTGCCATAAGCTGACCATAGCTAGGCTGACAAAGGACAAGTGCACTTTGTATGATGCTGACACCAAGACATGTAATCCACTAACGCCCTATGAAGTTGAGATGAAGACTACCAAGAAGGATCAAATGGAGCAAGAGGCACTGTTCAGTGTGATTTAGAAGGAAAATGCTGAGACAACCACTACAGAGGCATCCCAAGAACCATCTAAAAAGAAGAAGGCACCTGACAAGAAGAGGGTTTGCTAGACATACACTGGTTTGAGCTACTAGTGCTCTACCACTGGCCTTTTGCAAGATGAAGTAGATCCAATGGTTTCAGAAGGCACCTTTGGAGTCCTATGCGAACCTTGGAGGACTCGATGCGCAAATACAAGAGGTACAAGCAACAGGCCATAGAGGGCTTGATGCGCAAATACAAGAGATAAGAGGAAGCAATGGAGCTACCTTTGACACCATCACTTTTCTAGAAAATTTGGTACATACCAAAAATCAAGGGAGGAGGAATGTAGAAGGCGAGAACAACTCTAAGTTACCACGGTAAGTAATCCTGCACTCTCTCTATCTTGAGTACTTCCATCTAGATCCCAAAGCCCTGTTATTGTATCTTGAGCCATTTACTGGTATACTTTGTACTTTCCAATATCACTGCCAGTTGTACTCTGATTATTCTTCTGAACATACAATCTTCGTTCCAGTCTGTGTCTATTGTCATTTTATTTCCAATTATGTCTCCCAATATTCTGACGTCTAATTTGAACTTTCCAAGTCTGATATCACTAACTCTAAGTACCAACCTGGAATAGCTGTTTGAACATATTCCAATGTGAGCTGAGCCATCTGATGCGCTTAAACTCTGGTGCAACTGCAAATTCGGACACAAACCCCCCCCCCCCCCCCCCCCCCCCCAAAATCAAATCAGAGACATCACCTTTGCAAGCCTTATCACCTGAACCACCTCACTCAGGTGTGCTTGTTGAAAACTCCGGGAGATGTGTTTCTTTTATGATGCAACCGCCAGATTGTAAATCTGGGTCGGTTTACTAAGCGCGAGCAGATTGGTAAATTTGGACAGTGTCGCAGGATCAAGGGCCCACGATGCCCACGCTCCGTGAAATGGGCACGGGCCATTGTGCCGATACCCGTGTGAGATAGTACTGAGGTGATCATTTCATCTCGTTAAGTCTAAGCAAGCCATCCATCGAGAGATTTCACTCGGGGCAACAAAACAACGATGGAAGAGAATACCATCGAACATACGACGTAACACACCCCAAGCGGCAAAATTCTTGTTCTTTTCCATCACTTCAACAAATGCAGAAGTGCGTGTGGGACTCCTTCAACGGTTCTGTTCACAATCACAAGAGCTTCCGAAATGCAAGCCACGGGCCATCACGGAAGACATGCTGGTGTTCGTACGGTTTCACTAGCTAGTTAAGTGTGCTATTCAATTGAATCTCTTGTTACTCCGATCTAGCGTTAGCATACAGCATACAGACACCCAAAACGTCTGTCTTCTACAACAAAATTGTAATGCAAATGATTTTGTAGCATAATACACCATATATGCTGCATCACCTTACAACCATCAATGTATTAATGACATTCTTAAGTAACCAAACTAGAATCAGGAAGTAAAGCACAACCTAGAAAACCGAGTCTGAATTCTCATAGCAGGGTGGTCATATGTGTGTGTGTGTGTGTGTGTGTGTGTGAGAGAGAGAGAGAGAGAGAGAGAGAGAGAGAGAGAGAGATCCACTGGCTCAAACAAGCCTTTTGTCAGGCCCCAACTTTGATATGCTATTGGACATAGTTACACCACTCAAGCCAATCCAAAGAGAAACCCACAAGTTTATACTGGCAGCTTTACTTCGCGTGTATTCCTACCCACTATACTATACACAAAAGGGGCGGAGCAGCGCCTGGGGCATTTGTGATGCCTGCCCCTTGTAAGTTAAGAACTAACTGGAGATAGAGCTTCAGGTGATACTTTGGCCTCTTGTAGACCTTCCAAAACCTTCTTCATTCTAGGCCTCTTCAACGGAGATGCATTCGTGCAAGACACAGCAACCTTCAAAACTGCAAGCATCTCCTGGCGAGATGCAAATGATTGGGTGCTTATCCTTGCATCCAAAATCTGCTCAGGCATCTCCCCACGTGACGATGCTCCATGAACCCATCTTACAAGATCCAGCCCATCCCCAAAAGACTCATCGACAGGGCGACGTCCAGTCAGAAGCTCCAAGAGGACAACACCAAAGCTGTAGACATTGCTGGCTAGGGTCACACGCATCGTGAATGCATACTCTGCATGGTAAGCAAGCAATGCCATGTTAGTAACCATAAAGCAATGCCATACTAAGAACCTTAAGGCACAGTAAGCAAGCAATGCCATATTAAGAACCATGAAGCAATAACGCCATCCTGGTTAAGCATCCATGTTGGCAGCCATGCATCAGAATGGTAGAGCGACAGCTCCTTCAAGCCTACCATTGAGTCATAGAAAAACACAACTGTGCAATTTATAGCAAAAGAAAAACATCTGCACCAAATGAGAAAGCACCATTGCACTGTTTTAAGTATGCAGCGAAGAGATTTATTCACCTTAGATTTCCAAGGAAGACCTATATATATGAGACTAGCAACTAGAATATCTATCTGAATAAGAGAGAAGTAGACCTTTTTTAACTAGATTTCTAGTGGCTAAAAGCGAATAGACCTAATTGAGCAGCAAATAATCACCACATGAGCAATCCAAGATTATAAATTAAAGTGTTCACCCTTAGAAAATACTCTAGCCCAAATCGACAAATGTTTGAACGAAAAAGAAAGCCACAAAACAATTTTCAAAGAGAGTGCACGCCGCAGCAATCAGGCAGGGAGATCAAGGAAAGTAGGACAAAGGAAAACAAACCCGACCAAAGCAACTGTGTGTTTAAAGACTATAGAACATAATGGCAAAAGAATAAGGTGATCAGCATTGAAACTATAAAAACAACAACAAAGTGCAACTGAAGGCATTGTATAAAACCTGTCCAAGAAGCGACCAAAAGAAGAAATCAATCCTTCAATTCAGTGGTGCAGAAAAGTCCAATTGAGAACATGTGTACATAATAAAAGGACTTCAAAAGCATTAAAAAAAAGGGTTACATGAGGTCCACCCAATTCAAAACAAGGATCCTTTACCTGGAGCAATGTAGCCAAATGATCCAGCTACCGCACTAATGCTGCCAGTATGCTTGGTAGGATCCAACAACTTGGCAACCTCCACGTCCCCAACCTTCACTTCGAGGTTCGGACCCAAGAAAATGTTGTTTGAGCTCACATCCATGTGCATCATTGGAGGGTTGCAAGAATGGTGAAGAAAAGACAATCCCTGAGCTGCTGCTATGGCAATTTTGTACCGGGTAGACCACGGTAGCAAGCTTTCGAAATTTCTGTGAAGTTTTTGACTAAGACTATATGCAGGCACAAAGTCATAAACGATGACGGCGAAGTCATTCTCTAGAAAATAGCCGACCGGCTGCATTATGTTCTCGTGAGAGAACTTCCATATCTTATCCAACTCAAGAATCATCCTCCTTTGATAGATGAGGACTCCTTTCTCGGTAGAGTTGAGCTTTTTGACTGCCAGTACTAAGCCAGACGGCATGACTGCCTTATAAATAGTACTGAAGTGACTTGTGCTGATGATATTTGCATTGCTGTTAGTTGCTTCCTTCATGCTGTCGAAATCAATGGCTTGTTCAATATCATCAGAGAAGAGGCGCCTGACAGCAACTGCTGGTGTGGGATCAACTGCTGCTCCGAAGTAATGCTTGTGCATTACCCCGATAACTATGCCAGATATGATAAGCAGAACAACAAGGGCACAAGCAATGGCAATCCCTGCAGCCTTCCAAAAAGTGTGAGAATTGCGCTTCTCTCTCGATGAGGACAATGACCCTTCGCATGGACGGAGAGGACCGCCACATAGATTAGGATTGTTGGCAAAGCTGCTAGCGGTACTATTTGCAAGAGGACCAGTCATTGGTACGGCACCAGAGAGTGAGTTGTCAGCAAAACTCCAATTCAACAAGCTGAACATGCTTCCCAATTCTTTTGGTATAGGCCCGGTGAGATGATTGTGAGACAGATCCAGTAAGACAAGCTTTGTTAGTTTTCCGAGACTCGCAGGGATAGTCCCTGTGAACTCATTGGAGCTGAGATTAAGGGAGATTATTAAGTTGACCAGATCCCCAATCTCGGTAGGGATACTTCCATTAAATTTGTTGTGTCCCAACTGCAAATCCAGAAGCCGCTCACACTTCCCGATTGAGGGTGGAAGACTACCATCTAATGCATTACCGTCCAGTTGCAAGTATTCAAGAGACAGCAAGCTACATATGTCAGATGGCAGAGAGCCGTTCAATAGGTTCCCACTCAGATGAAGCTTACTCAGATTCTTGCATTTTACAAGTTCTTGAGGGATGGCACCTGTAAATTTGTTATTCGAGAGTAAAAGCTCCTGCAAGTTCACAGCCTCACCTAACTGAGAGGGAATGCTACCTGATAATTGGTTACTGGCGAGGTTAAGAAGGCTTAAACTCTTCCACCCACTAATATTTGAAGGGATTGTCCCATTTAATCTGTTGTCATCAGCAACAAAGTAAACCAGATTTTGTAAGTTTCCAATGCTATTGGGTATTGAACCCGTGAAATTATTTCCGCCAAGTCGTAAGGTCGTGAGACTATTGCAAGTCCCCAGATCTTCAGGAATTGTGCCAAATAGTCGATTATTGTCAAGGGTAAGAACCAATAGCTTCTTTGATGTGCACATATTGGCTGGGATAATACCTGTTAGAGAGTTGGAGGCTAGATTCACTGACTGGAGAGTAGACATCACCATTGAGGGAATTGTGCCGTCGAGCTTGTTTTGATAGGCTGAGAAATTCTTCAGATTTGGAAACAACGTGCTTATGCCTGCCGGAAGTGAGCCTGTGAAGTTATTCCTTGAAAGAGACAAATCTGTGAGTGCAGTTAGGCGCAAGATCACCTCTATGGTTCCAGTGAGCTGATTCGACTCAAGGTTGAGCTCTTGAAGGGATGTAAGGTTGCCAAATTCTGCAGGAATACTTTCCGTAATCTCATTCTGCGACAAATCAAGAACTTGGAGCTTAGGGAGCTTCCCTAAGCTGGCAGGTAAGATCCCTCCGAGCATATTTGAAGCAAGATTTACTGACAACAGAGAAGAGCAGTTGCCCAGCTCGGGAGGGATGGAGCCATTGAGCGAGTTGTTGGAGAGGTCGAGTGCAGAGAGTGCCTGCAGAGTGTCGATTTCTGCCGGAATCACCCCATTCAAATGGAAGCCGGAGAGATGCAGTTCTTGGATGTCTTCTTTGGTGGATGTGCAATTTACCCCCCTCCATGTGCATAGGTCAGAGTTGTTTGTATCCCAAGAGGACGAAGCCGAGCCTTTGAGCTTCAGCAAGAGTGTGCGCAGGGCATCCTTGTCAAGGGCCTCAGTGTATGTTAAGGATAAGACCAAGAAGAAGAAGCAGGCGCAAAGAATCACTCTTACCAGACATGGAGCAGCGGTGATGCTCACGCCCATTTCACAGAAAACGATGGAAGTGGGTTTGTGTTCGTAGTACAATTCGGGCAGAGCACTCGCCAGAGCAGAGAATTGAAGGCCCGCGTGAAGTCACTTCTACTCTGCTCGCGCCCCTTCACAGATCTACTACACGCTTCAACATCCTCTTCTCTCTTCTCCTTCATTCTCCATTACAGAAGACTCTGGAAGCTATTGCACGTGAGATCGAAGGAAGAAGAGAGCGGCTGAGTGATACACATGGGAAACAGGGGAGAAGATGATAAGAGCCAAGCAGGAAGGGGTGGACACTCACTCGTGAAATGGAGGGAGGTCAAGACTGTTTCCAGGGCTCAGAGGAGGCGGCCCAGCGGGTCAAAAAGCGCAGAGAAGAGGGAAGCAGAGGCACTGTTATGGGTCCCAGCCTTCCAGGTCCGCCATAGCCAGGCAGCGCGGGCCTTCTAGAGGACCAAAGTCTAGAGAGAGAGAGAGAGAGAGAGAGAGAGAGAGAGGGGGGGGGGGGGGGTCTCATCAGTCACAACACGCATTGTTACGGCATCTAGCGGGACCTCACACTAGAGAGCGAAGTTCGTCTGTGTTTGTGAGAGAGTCTAGAGAGAGACTCTGGACGGGGTCACGGCAGTCTGGTCACTGGTGACCAGAGAACGAAATACTAGAGAGAGAAGGGGGACTCGGGAGAGAGAGAATCAGTCAAAAGTGAGAAGACTGCTTTTTTTTTTTTTGAAAAGAGTAGAAATATATTTGATTAAAACAAAAACAGAGATAAGTACATCAAGGCCCACAGGCTAGGGGAGGGCAGCCCTAAGAACAAAAGGTTACTTCATAACCTTCAGGATGTACTCCATCATGAGTAGTCTAGTGAGGGAGAAGAACCGAGGGATAATTTTATCCCATTTCTGCCAATTCAGCGCTCTTTGGAGGGATGAGATAGAGATAGATTGGGGAAGAGTGTCTTTAATCCTTGAACATAGGGTTTTGGCACATCTGCCAAGTTCATATACAAGCTGACCAGGGTGGGGTGTTGGGGAATCAAAGGTTACAGCATTCCTACAATTCCAGATGAATCAGATAATACAACCTCTCCATTTATTCCAAAGGGGAATATCAAGACCTTTACATTTCCCCAAGAGCAATTACTTGTAGGTGATTAAGTGAGAGGAGATCTTGTAGCAGCAGGACTTGATAGCATCCAGAAAAGACCTGTTGAGAGGACAGTTGAAGAAGAGGTGACAATGGTCTTCAGTATGCAGGTGACATCTTTTGCAGATTCCATCCCCTTTACCACACCTTCTAGCTTTCTACCCTGTCCAGCAAGCATGGTGTATTAATAGCCAAAGTAGAGTACCCTCCTTAATGGTGTTAGCAAATGCCCATATGCAGATGAACCTGTAGGACCACTGCCTGCAACTCCATTGGAGCTTCCATCTAGAGTTTAGCTTTCTCTTTAGCTGCTCTCCTACCCCTTTTTGCTTCTTGAAGGCAGAATAGATTTGACTGGCTATTTGAGGAAGTTGGGCAGACTTTTCAGAGGCCCTAGCAGGAAGACGAAGCTGCCTTGTTACCACATGAAGTCTGTCCAAGCACCATATTGCATCAGTTTGAGAGACATGAAACTGCCTTTGAATTTCCCCTACATCCTTGATAGACTCTTCCCTGAAAAGGTCACCCCAATTCAGAATTCCAGCCTTAAAGCATTTGTGTGCTCTTCTATAGCATCCCAGCTTTAGATTACCTGCACAAGGACCAGTCCAAGGAGAATCCTGGAGAAAGAAATGCTTGCTAGAGGAAGAGTGTTAGTAAAATGCCATTTTGATTTCATGATTTGCTAGGAGGACCAGAATTTGCATATGAGCTTGGAACCATAAGGAACAAAGTCCTTGGAGGAGAGGATGATGTCCCTGAGTGACAAATTTGATCAGGATTTGTAGTCCTTTAGCTTGAATTTGTGAATGGTTCTTTTAATTAGTATTGCCCAGTAGTCCGATGAGTCCAGACTCCTCAAGATCCATTTAGCTCCCATCTTAATTGATATAGTGTCCAGATCAAGCAAACCCAGTCCTCCTGCTTCCTTGGACAAGCAACATGTAGACCAAGCAACTTTAGGAACTGAGCTGGTTTGTTCATCATAACCCCAGAGAAAGGACCTGAATATGGATAGAAGTTTTTTAAACTGGTATTTGGCTGGCATCCAACAGGACAAAAAATATATTACTGAAGGTAGCAAGTAATGGTTCAGGATGAAGATCCTGTTTGAAAAGGAATCTTGCTTGTCCCTCCATTTGAAAACTTTTTGTCTGACTTTGTTTAAGACCCACTCCCACCTTTGGTTGAAGGTTATCTTGAATCCCATTGGGATTCCCAAGAGCCTAAAAATTTGCCTGTCTTGTATTTGAGAGCAACCAACAGCAATCACAACAGTAGGAATGTCTCCATCTGAGAGTCTGAACCCTATTTTGGTATGGTTGATGGAGGAGCCACTGGCTAGACAGAAAACAGTTAGACAATCCCAGAAACTACTGGTACTTTGTTCATCATTTGACATGATAGCATTCGTGTCGTCAACAAACTGTTGGAGACAGAGAGGATTAGCAGCCCCAGGTATGTTGATGCCTTTAATGTGCCCTTTGTCTAGAGCATCTTTCACAAGCCATCCCAGAGCATCTGAACTTATAGCAAACAAAAGTGGGGCTACTGGGCAGCCCTGCCTTATGGACCTCTTCAGGGAGATGCAATTAGTCAGTTCACCATTCACTGCTACTTTAGCAAGAGCATTGCCAAAAAGAACTAAAATGAACTTTATAAATTGTTTACCAAAGCCAATATCATGCAAAGACTGAAACACAAAATCCCACTCAATCCTATCATAGGCCTTGTCAAAGTCAATTTTGAAGAACATGAAATGTTTCTCGGACTCCTCAGCATATTCAAAAGTTTCCCAGAGAGTAATAATAGCATCCAATATGAACGTGTCTTTGATGAACCCCTTTTGTTCTGGAAGTATGATGGTCTTCATGATGGGGCTGAGTCTTCTAGCAAGAGCTAAGGCAAAGACCTTATAAGCAGAGGTCAGACAAGTGATGGGTCTCCAATTGTTTACGTCCCCCTTATCCCCTTTTTTGTGTATAAGCTTAATGACCCATGTATTCATTGAGGAGGGGAGGGCTCCTAATTTTAAAGCCTCCTGCCAGACTTTCATCAAGTGAGGTACTAGGAAGTCTTGATACTCCTGATAAAACTCATTAGGCAGGCCATCAATGCCTGGAGATTTACCTTTTTTCATAGCACAAATGGTTTCTTTCAGGTCCTCTTCTTTGAGGGGTTGATCCATCATCTTGGACAGGCCTTGAGGAACCATATGCTTCCTTATTCTTGCAATTTTAGCCCTTGTCTTAGTGATGTCAACCCCCCTTTAGGAGGAGCTGAAAAAACCCTGGTGAAGAAGTTATGAACAGTTTTCAGATTCTCCTGATGAGATTGAGACTCAATTCCAGATTCATCCTTGAGAAAGGGGATGAAGTCCTTAATTATTTTCTTTTTTAACAAGTCGAACATGTTTTTATCAGGAGTATCTATCATCCCAGCCCAGAACTCTCTAGTCCATACTAAGGAGTTTTTAGCAATTAGAAGGTCTTCCTTTCTCAACTTATCCTTGAGGTCAAGAAGTTCAGGGGAGGGACTATCACCACTGGAAGCCTTCTCTAAGTCAGACATGCACTTTTCTATCATCATTCTCCTGCTTTTCCTAATGGTCTTAGCCTTTTCTTTGTAGTCCTTCAAAACTCTTTGAGTCAGTTTCACAGCTTCATCCCAAGCTTTAAAGGCAGACTGTTTTTGACTAAATGCATCATGAAAGACCTCCTTCACTTTCTGTTTAATGCACTTGATGGGCAGGAGAGACTGATCAATGTGATGCCAACCTAATTTGAAGGTGAAAGCTTCTTTGTGGCATTCAAACATCAGTGGACAGTGATCAGACATCAAGAGTGAATTATCTTTCCAACAATTGACATGCCAGTATTCACTGAGAAGACCAGAATTCATATAAATTCTATCAAGTCTGGCAGCTCTGTATGCATTACCTTGTTGTTTGTTAGACCAGGTAAAGCCAGAAGTGGGAGAAGTGTCCATCAGGTTGTGGTGGTCCTTCAGATGGTTCTAGGTAGTCCTTTCATTACCTCCTTTTGTCTAGCCCAATCTGTTCCATCTGTCTTCTATGTCTTCCACCATGTTAAAGTCTCCCAACAGAATACAGGGTTGAGGAAGGACTTCAAGTTCTTTCCAGGTAAAGGATCTCTCTGCAATAGAGTTGGAAGCATATAAAGAGACAATGGTAAAGTTGAAAGGAGAGTCCACACTCAAGGCCACCCAACTATGATTTGAGGAGGTGTGTACCGATTTTACCAATGGGACATATTTTTCAGAGATGGCTATAGCAGCTCCCCCTTTACCATTTGCATGATTTGTACAGTACCATTTCCAATTGGCTCCAATCCTTTGCAAATTAGAAGTCAGGTTGAAGCCAGAGACTTTAAGTTCCTGTAAACATATGAAGTCAGGTTTACAGTTAGAATCCAGTAGCCACCTTTTGATCATGTGGGCTCTGATAGGATCAGTAAGTCCTTTACAGTTCAAAGAGAGGCCTTTGAAGGTAGGTTGCTTCATTTTTTACTGGTTTAGGGGTTTTGCCAGAGACACAGAGGCTTTGTTAGGGTCTTTAGACAAGTCCTTTTTTCTCTTAGCCTTGGAGGAGCTAGAGACAGGCAAAGTTTCCTCTTCTGCTTGAGTCATAGCGATGTTAGAGGAAGGTATTAAAGGAGAGGTAAGGTTGTCCTTAATAGCCATATCATGGGCTTCAAGCTGTTCATCAAAAGACGAGTTAGGGTTATCCAAGGGTTTAGGAAGCTGTTAGCTAGGAATAGTTTCTTCATCAGAGTCTGAGGAGGAGGAGCATCCTTCTTCATGCTCAAGGTTCTGGACTTCCTGCTCAGGCCCAGTAGTGTCCATAAAATCTTTGTCTTTATCCCTTTGGCTGGGCTTGGATATCTTGTTCAGGTCATGATGATCAGCTGGTCCATTCTCATCATTGAATTCTTTGAAAGTGGAGAAGGGTTCAAAGACATTTTCCAGCAAAGGGCTTGGGAAAGTTTTATTTTTCCCTTGTTTGCCAAACTTACCTCCTCTGGATGTGTTCCTCTTGTTGACTGGCTGGAAGCCATCATTCTTATTAGTAGGCTCAGGATCTGTAGTTGTAGTATTCTGTTTAAGCTCATGACAATCCTTGATATGGTGGCCCTGTTTGAAGCATTGAAAGCAAGCATTAGGGAGGTTCCTGTAGCTGATTTTCTGAGAGTGCAGGATGATACCAGTAGGATTTTTAATAGGAACCTCAACTCTCAGCTCCTTACTAACATCAATTTCAATGAGCATCTGGGGGTCCCATTTCGGGTTAAAGCCCCCTCTTGCTTTTTGTCCAAGGACTCTGCTAAGACAGCTTCCAATTTGTTTCAACTAGGGATAGAAGTCTATGGGTAGGTCTGGGAACTCCACCCATACAGGGACTTTGGTAGGTTTAGGACCCCTAGGGTTAAATCCAGGGTACCAGCTGAAGATTGACATAGGAGTATTTTTGATAATCCATTGCCCTTGACTGATAACTTGGAAAGCACTGTCTGGGTCTTCAAAGAAGAACAAATAATAATTGTTTGGGAGGTACTGCACCTGTTCCAGCTTGAGGTTTCTTCCAAACCATTGCTGGTTAGTCCAGGTTTTGAGGGTTTCCAGGGAGGGTCTTAAGCCATGGCAGAGGCCTATAACCACTTTTTGCTTATACTCAAGATCTCTGTAGGGGATAGTAATGCCCTCTTGTTCTAGCTGCTGATCTTCCTGAGTATCCTCTTCATCATTGAGGGGAGATTCCCTGCTTGAGGAGTTAGTGTGCCCATGAGGTGAGCAACCTCTGCCAAAGTCCGTGCCAAGAGTTCCCATGTCATCGCCTGCATACTTTGCATTAGCCTTTGAAAACTCATGGTGTATCTCATATTGCTGGTCATTGTCACCACCGAGGCCCCACAAAGGATTTACATAGGTAGGAGGGAAGCTCAGAGGGCCAGAGGGTCTGAATATAGAATCCATTCCTCCTCTAACAGTCGTTGCATAAGAGGGGAGTTGCCCATGCCCTAACAGGGTTGAAGTATCATTCATGCCTGCAATAGGGAGTTGATCAGAGGACATACCTTGAAGATATCCCGAGCCAGGATGATTCAAGGGTGGTAGCATGCGCGGTGAAGGTCTGTGGGAGCCCAGATTCATCAAGGGAGGAGACATATTCTGCTGGGAGGACCTCGGTTGAGGAACAAGCCCATTCAACAAGGCTTCATGTAGTGCCATGCTGCCCCTCCCCCCATGGGGGAGAGCAGGAGAACCTTCAGGTGCACAAAGTAGGGTGTAGGCAGAAGATCAGTTGAAGGGGAAGCAGGAGAGCTTGATAGGAGAGTTGTATGCAGAAACATGTAGAGCGTCTGTCTCTACATGTCAATGTTAGATAAATGCTTCAGATTCGAAAGGAGAAGACTGCCTTATTAATAAGAAGTCGAGAAAGTATGGAATCTCATGTTCAGTTCACAAGACTCGAAAGCTCGCTTCACACCTATAGGCTAATCTCTCTGCGGGGACGGCCATGTACTTGAAGGAGTTGGGTTCAAAACTTCAAAGGGTGCGCACATGTACTCTGAGTGCAATGCCGCTTGGAAATAAGGAAGCTGCCGCACGGGCCTCTTTGCGCACACAAGCTTCCCCTCTACAGGAAAATCGCTCTCTCACCCTCAAGATTTGCGCTTAAATTTCGAGCCGCAACGGTCTACTGTGTACAAAGTCCTAATATTAATCATTTGCCGTAGCGGCTTGCCACGTCATGTTCTTCTCCCGTTGCGGTTAGCTTTTAGCTGCATGTGTACACGCTTTCAAATGGCACACTGGTAGAGAAGTGCTCACCAAGAATCTTTTCCACCCCTTGTTCACACAACAAAGCGGTAGCAGCACAGTTGCTGACATATGCTACAATAATAGTGAAATTCGAAGGCTTGTGTAGGAGTTGATGTGAGTTGGAAGCATGTGTACGCATGTGTGTATGAGGGAGTAATGCCACGGGAAACCTACTACTTTCGAAAAGGGAGGGGGGGGGGGGGGGGGGGGGGGGGGATGGTGGACCCAAAAGAGTGGAGCTTATGGCTAGACCAATGGACTCTGTGCAAGCAATCCTTGATCCTCTTTCGTCGAACCGTGTAAACCTAACCTTGGTTCCTGGTGAAAATTGAAACTTGAAACTATGAAGCATTTTAGTTCACTTGTGTATTGCAACTACGGCTAGGTTTGGACTGTGGAACCAAAGGGGTGCATTGTTGAAAGGGGTGCATTGTTGAAAGTTAAATGGGGACTTGCATGCAAGGTTGGAGCGGATCCATGAGCACAAGTAAGGATTTGAGAAGAGAAATCGTTGCACGTTGTGCATGATGTTCAAGACAAGCACACTGTTTGTTTGAGAGAAGCTCTACTCCTCACTTGAAGTATTATTGTTGGCTACTATGCGGTATCGGATTAAGCAACCCCCTTGGGGGCCCAACCTAGGTAATGGTCGTGCAGGATGTGATTCTCAATGGCTATGTACGGAGTGCCAAATTGAGTAGATAAGGAGGATTGCATCTTATTTAATAGAATCTTCGAGTCATTACCTCATGGTCATCAATCATTCGCCATGTGCCTTTGCAACAATCAATCAACATGCAAGATAGGCCTTTACAACAAACAATCAACATGTAGGGTAGGCCTCCTAATCAAGTTAACGATCCCTCGGCTCCTTCCATTTTTTTTTGAGAAAGTAGAACTTTAAAATTAGATGAAAAAAAAAGAAGATACAACACACAGCTCTCGGGAAGGGGGAGAGCAGTCCCCATCTTACAACTAATCATGGGGGATTAAATATAGTGTCTCTCATGTAAAACCTTAGGGCTGAAAAAATTTGGGGAATTCGTTTCTTCCGCTTCCGCCATGTCATAGACCTTTGAAGCAGAGTGAAGGAGGAATGTTCTTGGGCATCCTTGACCCGACGGCACATCGACTCTGCAGCTTTGACCAGCTCATGATGGAGTCCAATGGGGTGAGTAGTGGGAGACCCAAAGATACTGGCATTCCTGTTAATCCATAAAGTCCAAATTATTAAACCTCTCCAAATGTTCCAGAGTGGGGCGTCCAAGCCCTTGCTACAACCTAAGAGAAGATGCCTGTATTCCAAAGTTTGATGAGTACAAAAGTAGAAACATTTTTGGATGGGAGACAAGTACTGCTTATTCTCTTTACAATTGAAGAAGAGATGAAGCATCTTCAATATGGAATTTACATCTTGAGCACTTTCCATCACTGATTCCACACTTCAAAGCTTTAGAACCTGTCGATGCCCCTTGATGCAAAAGAAGCCAGAGGAGAGTAATGTGTTTGATGGAGAGGGGGTAGGCCCATAAACACTTAAACCTATAGGACCGTTGTTTGCTGCTCCACTTTATTTTCCATTTAGTGTTGAGTTTCTTCTTTAGGTCTTCACTGTAGAGTGCGCAGGTGATGGAGAAGGTAGGAAAGAAGAGTACGCACACACACTAACACACACCGAGAGACACACACACAATCGTTACCCTGCAGCAGCCATTCAACGTGCTGCTCTCACTCTTCTTCTTTTTTGAACTATTATCCAAAGTATATGTACAACATAGTATAGTCAGTGTCCGGCCGCCCATAGCACTGAAGGAGTACGAGCGGAAGTGCGACGCGAGAGAGAGTGCCAGAAGAAGAGCACGACGATATGGTGAACTTGCTCTACTGTAATGTGTAGAGCATAGTGAGTTCTTATTAGGTTTTTACAAAAGAATATGTGTACATACCTGGCGGCCTGCCCACTTACCTGGGCGACCACATTGGGCTTCATACCCCAACAACCTCCCACTTAAAGTCCAATGTGGTACTTTAAGTGTGAGAGAAGCTACTATACAAGCTAATATACAAGAGATGTAGAGAAGTGATGTACTACCCTACACCTAACTGCTTGAGAAAATGCGCAAAGCTCTCTGAGGGAAGTCCTTTTGTAAGTAGATTAGCAGGATTTTCTGTGGTGTGAACTTTGACAAGCTGAAGTTGCTTATCCTCGAGCATTTCCCTGATGAAATGATACTTCACATCCACATGCTTTGTCTTTGAGTGATAAATTGGATTGCGAGCCAATTGTATAGCACTTTGACTATCACAATATAACACAGGCATCTCTTCTTTGATTCCCAAATCTGTTACTAGTCGATTAAGCCAAATTGATTCTTTGCATGCCTCTGATGCTGCAACATATTCAGCCTCTGTAGTAGACTGAGTAACACAATCTTGTAATCTAGAACGCCATGATACTGCTCCACCAGCCAATGTAAAGACATACCCTGACGTAGACCTTCGGTTGTCTAAGTCACCTGCATAATCTGAGTCTCTAAAACCCTTTACACTTAGCTCCTAACTCCCATAGCATATACGCATACTCTTTGTAGCTTTCAGGTATCTCAATATTCCTTTCACTGCCTCCCAATGTTTCTTGCCTGGGTTTGACATGTATCGACTTACTACTCCCACTGCAAATGTGTCTGGGCGAGTAGCAATCATTGCATACATCAAACTACCCACTGCAGACGCATATGGAATCTTATCCATTTCAGCCTGTTCTTCCTCAGACACAGGACAATCTTGTTTGCTAAGTTTCACATATGGTGGCAATGGAACACTCAGTGCCTTTCCCTTCTCCATATTGCAACGTTGCAAAACCTTGTCAATATACTCTGTTTGAGATAACCAAATCAACTTCTTTGATCTGTCTCTCTCAATGCGCATACCAAGTATATGACTTGCCTCACCCATGTCTTTCATGTCAAACGATTTTGCCATCTTTGACTTCAAAGCTGAAATTTCTTCCAAGTGCTTGCCAGCAATCAACATGTCATCCACATACAAAATAAGGATCAGCCAACTGCCATCCTTAGCCTTCTTTGTATATAGACAGTGATCGAACTCACTACATTTGTAGCCTTGAGAAAGCATAAACTTGTGGAATTTATGGTACCATGCCCTCGGTGATTGTTTTAAGCCATAAAGACTCTTTAACAACTGGCATACCCAATCTTCCTTGCCTTTCTCAACAAACCCTTCTGGCTGCTGCATGTAAATTTCCACAACTAAATCACCACGCAAGAACGATGTCTTGATATCCATTTGGTGCAACACCAAATCTAATATGGCAACCAATGCAAGAAAGCATCTCAATGTAGTCATCTTGACCACCGGAGAGAAGACTTCATCAAAGTCAATGCCTTGTTCTTGCTTAAAGCCCTTGGCAACAAGCCTTGCTTTGTACTTTGGCTGACTATCATGAGTGGTGATCTTATATCTGTAAACCCATTTACAAGGTAGAGCCTTTTTGCCCTGTGGTAATTTAACTAGCTTCCATGTCTTGTTTTTATGCAGAGCTGTCATCTCTGACTGCATGGCCAATTGCCAATTCCCGGAGTCCTTCATTTGCACTGCTTCCTTGTAACATGAAGGCTCATTGCAATCAGTCAACATGACATAGTTCATAGATGGAACAAACCTATCAGGAGGTCGCGTGACACGTCCAGATCTACGCACAATAGGTGTCTCACGCTCAGCCACAACCTGTGGTTCCACTCTATCCTGCCCTTGCTCCTCTTGAGCCCTGACATTTTGTCTTGCACGTGCAGGTCCATCTTCTTGGAAGACAACTCTTCTAATCTCCTCAACCCTCTCTGGTTTAGAATGATATTTGAATTCATTAAAGTGAACATCATTGCTGCGGACAACCTTTCTGGATTCGGGATCCCAAAGTCTGTACCCCATCTCACCAGAATTACCATAGCCTAGAAAGATGCACTTTCTACTCTTTGGCTCAAGTTTGTTCCTAAATTCCTTTGGAACGTGAGTATATGCCTCACAGCCAAAAACTCTGAGATGCTTGTATGAGGGCATTTTGCCTGACCATACCATCTCTGGCACTGAATCCTTCTGCAAAACCTTGCTAGGAGATCTATTTACAAGATGAACAGTTGTTGATACAGCTTCAGCCCAAAACCCATTTGGCAGCTGTGCATTAGACAACATACTTCTGACCTTCTCTTGTATGGTCCTATTCATCCTCTCAGCAACACCATTTTGAGGAGGATTGTAAGGAGCAGTAAGTTCATGTTTTATATCTTTTGACTCACAAAAGTCCTGAAAGGCCTTTGAAACATACTCTCCACCATTGTCAGTGCGTAAGCATTTAAGCTTCTTGCCACTCTGATTCTCCACAAGTGTCACAAACGTTTTGAAAACACTAAACGCTTCATCCTTGTGCTTGAGAAAGTAAACCCATACTTTCCTCGAGTAATCATCTATAAATGTCATAAAGTAAGAAGCTCCCCCTAGAGATAGGTTAGGCATAGGTCCACACAAATCACTACGAACAAGTGCCAACTGTGTATCTCTTCTACTGCTTCTATGCTTATGTGGCTGCTGTGTTTGCTTACCATACAGACAATGTTCACAGAATTCAAAATCATTAAATGAAAAGCCAGGCAAATAACCAGAACGAGACAAGATTTCCATTCCCTTCTTGGACATATGTCCTAACCGGCTATGCCACAAAGAAACGTTCGGCTGCTCGGTTACATTGATTACATTTTTAGAGACATTTGATACATAAATCATGTAAAGTCCTCCAGACTTTACTCCATGTGCTACTGTCATATAACCCTTGGATATCTTCCACATGTTTTGTCCAAAAGTGGTGACGTAGCCAGCATCATCAAGTAAACCTGTGCTGATCAAGCTCTTTGTAATTGTGAGAACATGTCTCACATTCTTCAGCGTGAAAGAAGAGCCATTCTGAAACTTCAATTGTACATCTCCAACACCTAAGATCTCACATGTCTGCCCATTGCCTAGCCGAACATGATCTTTAGTGGTCACATAAGAGGTAAACCACTCCTTGTTTGGAGACACATGAAGTGATGCCCCTGAGTCTATAATCCAGTCACTCAGTGCATTTCCATCAGATGCTGTAAGAAGAGCTGAGTGCATTGTATTCTTCAAGAAGTAGATGTCTCCTGACACTAGACTGTCATCCTCTGCAACAGTGTTTGTCACATTTATTTCTTGAATCTTCACTGAGGACTTGTTCTTCTCACCATGGTCTTCAACTTTCTCTTTGCCTTTTTCTGCTTTCCATTCTCTGCAGTCTCTTTTCATGTGACCCTTCTTGCCACAATTGTAGCATTCTATGTCACTCTTGCCTTTAGCACTGCGGGACTTGCTACGAGACTGATTTCTCTTTCCACCTTTGTACTTTTCTTTGGTCCTTCCCCTGACAACTAAGGCTGTTCCTTTGCCTTTGTCCATTGTCTTTCTATTGGTTTCTTCAGTAAGCAAACTTCCTTCTACACCTGCTATGTTCAAACCATCTGGAGGTGCAGAATTACTCAAAGTTGTGCAAAAAGTGTCCCAACTTTCTGGCAATGTGATCAACAGGAACATAGCTCTAACAGGTTCATCAAACTTGACACCTTGAGCTGACAACTGACTATAGATTGTGTTGAATTCATTCAGATGATTGGACATAGCTGTCCCTTCTTTCATCTTCAAGTCAACAAGCTTCTTAAGCCAGTATACCTGTGAAGTTGCACTCTGCTTCTAATAAAGATCACTCAGCTTTCACCATGCTTGATAAGCCGAAATCTCGTCTGCTACATTGAAGTAAACGCTTTCTGCCAAAGTCAGCATAATGGTAGAAAGTGCCAATTCATCCATTTCGCTCCATTCATCTTCGTCCATATCTTCTGGTTTTATCCCCTTGAGCTTTATAGGTTTTATCTGCTTCTTCCACAATGGGAAATTGGTTCCATCCAGCTTCTTGATATTGTAAAGAGCTGTGTCCTGTGATCCAGCCATAGCTACGCTTCACAGTAGTTTACTTTCCTGGGAAAAATTCGGCAGAGTTTCCCCTGTAAACTGACCTCTGAACCAATATCAACCTGTCAAATGAACCAAGAAAGCTTCAGATTCTGCAGAAATTTTGGCAGAGTCTCCTTTGTAAAATGGCTCTGGTGTACTAAAAACTGACCAAAAAAACAGCTCAAAAAACCAGTGTCTCTCTAACACTGTAAGCTGTGGGTAAACCTGTCCTGCACCTGTACTGTCTCTGACTGTCCTGTCACTATCCTGTAAGCATAGACTGGGACAATGCCTCAATGACAGTAAAGCAAAGATGCAATCCCAACTGTCTAACTCACAGTCAATACATCCTAGCTGCCTATCTAAGGGTGCTCCAGGGATCGCTCCAAGACCTATATTACCGAAAGGATCTCAACATTCGAGAATCCCCCAGCTCAATAAAACCTCACTCGACCCTCAACAAAGGCTGCAGTAAATCTGACAGTACATAGACTTCCCACAAAGTCATACATCCACAAATTTCCCACTGTATGCTGTAACCACTGCGGCGGTTGTTTGCTGCGTGACTCACAGCCAACAAACCCTCAACAGACATACATCATCTCTGACAATACATCCCATGTGGAAGTACCTGCAATGTCAGGATGAAATCTGGAATATCAAGCAGCAAACACAAGCTACCTGATGAACTAGTGGATGTCGCCTACAGTTTGTGTGTAGATGCGCCCGTGTCGTATGTGACACGCCTCCAAGAACTGTGAGCCGTCCTTCGATGTGTAGACATGAAGGGGATCGGGGAGCACCACAGACGGAGAGTGTGAGAGAGAGAAGGAGACACACGACACACAGATATGGGTGGGGAGACTCAAAGAGTGAGCAGCCCCCTATACACTTATGCTATGTATAAGGTATACAAGTCAGTGGGCGCCCAGACTCTGGGCGGCCGGGCAAGGCACATACGCCTATACCCTAACAACCTCCCACTTAAAGACGACTGTGCCTTTAAGCAAGGGAACCTAGTCTAAAGACTACAAAAGGTGAGAGAAAACCGCTCTCAACCAATGCCCACTGGCTGGCTGTGATCGTGTGCATCCGGCTGTCCTGCTCCCGTGTAAGTCCATACACCACAAGACGTACCGCACACGTACTGCAAGTATGTACGCAATACTTGCATATCTCCCTCGTGCACTATGCCATCATCAGTCAGCAAACGATTGACAACCCCAACTGCAAATTCTCCCACTGCAGCTGCGATATCCGGTCTCAAGATCAACATCTCATACATGAGACCACCGAATGCCGATGCAATGCTAGCGGCCCTGCGAGCTCTACGGAGCATGCATCAACATATATATCCCTGGCAATAGGTATCTCTGACTGACAAGGCGTGTCAGCCACATGCATCTCCTGACTGTCCACAAAAGAGGCATCAACCTGTCGTGCAACCTCAGAGCAAACCAGCTGCTCTAGGTGTCTGCTGGAAGACATATCCTACACAACTATATCCCCATGCTCACTGTCGAGCATAGAAAGGAATGACTGCATAATCGCTGACATCTCAGTCTCCTCTGCAATCATCCACTGCAAACATGACCACTCAATCTGCTGTGACTCACTAGAGCTCTCATGCTCTAACTCCGTATGCATAGACTCTTGCACAACGTCCTCCTGTCGTGACTCACTAGAGCAAGACCGCTCTACCTGTCTATCCTGCATAGAAGTATCTCGCAGAACTGACTCTCTGCTTTGCTCAGTCACTAGCAAAGCATGCATGTCTGACTTTGTCACCTCTCTGTGTGACTGCTCAAGTCGTGCCCCAACTGTGTGCACAACGAGCTCACTACTCTGCACTCCATGCAAAGCATCCTGCAACCCATAAGCAAAAGAGACTCGTCTACTCTCTCGCTCTCTACCTGGCTGCATGATCACAGAGACAACACCGTCTCTCCCGTAATCCACATGCAATGGGTAACCTGTACCACTCCTGGCACCTCTCGCAATCACTAGCGAACCCAAATGCATCACAAAATCTCGCTCTCGTAGTGAAATCTGACATCCACAATCTCTAAGCTGACCAATCGAGATCAAACTCACTGTCAAATCTGGTACATAGCGCACATGTTGTAACAAGTAAGATGCACCACTCGGTAATGACAGTCTCACATCTCCTGCACCTGCTATCGCATGCACCGATCCATCAGTCAAACGTACACTGCCAAGCATCCCGCTAGAATAGCTACAAAACCATTCACGATGCGGCGTGACATGAAACATAGCATCTGCATCTAGCAACCACTGCGAAGGGAGTGCACTATCCACATGTATAGCATCTCGTGCATAACTCAAGGTAAAAGTGACATCCCCGTCACTAGTATACTCCGACACTACATCTGCCTCAACTGTCAAAGCAACTGAGTCCATGGCATCACTACATACATCTCTGAGACTGCCATGTCTCCTACGATGTCGCATACGACGAAAACAGCGCCGTCTAACGTGTCTAGAATGACCACAATACCAACATATCACCTGTCGGCGTACTCGTGAATGTACATGTCTCGCACAAGTCCTTGATGACTCAGATCTATCATACATATCATGTAATCTGCGCCAAAGTGCTCTCGAAGTAGTCTCATACATAACAAGAGCATATACAGATTCCGCAAGGTGCAAAGAGAGTGTAGATAGTGCCATCTCCTCTAGCTCCTGCCACTGATCGTCAGACATGTTTGAAGGTCTACCTGCATCACCACTCAATGGTCGATGCAACCCTCGTTGTGTCAATGCATCAAGCATACACTCTCTCCATGCTGCAAAGTCTGACCCATCAAACACGCGCATCTGTGAGAGGTCACGATCTAATCGATCACCTGTCTCTGCCATGAGCACAATGTAGCAAACTAGAAAGCAAAACCACCTCACCAACAACACCTGAAAACTGTCTACCAATATGGCCAGAAACACAATGTAAAACCTGTGAGACACACTCCAAAATAGAGCTCCCGCAATGTCAATACAAGCCTCGCCTGCTCTAGTATAACACTGCAATCAAACGCACTACTTACAAGACGCATTCATGACGACCATAACCTTGTGCATAATCTTCACCGAATCAGCCTTGAAATTCAGCCCAAAATTACAAAATTCTCAGCCCTCTTGCATGGCCAAAAACAGTCTGTAATTCAGCCTCACACTACCAACCGTAGCGCATAAAGAATCAGCCCAAAACTTCTCCAAGAAGTTATGACTTGTTCGGTCTGAAGATCACCTGCACACACGCCGTCATAGAGTATACATCTGTGAGCTAATCACCAAGCCCACACTGTGCGGTATCGATGCATACACTTGCACAAATCTCCCACCTGCAGAGAACACCACACGCAAATGCTGAGTGCAATTGGCAATCTCTACCTAGATCGCATAAATGATGCGCATAAAACTCCTGGGAAAATTTTGCCAGAGTTTTGTCAGTAAAATGGCCACAAAACTAGTAACCAAACTGACTACACGCTCAAAACCATGAGCAACCAAAGCGCATCAAATCACACTCCAAATGCATACACCAATCTCCACACTTTGCATACATCATTGCAAACACCTGCAAATCTAGTACACAAATATCTGCTCTACCTGTGACTGCCAAAAAATACGCTCGAGGCATACATTGCCGAGCTCAAAATGCAATCACATTAGTCTCCCTGAGCATCAAACCACATAAGGCATACATTGTATCCTCCCACCTGTGAGGAAACTTGCAGCAAATATCACTCTCACATCTGGGAGCAAACCATGTGTGGAATCCTCGACACACAATAAACAACTGCTGCAGCAGAAAATTCAGCGTTCAGAATTTTAAAATTCTGATATGAAGAGCGCGTCCGGAGCGTGCCAAAACCCCAAGGTAGACTCTGGGATCGCATGTATCCGAGTCCGGGTGTGAAAGCTATGTCAAAAACCTCCGTTTCGGCCCAAAAACGCAGCATAAACTGCCAAAAGAGGGCTGAAAAATGCAGCTCCTCAACCGTAGCTCGAATGGCTTCGAAAGGGGGGTAAAGCGCCAGGACACCTGGTGGAAACGCTCTCGGAAAGCTGAATTTGCTGATGCCGAAGTCGAAACCCTGTTTGCACTCTTGAAAGTGCGCGCGCGCGGACGCGATTTCGGGAATGAAACTGGCTCTCCGCTGTCGTCGTGACTGTGCACACACGTGCTCCCTCCGCACCTACGCTCTGATACCAATTGAAGGGGATCGGGGAGCACCACAGACGGAGAGTGAGAGAGAGAGAAGGAGACACACGACACACAGATATGGGTGGGGAGACTCAATGAGTGAGCAGCCCCCTATACACTTATGCTATGTATAAGGTATACAAGTCAGTGGGCGCCCAGACTCTGGGCGGCCGGGCAAGGCACAGACGCCTATACCCCAACAAGACAGCCACAAATCAACACTCTGGGAGTGTCGATATCGTCAGCACCTGCAGTCGTAGGCCGAAAACCCCAAATTTGCAGAGTCGGATCTGCACCCGCTGAGACCACGTAGTCGAAAATGACCTGCGTAGAACTTTGTCGAAGCCGAACGGTGACCGAGATGACCTCAGAATGAAATTCTGAGCACACCTAGCCCTATGGGCTATCCCACAAGGTTTGGGGCCGTGTCTTTGCCTGTCGAATTTCACTCCAATCTGAGTTGGTGACTCTAGCCTCCTGCAGTGCTGCCCCGAGCCTCGATCTGAGCTCTGATACCAGTTGAAGGAGTATGAGCGAAAGTGCGACGCGAGAGAGAGTGTGAGAAGAAGAGCATGACGATATGGTGAACTCGCTCTACTGTAATGTGTAGAGCATAGTGAGTTCTTATTTGGTTTTTACAAAAGAATATGTGTACATACCTGGCGGCTCGCCCACTTACCTGGGCGACCACATTGGGCTTTATACCCCAACAAGCACAACGGACATATTCTTTAACACTCCCGCTCAAGCTCAGAATGAGCTTGCATATGATGGATTCCCAATGCCTCACGAAAGTAGCAAAACTTCTCCTTTCCAAGAGCTTTTGTAAATATATCCGCAACTTGATCATTTGTCTTCACATACACCAAATCAATCTCACCTGCCAAAACTTTTTCTCTAATGAAGTGATAATGTGCTTCAATGTGTTTGGTGTGAGCATGGTAAACTGGATTCTTTGCCAACATGATGCTGCTAATATTGTCACAATATATAATGACACTGTCAAGATTGTCAAAACCAAAGTCTACCATAAGTACTCTCAACCATGACTCTTCACATGTTGCCAAAGCTGCTCCACGATATTCAAAATTTCTGTACTTGATAATGCTACAGTTAATTTCTTCTTGCTACTCCAACTTATCATACCATTGCCAATGGAAAATGCATAACCACTTGTAGATCTTCTATCCATAAAATCTCTTGCCCAATCTGCATCTGTGTAAACCATAAAGACAAAACTTCCCATTCTTTTCATAAAACATTCCATAACTGACAGTGGCTTTCACATATCTCATAATCCGTCTCACTGCATCAAGATGACTTTTACATGGCTTTTGCATGAATTGACTCACAACACCCACTGCATAACTCAAATCTGGCCTTGTTATTGTCAAGTAAATAAGACTTCCAACCATCTTGCGATACATAGTGACATCCTCAATGTAATGTCCATCATTAATCAACTTCACCTTTTGATCAAGAGGTGTATCAACCGGTTTGCACGCTGTCATTCCATACTTCTCAAGCATATCCAATGCGTGGTTGAATCTCTCAACAAACTCTTCTTGACATGCAAAATTTGCTCATCATGACTTCCAATGAGAATCAAGTCATCAACATAGATAACAAAGATACTTTTCAAAAGATTAAGGAGGTTATATCCATCTCTCACCAAAGGCAAAAAGCTACTGCTGACAAGCACAGAAGGGCCTCAACATTCAAAGAAAATGATTGGGTCTTACTTAAGTTTCCTAAGGCTTGATTGAGGCAAACGGCGAGCAAAAATCCTACGGGCCATCAAAAGTATTATGTTAAGCTAGCAAAAAGATACTATGGTCCTTTCCAAATCTTGAAGCCCATCAATGAGACGGCTTACCAACTCATGTTGCCCAACCATTGGCTCATACACAATGCCTTTCATGTGAGCCTACTTAAGCGATACATAGGAGAGCCACCAAGTGAACCAATTATCGAAGACCCTCCCGAAGTTGAAGACCAAGAAGAGGTGCTACAACCCGAAGCTATTCTTCGGCATGAAGACAAGGTACTAAGCCATGGTAAGATTATCCGAAGGTATGTAATTAAGTTCAAAAATTATCCTTTTGAAGATTCTAGATGGATGCAAGGAATACAGCTTAAGGATAGTATGAACCTTGTCAATGCTTATAATGCTGAATTAGAGTAAGCAAATGTACAAATTTCTTTTAAATAACCCATGTTTTTGTCTTATAAGCCTAGTTCTCTTTTTAATTGTGCACAAATCTAAATAGTATGCATGCTTAGAATCATGTTTATGATGGCAATGTCTCTCAAACACTAAGTAGAATTTGTCACTCTACTTTGGGAGAATGAAATGGACTAAAGAGCAGACATGCTGGCGGCAGCTATGTCTCCCAAGCACCAAATGGATCGGTCATCCATCTTGGAAAGATGTCGTAGGGTAAAAAGGGATCCTCTATCCGCTAAGTAAGATTGACTTATGACTAATGATTTATCTCTTCTACCCCATTGTCGAGGATGACTATGATTTCAAGAGAGGTAATGTCATAAAATCTAATATCTAACCAACCCAATATATTTTCTCATATCAAATTGATCATTTAATGTGGGAGAATAAACGAGAACAATATTAAGATATGGACATGTGCTTGTAGATCTATCTCAGCACGGGGCCAATGGTAAAGGGGCCCAAATGAGAGATGGTCTATCAAAGAGCAAGGCTAACCAATGGAGCATAAGACCTTAGGGTTAGCTTCATTGAAGACCTCCAATAGTTAGTGTTAAAAGTCCTTTGACCTTAGGTAAGCTAGGGCTGAGCTTGAGGTGGGAACCCGGCCCAAGGTTAAGGTGCTTGAGGTGCTTGTTGTGCTTGATGACTGAGGTGCTTGAGGTGCTTGATGACGGAGATGCTTGAGGTGCTTGTCATGCTAGGGTTGTACTTGAGATGGGAACCCGGCCCAAGCTTGAGGGGCTTAAGGGCCAAGCTTGTGGTGGGAACCGGGCCTAAGGTTGAGGGGCTTGTGGTGTCAAAAAGTCAATCGTCAATCCCTACAAGGAGGGGGCGAGCCCTACATGAGGGGGGATGAGAGAGAACACACACACACACACACACTCACTCAGGGCAAGCTTGGTACAAAGAAATCAAGAGGGACACTTGTCAAGTTCCTCCTCATGTTGCCCTCATGGTGTGCTTGGAGCCTATTGGTTGTCCACCCAAGGGGTCCAATGATAAATTAGAAGATTTAATTAATTGTTTTTGCATTTATCAAGTCCTCTCTCTCAAAGGGGAAAGGGGGACACTTGCCCCAAGGCTACCCTTGTTGCTTGATTTACTCCTGCTTGTGATTGGCTAGGCATGAAGGGGTCCAATGAGCTTCAAGAATGAGCTACAAGGGGGAGGGGGGGGGGGGGGGGGGGGGGGGGGGCAAAGAAGCTAGGGGCTTGCTTGAGGGGTATACTCCCCCCCCGCCCCACCACACACACACACACACACACACACACACTCATTGTGTGAAGTGCAAAGTGCTAGAGCTCCCTCTCCTTCTCCAAGCAAGTAGAGAGGTTGAGAGCCTACACCAACACTCTTGGCTATGGAATGCAAATCCAACCAAGAGACATGCTTCAATGCTTAAGCTTGCCATCTTCTCCATCTTCATTATTATGCTATTATGTATGCTAGCAACAAGAGTGATGATAAGTGAGGAACTAGTTCTTTCTCCTATGAAATGTTTCTTCTTCCTCTTCCCTACCCTCATTCCCTGCTAGCTCTCTCCACCTTCGAACGTGTTTGAGGTCTTGGGACTGAGGCTTGGGATAGTTAAAGGCTAAAGCTTTCCACAAAGTTTATGTTATGCTCGTGATGCATGAAGCTTTCCATCTTCATTGCATCACCTAGGTCACAAGGAGCACAAAGATTGTATTGTAACAAGTCTCTCTTAATGGGAGAAATCAAAATACAAATGCCTATTGGAGGGGGGACCGGCTCCACATAAATCCGGTCCTCAACTATTGTCATGTTCTCTAAATTCTCTCTCTTGCAAAAGTATTGTTCATGCCAAGTTAACTAACTGCTATGTTTATGTTGTTCTCTTCAATTATGATCACCCGCTATGCTCACAAAGTAATTTCTCAAAAGTACTCTCATTAATTTCCTCTACTCTCAAGTTAATAGACAAATTTCATTACAAATGACACCTATATACTCATCATAAGGAGAATCAAGAAGCAACATACATAATGGAGAAGCAGTCAATCCTTTTGGAGAAGGGACCCTCTCAACAACAACAGGTAAAACCTTTGAGAAGCATTTCCCTGTCTTGGCGGACGTAAGAAGTGCACCTTTCGGATCAAGATCGAATCTAGACTTTAGCTGTTCTTTGACTCTATCAGGTTCAACATTAGCTAAATTATTATTATTTATAACTGGTATGATAGTCAGATCAACCTCAAATGTTAAGTAAAAATTAACCTCTTTCCCTTTCCACCTAGAGCTTGTTGAGATACTGAGGCTGTCCATGGCCCTTCTTGATGGTGCCTGTGAGTTCAAGAAGGCGATCAACAAGGGTGGATCTATCGTGGTCAATGTGGATGATGATGGAAAAGTTTTGAGTAACGTCAGGAGGTAATCATTGAGGTTGATGTGAGGAAGGCACGCTGCAGCAGATGTGGTGGCGTAGTTTTTGTCTGGTGATTGTGAGGATAAGAGATGCCACACTTTTGTGAAAGCACGCCACTAGTACACTGCATGGGTGTTGTTGCCTCAAGCCTCCGGTCCTCTCAACGAGCTCATGTTTGTGTGTGTGTGTGTGTGTGTGTGTGTGTGTAGCTAGCTGAAGAGCGAGAGAGAAAGTTGATAGCCGTTATTAGAGAGATAAAAAAAATGAGAAGTATTGATCAACAAAGAGCAAAGAGAAGGGGGTGTGTGGGGGGGTTGCAAAGCAAAACTGCTACAGCCGCAAGGATGTGGGAGCGAGTTGTTCGAGTGGTCGTTTATGGGTGTTCTGGCAGCTTCAGCTGCATGCCAACTGATGAAGTGGAGAGAGAGAGAGATTTACTGCCGCACGTAATTAGTGACGAGGGCCTGCATGGTGAGCAACTGGTCGTCAGAGGAGGAGATCATTTGGTTGGTGGTGGTAGGAAGAAAGAGAGAGTGAGAGGGTGATTTTGCTTATGTGTTTGTATGGGCTGGAAGACCACATGAGCTGGAGTCGCTTGTTAAGTGAGAGTAGAGGAGAAAAGTGAGAGAGAGAGGGAGTTTGCTGGCGGTTAGACACAACATGAGAGAGAGAGAGAGAGAGAGAGAGAGAGAGAGAGAGAGAGAGAGAGAGAGAGAGAGAGAGAGAGAGAGAGAGAGAGAGAGAGAGAGAGACCACATGAGCTGGAGTCGCTTGTTAAGTGAGAGTAGAGGAGAAAAGTGAGAGAGAGAGGGAGTTTGCTGGCGGTTAGACACAACATGAGAGAGAGAGAGAGAGAGAGAGAGAGAGAGAGAGAGAATGTTGGGTGCATGGCAGGATGCTATTGTTGGTCCGTGTCAAAAGCGTGTTGGATTGCCGTCGATGCGACATCAACCCCTTTCGTTCGTGGCATCCCCAATAGCCATGCTAAACGGGCTCATGGTGGAGTTATGAGTGCACCTTGATAAGTAGGGGAGCTGCACTATGATGAGCTCATGTGGATAGTGATGAGCCGATAACCTCCCCAATCAGCAACTCAATCAAACCTTGTTATTATTTATTATCAATAGTATCACGATTATCTTGGGGCTATGTTGCACGGGCAGGAAAAGAAGATGACTGTCTATTCTAGCTCACCCAAAAGCACTAGGTCTTGGAATTAATCCAACAACACTACATTTTCTTCTTCTACTCCTACTATGAAAATATAAGGCTTGATGCACAGTTCTATAAAGTTCTCTCTCATCACGAGAGATTGTTCCTTTGATGATAAAGCTTCTTTTATTCTTTGCTCCATGCTAATTTGTATTAACTAAACTTCTAATCAAGCTAATCTTATTTTAAGTAAATCACATAACCATTCTATGCACCTATAAAAAGAAAATAGTCAAGTTAAGCATCATGCTAATAAACTAAGTAAAGTAAGCAAACTTAGCTGGGGAATTTGATTTGTCGTCACGCGCATCGTGAGCATGTTTCTAGCATTTCAAGGAGTGTTTTTGCAAGGTCTGATACCACTGCTGCGAACAAAAGCGCGGTTGCCTTGCAAAATACAAAAATAACATGCTACAATCCATAAACAAGCGAATCTGCATACCTGACAACTCGCACAAGCACATAATCCAAGCTATACGCGAATAGAGGGAGACACGGAATGGGATAGAGCGTGAGAGCACGTGCAGGCGCACCTCCTAGAGTGGAGTGCTACATTGGCACGGCGAGAGAGAAGAGAGGAGAGGAGAGAAGAATAAGACGATGCTAGGTGCAATCTCCCCCCATGCAAGAGTCAGCATTTTCCTCTTGCATGTATTTCATTTATAGATTCTTCAATGCTCAAAATGAATACACATTGGCCAGCCGACACAAATGACCATAGCTCCTAATGAGCACTTGAGTAATAAATGTACATATCCCTTATCCATAACAAAAGATTTTGGATAAACTTGTGGGAAAAGCGAGTTGAGAATTTTGGTAACTTGAGTCTTGTGGATATGTAAACACATTTTAGGCAACTATATGAGCAACCAAATGTTGAAAAATTTCCATTTTATGGTTCACTCTCATGTATGCCCTCTTTCTTTACTATCGAGGATATATGCAGTGGGCTTGAAAAGTTGGCCACTCGCAAAGCGGGAGATCTTCAACGTATCAAGCTAGAAATGATTAACTTGAGTCTTGGGGGTATGTACACACATTGTAGGCAACTATATGAGCAACCAAATGTTAAAAAAATACCATTTTATGGTTCACTCCTGTGTATGCCCTCTTTCTTTACTATTGAGGATGTATGCAGTAAGCTTGAAAAGTTGGCCACTTGCAAAGCGGGAGATCTTCAAGGTATCAAGCTGGAAATGATTAAATGGACAAGGGATTTTACATATGAGTAGATGTGTGATATGTTCAACCTTGCCCTTCAACATGGTATGCTTTGTGATTGGAATAGTGATTGGGTCAAGCCTTTGCATAAAGGAGGAGATGTAAAGAATGTAAATAACCACCAAACTATAAAGACTGGGTCTCTTAGGGAAAAGTTGTTTGGGTGCATAATGGAGATAAAATTGAGTGATGGGCTAAAGAGAATGGCAAGCGTGCAAAAGGACAAGCGGGTTGTAAGGTTTCCAGTTTTCGAAACCTTAAAAATTGTAAAATTAAATTGAAAACCACTGTTGAAGGATTCAAACACGGCTAATGTTGTATTTTTGGAATCATAAGCAGAGCTTTACTATGGTTAGTAATTTTCAGAATCAGAATCCGATAAAAACTGGAAAAGTTACAGACCTTGGAAGGTTACAATAAGAATTCAATTAGTTAATAAAAATTGGATGGTTTCAGTAATAATTATTAACAAAGACTTCTTATCCTAAGGTTCTAAAATTAACTGATATTTCAAATTTTCATCATTAGAAATCTGCAAAATCAACCAAAATCGATTCTGGAAGGTATGGAGGCAGTGTGGAGCTGGGGGAAACCTGTCAGAGACAGGTTTAGCAGCAGTTGGCGCCATTTGCAAGCTGGGGGCCTGCTTGGGGTGTCTAAACCTGCCAGAAACTGCCAGGTGCCCAAAAAAAGCTTCATAAAAATTTAGACTCGGAGCCTTGACACACTCTCTGTCTCTCATCTAGAGAGAACGCTATGCAGAAATCACTAGAGATTAAGCTCTAGTTGATTAACCTAAACGGTAATTAGCATAATCCTTCTTAATTAGGAAGGCTAGATTAGTCTATTTTGTTAATAAATTAAAGATTAGACCTATGTATCCTCATAAATCCCCTCTTAATCAAATATTCTCTGCTGATTGTTATAATTAAGCTTGGAAATGTTAAGCTAATTAATTATCCAATCATATTAGGGCTGAAATTAGACAAATTAACCATAAAATAATGGTAAATATATTAATTAAGCTTTGATTAAGTTGAGGTAATTATCAGAGCTGCATTAAACACTCATTAAGCTAGGAAAACTATCCTATAATTTTCTGAGTAATTTTCATAATTAATTAGGCAGAATTACACTATTTTTTAAAGAGAAAATTAAAGGGGAAAATAATCAAATTGATTCAAAATGCTTTGAGCTATTTATCAATGGTTAATTATATGTTAGGAAACCCGTGATAATTATTTCAAGCTCAGATCATTAATTTACCTAATTACTTTAGCAGAAGTACTCTGTTTTTAAGACAAATTAAATAGGGGAAATTCGTAAATTGATTCAAAATGCTTTGAGCTATTTATCAGAGGTTAATTATATGTTAGGAAATTTGTGATAATTAGGTCAATCTGAGATAATTAATTTATCTAATTACTTCAGAAGAAATACTATGTTTTTAGGACGTATTAAATAGGGAAAATTAGTAAATGGACTCAAATTGATTGGATATATTTATCAGAGGTTGATTACATGTTGAGAAACCTGTGATAATTATTTCAAGCCCAGAAAGCTAAATGATCTAATTACTTTAGAAGAAATACTCTGTTTTTAGGACAAATTAAATAGGGGAAATTAGCAAATAGATTCAAAATGATTTGAGTTATTTATCAGAGGTTTATTATATGTTAGGAAACAAGTTATAATTATCTCAAGCTTAGATAATTAGTTTATCTAATTACTTTAGTAGAAATACTTTGTTTTTAGGACAAATTAAATAGGGGAAATTAGTAAATAGATTCAAAATGATTTGAATTATTTATAAGAGGTCAACTATATGTTAAAAAACCCGTGATACTTATGTCAAGCCTAGAAAAATAATTTATCTAATTAATTTAGCAAAAATACTCTGTTTTCAGAAAAAATTAAATAGGGGAAATTAGCAAATAGATTTAAATTGATTTGAATTATTTATTAGAGATTAATTACATGTTAGGAAACCTGTGAGAATTAGGTCAAGCTCAGATAATTAGTTTATCTCATTACTTTAGAATAAATACTCTATTTTTAGGACAAATTAAATAAGGGAAATTAGCATATAGATTGAAAATGACTTGAGTTATTTATCAAAGGTTAATTATATGTTAAAAAACCCATGATAATTATGTGAAGATCAGATAATTAATTTTCCTAATTACTTTAGCAGAATTACTCTGGTTTCAGAACAAATTAAAAGGGGGAAATTATCAAATTAATTCAAAATGTCTTGAGTTATTTATCAAAGGTTAATTTTACCTTAGAAAACCTGTGATAATTATGTTACCGTTAGATAATTAGTTTACCTAATTATCCCATTAAAATTACATTAGTTTTAGGGAAAAATAAAAGGGGGAATATAGTAAATTAATCCAAAATTATTTGATATAAATATCACACACCTTGAGGAATCCATTGTAAATATCCCAACCTCAGATAAATAGTTTAAGTATTTATCTTCAATAAAAGTAAACGATTTTGCGTATAAAATAGACAAGGGAAATTAGTAAATGAATTTATCTAGTTACCAAATAAATACCTGAGGTCCAAAATCACTATTGAAGGGTGGAAAAATTACCTCAACATAAATGGATAGTATAATAAATTACTATCAGTAAAATTTTGCTTAATTTAGACCATAAGTATAGGAGGAAAAGGCTATAAATCAAATTTATGGAAATTCCTAAAGCTAAAACACATTCAATTACAATTTAGGGTAAGTAATCCATTAGCCGATAGAAATTTATAATTTACTAAGGCTAAAGTGGAATATAGATTAAGGAGAAACCTAGTTAAAGGGCTTCCCAAATTAAATGGTAATTATGGGAAATCACTTATCACCTAGATAGGTCACATGAGGAATATATCATCAAATTGACTATTAAAGATACCTACTTACTCCAAAAATCCGTATTTTTGGGTAAAAAAGGAAAAAGAAGATTATTCAATTAAACTTCTAATGGATTAAGTCTTTTTATAAGGCTGTCGACATGGCTCCAAAGAGAACCAGGGGAAATCCTCTTACTCAGGAAGAGGATGCTAGCAACAAGAGAAACAAAGCCACTAATGACCATGAGGCTGGGCCTAGCCATAGGCTAACAGAGGAGAGTCTACGGGCACCCCCCCCATAGCACATGGACGAGCAGTCCCAGGTGGATTTCTATTTTGTTCACTTAAAATCTTTTAAAGTTCATTTTTAAGTTAACATTGCATACGTAAGGTTAGGAAGGATAAACTGACTGTAAATGGAAAGTAACTTCCACGAAACCAACGAGCAATGATTTTAAATAGAAAAGAAATGATTGGGTTATGATTGATTGACCTAGGAAAGAAATGTTTGACCATCCTTAAGACAGCTTGTCTCAAGACACCTTTGATTCCTTGGAAATATTTTACTCCAGGTAATGAGTAATGATGGAGATACCATAATGGAAGGGTCGGTTTCCTCAGCACGCGTGGAGTCTTTACCCCGTGCTTGTTTATGTTTGTGGATAGTACTTTCAAGTTTATCCTAGAGGAACCGCCCGGTTGTATGGGCAGCCGGTTGGCGTATGGGCGCCCGGACTTTGGGTGATGGCTTTTTCCACCCCGGTTTTTATAAATAAGGAATGGGTGCCGTTTTTCACCCCTATATAGGTGGTCTTGAGACAAGCCAATACTGGTCAGAGATACTTCAGAATGACAGTACCTTGTCTTAAGTCTAAAGATGTTTGTTTGCTGAAAGAATGTCTTCAAATACTGTTTTCAAAGGTTGTCTTAATGAAATGCAATTGTGAAAGTTAAAAAGGAATCATTGTTTTAATTGTGAAAAGAATGTGGTAGTAATTAAACAACACAGAAATCATGTGCGAGTGCGTGGTGGTAAGTGGGGATTGACTAAGGTTGTCAATCATGGACGGGTGGACCTAATTAGTCAGGTCTATCCATTCTCGCGCACAAAAACGTTAGACACTTCTTCACTTGGAAGAGGAATCCACCAACGGCTATGGCCTCACATATGTTAGGGGGGAAAAAGCGTTGGCTAAGGAAACCAAAATCTGAATGATGAAGTTACAGGGCCGGAATTTTTTTTTTTAATGGTCCCATTTCCACTGCGAGACAGGATTAGGTCTCTTTCTAGGGCTATAAACCTAAACCATTGTCAATGGTAAGGGTGAATTCCCTGGAATTTTTCTTCTTTAAGGACTCTGTCTTTAATAGGCCTAAAGACCTGTCAATGGTACCATCCCGTTTTTGGTATCGGCGGGAGTGGGGATCTTACACGGGTATTCAACGACGCGATAGCACCATTAATCATCTTGTTACTCTTCATGTTCTCATGGAGGAAAGTCGATTGAAAGACAAGCGATTGCATTGTTGCTTTGTGGACTTTAAGAAAGCCTTTGATATTATTCCACGTAATAATTTGTGGAGAAGGATGGAAGAACTCCAAGTGCTAAGTGAGTTTATGCTTGTTGTTTCCCAAATCTATGAAAAGGTGATGTGTTAATTGCGCATGGGAAGAGGAATCATAAATTTTTGCAAGCACTATTGGGGTTAAACAAGGAAGTCTGCTATCACCAACTCTCTTTTGTCTATGCATTGATCAATTGGAACAATTGGTACTTGACTTTATGCAAGAGGAAGGCAATGAAGAGGTTATTAGTTGAAATGCACTAATCATGCTTTTGTTGTATGCGGATGATGTAGTGCTTCTAGCACACACTTTAGATGTATGCGGATGATGTAGTGCTTCTAGCACACACTTTAGATGATGCACAAAAGCTTATGGTTGTCCTTGAGAACTTTTGCTTGCATAGTGGGTTGATTATGATGAATCCAAAACATAGGTATGAAAACCAACCATAAGGAGAAGCCATGCATTGTGTACAACAATGAGACACTTGAAGTTGTTGACAGTTGTACCTTGAACTTGAGGTTTCTGCCAATCACAAGTGGCATGAATGTGCTATGCATCGTTTGGAAGCCGGAAAGACAACATATTATGCATTTGAGAACATGTGTAATGCGAGAAACATCAAGTGTTGGGTTCTCAAGAAGTACCGTTTTGACACATTGGTGACATTAGTTCTTCTTTATGGAGGAGATGTGGAGCGGGAGCATCACAAAGTCTACTTGGAAAGAGTTTGAGAATGTCCGAAAGCGTTTTCTTACAAACTTTCTCCAAGTTAAGACACAAACACCATATAAGCTCCTACTTCTTGAGTCGGGATCTCTTCCAATTGAGGTTATGGGCATGAAAACGGTTGTGGAGTACACGATAAAGATGCGTCAAAACCATCTGTGCAAATTGTGGTAGCCCAAAATTTAGTTCTCCATTGAGGAAGGCTCGAAGAACTGAGACTAGCTCAACTGAGACTAGCTCAGGGTCTTTATATAGTTTGGACATGATGGTGGTTCTAACTTTTGAAGACATGAAATCCATCAATTTGGCAATGTTTAACGACACCTTTTGGATTTCAGTCCCTTGACGTGGGGAAGATGGGATCTCCATTTCTTCGATAGGATCAAGTAGTCCCTCTGTAAACATTCTTTCCATCAAGAAGTGAGTACGCCCACTTTCCCATGACTTTAAGTGACTTTCTTCTTGGATGACACTAGGTATGGCTAAGGGTCTATAAACTTGGTGAGGTTGCTGTTGCGTAGAAAACACGGTTTCTGTAATTTGGATCTTCCTAGGTTCTGGTTTTAGATCCCGTTGGGTATCTTCTACCAAACTCCTTAATTACTTGACTCGCTCAATCTCCTCTGTAGGGTTTGGATAAGTTCCTATCTTCTTCTTGGGATCCTGGCCATTATGGCTCATGAAGATCTTCCTTGTTGATTTCTATCGTAGTGGTCGTTTTGGTCTCCATGGTTTCACGTGAATGAGAATCCTCTTCAACGTCGTTCATATATACGGGCACTCGGCTACACGATGCGGACCTCCACACTCATAGCATTGAAGAGGTGGTCTCTTAGCAGTGTAATTGATATTTTGACCTCTTGCCGCAAGAGCAACTACTTGATATATAGGTTTGACTTGTCCCCAATAGTCCTCCATGTAGTATTGTGGACTTTCTTCAAGCACATCCATCCCATAGGCAATATTAGGATCTATATCTTCCTCATAGCCTTCCAAACAAGCAATAGATGACTCACAATCCACTTGATTCATAGAAGTGATTCTCGGATGTGGTGGTTGCGGTCCTAGCACTGGAGGTGGTAAGGGTGTTGTTTGAACAACATTTTGGGCCCTAGGGACCATGTGTTGTGTTGTTTGTTCAAGAGTTGGGGCTTGCATCAATGTAGGCACTCGAGGTGTGTCTGTCCATGCTAAGGTTGGTCTATTGGCCATTGCGCGCTTAAATACTATGCAATCCTTAGCTTGATGACCATACCTCCCACATGCATTGCAGCTCCCATTGAATTTTACTCTAAAAGTAGGGCATTCACTGGTACTATACGGTCCATAGCATACTGAGCACCATTGTTGCTCCCTTCTTGGATACATATGATTGTTTTGCAGAGCACGATTGTCTCTAAGACTCTCTTGAATAGCCTTGGTGAGATCTGCTAAAGTCATCTCAGATATCTTTGGCTCCTTAGCAATAGGCTTTAGGGTCATTGGCTGATGCTCTGATGCTTGCGAGCTAATAGATTTAGGCTCAACAGACACTCTTTCTCCTTGAATCTCAATTGGATTGCATTGGTGGTGACTGCTTCCCAAGTGGTGATACCTCTAATGACTAGGCCATTGTAGATATCCTCATGTTGTAACCCCCTGATGAATCTATCAAGCAATCGGTAATTATTGAAGCGCTCATTTGGATTACAACGAGAATTCAAATGATTCAAGTGACTAATAAAGTCTCTCACCGACTCTTCTTTCTCTGGTTGGGCTTTCTAGAGCTGAGAGGCTACACCCCAAAGCACCCCCTCTTGTATGTATTCTTTCAAGAACAGTCTCCTAAGAGTAGGGTAAATTGTTTTTTCTTCCACCCTTAGGGTTCTATACTTCTTTGTATCCCCTTCCCCTTCCTCCTCGAATTCCCTTCACTGCATGCTATTTCTTGCCTTATTCAAAATACTTCCTTATCCTGCTTCTTTCCATGGAGAGAGAGATATTGCCTTGCTAAGTCGAGAGGGAGGGAAAGAGCTTCCTTCATCTCCTTCTATGAAACCGAGTGAGAGAGAGATTACCAAGGGTCCAAAGAGAGAGAGAGAGAGGTTTGTCTGCTTGACCTCAATGGATTTCTTCCCTCCTCCTTGAATCCTCTCTCCTTCACATTGTAACCCTTACTTATTACACGACACACCTTACCTCCCCTCGTGTTTTCTCTTTATGCCTCCTACCCATCAATCACGACACTAGAGAGGGGGATGGGGGAACACACCTGACACAATAACAAAGGCCTTTCTATAGCTCAGGGTATCCACATCACCCCTATGCTCTCAAAGAAAACCTTCAAAAACACACTTCTCATTAGTAGACCACTGCGTGCTCTTTTCCCAATGCCTACACACTCCACAAGTCCACCACACAACGCACACCTACTGCCATCGTCAGTCTTCACCCTTACACATGCACATAGCCACTCAATCTCACTCTCTCACACAAATACCAACGGTCTGGGGGGAGCACACACATCCACACTGCTGGCACCACGGGGAAGCACAAGAGCAGGAGAAAGAGAAGGGGGAAGGGGAAATGACAGCAAAGTAGGGCAACAGTGGCTTGATTATGCTTTAAAAGGCATGTCCATAGCTTGCAATGCCATCACAATGGCCATTTTCAAGATAAATTACAAAGGAATTTGGTAGGCACACTCCTCTGCCCAAAAACTCCAGTTTGCAAGCTTCAAACGGCACTCAAAAAGCCTCTACTTTGATTAAAAAAACACATTTTATAGTGGGGGTCCTTCAACTTTGTAAATTGATCACTAATTTGTCCATCTGGCATCCGAATTTGGAAACGTAGGGAGGGGGGAGCCGCTTCTTTTCATTTGCTCTCTTTTGCTCTCTTTGGCTTGTGCTCTTGAAGGGAGGTGCACTAGCAATGTCGCTAGTGCCCCTAGGTATTTTTCATTTCATTTTATTTTACCTTTTTTTCTTTCACCCTTTGGGAGGCTTTCTCTTACACTGCTCCTCTGACCCTTTGCACATCCACCCAATTTGGCCTTTCAATTTGCAGTGGACCCTCCCTCTTTCTCTCCTCATTTGACCTCTCTTTCCCTCCTTTGTTCGGCCTCGCCTTGCATTGCTAATCCTTCTTTGTCCGGCCAATTTGAAGACCCTTTGGCTGCCCACTAGGAGCCCTTGCCTTTCAACACTCTCTTTCTCTCCTTTTCTCTCGCCCCATGGAAATCATACCCTCCTCCCAAACACTAGCGAGGTCGCTAGTATGCTGTCCCAATCCTTGCAGCAGGACACAATAATCGAAATCCAGCTAGATGCGGTCTGTTTGACCTTCGCTTGAAATTGAAAAGAACGATGGATTGCAATGTGGCGGGGACAGATCGCAGCAGCTGGCAGACCGCGCATTGTTTATGTGTGCTGGAACGTCGCCATGTTGGCTTTGTGGCACTGCTTCGGACGAGTGAGCACACGAGGTGAGTACAGTTTGCGTTTTTTTCAAAAATACTTGTCTGCTTCTGTGTGAGACGCTCTTGTGGAGATGTTGTATTGCATTGCTGTGGGATTGTGTCTGCATATTAGTTGTGTCAAGGACCGTTGTGGTGCAGTCGTAGTCGACTGCTTTTGGTTGGTCTGGTAGTGGGACGGAGATGAGCATGGACTGCTTACAGAGTTGTGTCCGTATTCAGATGAGCATGGACTGCTTGCAGAGTTGTGTCTGTATTAGCTGTGTCAAGGACCGTTGTCGTGCAGTCGTAGTCGACTGCTTTGGTGGTGGGACGGAGATGAGCATGGACTGCTTACAGAGTTGTCTCCGTATTAGGCTCTGTCAAGGACCGATTTGCTGCACTCCTAGTTGAGTGGTGTTGCTTGCTGTGGTAGGGCCTGCTTACAGAGAAAATACTCATCTGCTCTTGTTATGTTGCTTGATGGTGGTACAGACAGCGACAGTGCAGTGTACTTGCAATGCCTAGATTGAAATCCGAAGCACGGGCAAAGGGCAAGGAAGATGAATCTGTTGTTCGGAAAAGCGTACCAAGGTGCAACGTCTGATTGATAGACGAGCAAAAGCTACTAGCAAAGTCATGGAGGTTAGTGTCACTGTCTCCGTAGGGGGTGGTGATATAGATGTTAACTTGCTGCAGCGAATGGAATCGTTTCTTGAAAATGAAGATGTTGCTGGCTTGTGCGCAGTAGAGAGGGGAGGTGCTCTCTGCCACTTAATCTTTCAAATGGTTGTGCGTTTGTGGGCGCCATCATTGGTTGCAGTCAATAAGAAGATCAAAGGTTATTTAGGTTGGGATAGAGAAACGCCTGCAGGTGGCATGGTGTTGTGCCGGGGATTGAAGCAATAAAAGCTACACACTTTTGAGGGAATGGTCGGATATTGTTTGAAGGAAAGCGGTGAGGTGTACTTCCAAAAAGTGATGCACAACATCACTGCTGATGATGTAAACAAAGGGATAGAACTATATTGCCTATATGGTGCGGACGAAGTCAAAAACAAGGTCTGCTTAACACCGGTGAATATCTTTGATAGAGAACTAATGTTCTAGAAGTACAAGATGCGCCACCCAGCCGGGAATGATTTCCTATCAACACTGCATAGCATGGTGAAGACAGGGAGATACTATCCGTCGTCTTCATGGATAACTCCATACCAAGGACGAGGGATGCAACTAAGGAAAATAAAAGCGCTTTGGCATTGCATGGTGCATCCAAGCACTGCTACGTATCAAGACATTGTAAGTATCTTTGTCAATGACGAAATGTACGCGACAACACATCCGCGATCGGATTGGTTCCTGTCGCGTTGGCAAGAAAGACAAAGGTAATGCGTCAAGTTTAAATTCTTGGAAACTCAAGTAGCATCTCATTCCCGATCTCTCTAGCAGCCCAAGATGTGCGATTGTTGATGATTGTGACGCTGATGTCGACTTGGGAGATGCAAACACACCAAATGGAGAGATAGGCGACGAGTATATCCCATTGGTGCATGGAATTGGTGTCACGACAGTTGCTTAGAGATGTATTCATTGTTGCTAGGTTGTTGCTATAGTATATTTTTAATGAAAATGTGTCTCTAACTTTGTATATTGTGTCTTGCAGACAAGAAAATGGATGACACAGGACAAAATGAAGCGATGCTGGAAGAGGAGACACAAGCAGATGAAGACCTACGCATAGATAGAATTGAGGATGCATTGGTTGCAATCTTGAAAGAGTTTCTTGGAGATCGAACAACGAGCCAACCATCTTTGCGAGCGGTGCTACTTGGAGCAATCGAGACTATCAAAGAAACCGTCAATACCTACAACGTCAATGTTGCTGATGTGCAAGTCACGTCAATGTCGCTGATGTGCAAGTCATGAAATTGGAGGAACAAATTTTCTTGTTTCGCAGGTCAATGTTTTGAAAACACAACTAAACCGCCTAAATGCAATTGCGTCAAGGATCGCAAATGCGCTCGCTAGGCAGGCTGTGTAACATATGTTTTGCAATGAGATTCGAATACTAATTTTTGCTCGAACAGACAGTATTCTGAAATCCATGTACTTTGGCTCAAACACAGAGTTTGTATAGGAACAGACAGTATTTTGAAATCCCTGTATTTTAATTTTTGCTCGAACAGAGAGTATTTTGAAATCCATGTATTTTGGCTCAAACACACAGTTTGTACACGAACAGACAGTATTTTCAAATCCATGTATTTTGGCTCAAATACAGAGTTTGTACTTAGTTGTCCAGTTTGTCCTTTGTTATGCTTGCATCAACAATGAATCCATTCTGTGTCATTTGAATCAAACACCAGGGCTCCTTCTATCTGCTATCACAGATTCGGACTGCACACATGCTAGCCCACTGAACCCATCTCAATGAAGCACACCGTTTGCTTTCGTCTCCTGACGCAGAGCACCCCATTATAGGCAGCGCTGAAATAAACGCAGGGCCTCCTCATCCGTGTTGTGATAGATTTTGACTGCACGCTGAAATAAACGCAGGGTCTCCTCATCTGTGCTGTGATAGGTTTGGACCCCACTGAACGCAGCCAAATGATTGCACGTGGGAAACGCACCCAGCGGCATTTTTGCTTTTGGCGCAAATTTCGGCGAGTGTAGCGGGCTAATAAATTAATGCGGGGGCAGTTAGACCCAGTATGTGACCATAATAACGAGTATGTATCTGGGGGGGGGGGGGGGGGAATCCAGGGGATGCTCGAATTAATTCTCAAAAGGGGGACCCCTCGAGGGCGCAGGAAAGGTCTAAAGGGCACCATGCCACGTCATGAGCTGTCGCCACTGGCGAGCCGCCCCATGTCTACCACTAGCCATCAGCCAGCGCTTCCATCGCCGTCCTCCTTCGTCCAAAACATTAGTGCCACGCGCCGCAGCAAGGCCGCGAGCACTGCCAACAGAACTAGAGCATGGAGCACCATAGCTCACGAGAGATCACTCTTTCCCTTGGACACCATGAAAAGGGTCAGATCTCCGTATCTATATCTCCGTATCTATACGCTGTTGCTACTGGCCACAAGCTCGCATGTGGGGTGACCCCCTCGCCACGTGGTGCACTGTGAGTAATAACCCTCCAAGGCTCTCAACTTTTTCCAAGTCTTTCTACCCAAAAAATCCCCACATACTCCTTTCCCGCCCCCATTTCACAAGCCTGCTACATCCCGCTCCGAGGTTAGATTTATAAGCCACAAGGCCCAAAAATTTAACTGTGCCAACTTCAAAGTGCCTAGCCCTTGCTGCATTTCAAGATTCACAAGCTCGCCATATAGGGCTCCAAAAAAGGGTAAAACTCATCTGATGCTCTTCCCTCCGGTAACTGCCCCAAACATTGACCCGCCTAACTCAACAACCACGGCCCTATTTGATGAGCAGTCAATTCTTGCCTGCTTTGTGTACTGCACCCTACCTTCTTGAACTTTGGCGAGATCTAGAAATGCCAGATGGCACCATTACCCATGTGGTTGACTTGTGTACTGCACCCTACCTTCTTGAACTTTGGCGAGATCTAGAAATGCCAGATGGCACCGTTACCCATGTGGTTGACTTGGCCCATAATTGGCCGCTGACAAAATTTCAACTAGCCATAACTTGCTATCAAGAGCTCTGATCTGCAATCTGGAAAGACAGGCATGCTCCATTATTTGAGCTTTACACATTCATGCACTCGCATCTGTTCTAGCTGTTGGGGTATAAAGCCCAATGTGGTCGCCCAGGTAAGTGGGCGGGCCGCCAGGTATGTACACATATTCTTTTGTAAAAACCTAATAAGAACTCACTATGCTCTACACATTACAGTAGAGCGAGTCCACCATATCGTCGTGCTCTTCTTCTCGCACTCTCTCTCGCGTCGCACTTCCGCTCGTACTCCTTCAACTGGTATCAGAGCTCAGATCGAGGCTCGGGGCAGCACTGCGGGAGGCTAGAGTCACCAACTCAGATTGGAGTGAAATTCGACAGGCAAAGACACGGCCCCAAATCTCGTGGGAAGGTCGAAGGGCTTGGTGTTGTCAGAATTTCATTCTGAGGTCATCTCGGCCACCGTTCGGCTTCGACAAAGGTCTGCGCAGGCCATTTTCGACTACGTGGTCTCGACAGGTGCAGATCCGATTCTGCAAATTTGGGGTTTTCGGCCTACGACTGCAGGTGCTGAGGATATCGACACTCCCAGAGTGTTGATTTGTGGCTGTCTACACATCGAAGGACGGCTCACAGTTCTTGGAGGCGTGTCACATACGACACGGGCGCATCTACACACAGACTGTAGGCGACATCCACTAGTTCATCAGGTAGCTTGTGTTTGCTGCTTGATATTCCAGATTTCATCCTGACATTGTACGTACTTCCACATGGGATGTATTGTCAGAGATGATGTATGTCTGTTGAGGGTTTGCTGGCTGTGAGTCACGTAGCAAACAACCGCCGCAGCGGTTACAACATACAGTGGGAAATTTGTGGATGTATGACTTTGTGGAAAGTCTATGTACTGTCAGCTTTACTGCAGCCTTTGTTGAGGGTCGACTGAGGTTTTATTGAGCTGGGGGATTCTCGAATGTTGAGATCCTTTCCGTGATACAGCTCTTGGAGCGATCCCTCGAACACCCTTAGATAGGCAGCTAGGATGTATTGACTGTGAGTTAGACAGTTGGGATTGCATCTTTGCTTTATTGCCGTTGAGGCATTGTCGCAGTCTATGCTTATAGGATAGTGACAGGACAGTGAGAGACAGTACAGGTGCAAACAGGTTTACCCGCAGCTTACACTGTCAGAGCGACAGTGTTTTTTGAGCTGTTATTTGGTCTGTTTTTAGTACACCAGAGCCATTTTACAAAGGAGACTCTGCCAAAATTTTTGCAGAATTTGAAGCTTTCTTGGTTCATTTGATAGGTTTATATTGGTTCAGAGGTCAGTTTACAGGGGAAACTCTGCCGAATTTTTCCCAGAAAAGTAAACTACTGTGAAGCGTAGCTATGGCTGGATCACAGGACACTGCTCTTTACAATATCAAGAAGCTGGATTGAACCAAATTCCCATTGTGGAAGAAGCAGATTTGGCACTTTCTACCATTATGCTGACTTTGGCAGAAAGCGTTTACGTCAATGTAGCAGACGAGATGTCGGCTTATCAAGCATGGTTAAAGCTGAGTGATCTTTATGAGAAGCAGAGTGCAGCTTCACAGGTATATTGGCTTAAGAAGCTTTTTGACTTGAAGATGAAAGAAGGGACACCTATGTCCAATCATCTGAATGAATTCAACACAATCTATAGTCAGTTGTCAGCTCAAGGTGTCAAGTTTGATGAACCTGTTAGAGCTATGTTCCTGTTGATCACATTGCCGGAAAGTTGGGACACTTTTCGCACAGCTTTGAGTAATTCTGCACCTCCAGATGGTTTGAACATAGCAGGTGTAGAAGGAAGTCTGCTTACTGAAGAAACCAATAGAAAGACAAAGGACAAAGGCAAAGGAACAGCCTTAGTTGTCAGGGGAAGGACCAAAGAAAAGTACAAAGGTGGAAAGAGGAATCAGTCTCGTAGGAAGTCCCGTAGTACTAAAGGCAAGAGTGACATAGAATGCTACCATTGTGGCAAGAAGGGTCACATGAAAAGAGACTGCAGAGAATGGAAAGCAGAAAAAGGCAAAGAGAAAGCTGAAGACCATGGTGCGAAGAACAAGTCCTCAGTGAAGATTCAAGAAATAAACGTGACAAACACTGATGCAGAGGATGACAGTCTAGTGCCAGGAGACATCTACTTTTTGAAGAATACAATGGACTCAGCTCTTCTTACAACATCTGATGGAAATGCACTGAGTGACTGGATTATAGACTCAGGGGCATCACTTCATGTGTCTCCAAACAAGGAGTGGTTTACCTCTTATGTGACCACTAAAGATCATGTTCGGCTAGGCAATGGGCAGACATGTGAGATCTTAGGTGTTGGAGATGTTCAATTGAAGTTTCAGAATGGCTCTTCTTTCACGCTGAAGAATGTGAGACATGTTCCCGCAATTACAAAGAGCTTGATCAGCACAGGTTTACTTGATGATGCTGGCTACGTCACCACTTTTGGACAGAACATGTGGAAGATATCCAAGGGTTCTATGACAGTAGCACATGGAGTAAAGTCTGGAGGACTTTACATGATTTATGTATCAAATGTCTCTAAAAATGTAATCAATGTAACCGAGCAGCCGAACGTTTCTTTGTGGCATAGCCGGTTAGGACATATGTCCAAGACGGGAATGGAAATCTTGTCTCATTCTGGTTATTTGCCTGGCTTTTCATTTAATGATTTTGAATTTTGTGAACATTGTCTGTATGGTAAGCAAACACAACAGCCACATAAGCATAGAAGCAGTAGAAGAGATACACAGTTGGCACTTGTTCATAGTGATTTGTGTGGACCAATGCCTAACCTATCTCTAGGGGGAGCTTCTTAATTTATGACATTTATAGATGATTACTCGAGGAAAGTATGGGTTTACTTTCTCAAGCATAAGGATGAAGCGTTTAGTGTTTTCAAAACGTTTGTGACACTTGTGGAGAATCAGAGTGGCAAGAAGCTTAAATGCTTACGCACTGACAATGGTGGAGAGTATGTTTCAAAGGCCTTTCAGGACTTTTGTGAGTCAAAAGGTATAAAACGTGAACTTACTGCTCCTTACAATCCTCCTCAAAATGGTGTTTCTGAGAGGATGAATAGGACCATACAAGAGAAGGTCAGAAGTATGTTGTCTAATGCACAGCTGCCAAATGGGTTTTGGGCTGAAGCTGTATCAACAGCTGCTCATCTTGTAAATAGATCTCCTAGCAAGGTTTTGCAGAAGGATTCAGTGCCAGAGATGGTATGGTCTGGCAAAATGCCCTCATACAAGCATCTCAGAGTCTTTGGCTGTGAGGCATATACTCACGTTCCAAAGGAATTTAGGAACAAACTTGAGCCAAAGAGTAGAAAGTGCATCTTTCTAGGCTATGGTAATTCTGGTGAGATGGGGTATAGACTTTGGGATCCCGAATCTAGAAAGGTTGTCCGCAGCAATGATGTTCACTTTAATGAATCCAAATATCATTCTAAACCAAAGAGGGTTGAGGAGATTAGAAGAGTTGTCTTCCAAGAAGATGGACCTGCACGTGCAAGACAAAATGTCAGGGCTCAAGAGGAGCGAGGACATGATAGAGTGGAACCACAGGTTGTGGCTGAGCGTGAGCCACCTATTGTGCGTAGATCTGGACGTGTCACGCGACCTCCTGATAGGTTTGTTCCATCTATGAATAATGTCATGTTGACTGATTGCAATGAGCCTTCATGTTACAAGTAAGCAGTGCAAATGAAGGACTCCGGGAATTGGCAATTGGCCATGCAGTCAGAGATGAAAGCTCTGCATAAAAACCAGACATGGAAGCTAGTTAAATTACCACGGGGCAAAAAGGCTCTACCCTGTAAATGGGTTTACAGGTATAAGATCACCGCTCATGATAGTCAGCCAAAGTACAAAGCAAGGCTTGTTGCCAAGGGCTTTAATAAAGAACAAGGCATTGACTTTGATGAAGTCTTCTCTCCGGTGGTCAAGATGACTACATTGAGATGCTTTCTTGCATTGGTTGCCATATTAGATTTGGTGGTGCACCAAATGGATGTCAAGACAGCGTTCTTGCATGGTGATTTAGATGTGGAAATTTACATGCAGCAGCCAGAAGAGTTTGTTGAGAAAGGCAAGGAGATTGGGTATTCCAGTTGTTAAAGAGTCTTTATGGCTTAAAACAATCACCGAGGGCATGGTACCATAAATTCCACAAGTTTATGCTTTCTCAAGGCTACAAACGTAGTGAGTTCGATCACTGTCTATATACAAAGAAGGCTAAGGATGGCAGTTGTCTGATCCTTATTTTGTATGTGGATGACATGTTGATTGCTGGCAAGCACTTGGAAGAAATTTCAGCTTTGAAGTCAAAGATGGAAAAATCGTTTGACATGAAAGAGATGGGTGAGGCAAGTCGTATACTTGGTATGCACATTGAGAGAGACAGATCAAAGAAGTTGATTTGGTTATCTCAAACAGAGTATATTGACAAGGTTTTGCAACGTTTCAATATGGAGAAGGGAAAGGCATTGAGTGTTCCATTGCCACCATATGTGAAACTTAGCAAACAAGATTGTCCTGTGTCTGAGGAAGAACAGGCTGAAATGGATAAGATTCCATATGCGTCTGCAGTGGGTAGTTTGATGTATGCAATGATTGCTACTCGCCCAGACATTGCATTTGCAGTGGGAGTAGTAAGTGGATACATGTCAAACCCAGGCAAGAAACATTGGGAGGCAGTGAAAGGAATATTGAGATACTTGAAAGCTACAAAGAGTATGCGTATATGCTATGGGAGTCAGGAGCTAAGTGTAAAGGGTTTTACAGACTCAGATTATGCAGGCGACTTAGACAACCGAAGGTCTACGTCAGGGTATGTCTTTACATTGGCTGGTGGAGCAGTATCATGGCGTTCTAGATTACAAGATTGTGTTACTCAGTCTACTACAGAGGCTGAATATGTTGCAGCATCAGAGGCATGCAAAGAATCAAGTTGGCTTAATAGACTAGTAACAGATTTGGGAATCAAAGAAGAGATGCCTGTGTTATATTGTGATAGTCAAAGTGCTATACAATTGGCTCGCAATCCAGTTTATCACTCAAAGACAAAGCATGTGGATGTGAAGTATCATTTCATCAGGGAAATGCTCGAGGATAAGCAACTTCAGCTTGTCAAAGTTCACACCACAGAAAATCCTGCTGATCTACTTACAAAAGGACTTCCCTCAGAGAGCTTTGCGCATTTTCGCAAGCAGTTAGGTGTAGGGTAGTAGATCACTTCTCTACACCTCTTGTATATTAGCTTGTATAGTAGCTTCTCTCACACTTAAAGTACCACATTGGACTTTAAGTGGGAGGTTGTTGGGGTATAAAGCCCAATATGGTCGCCCAGGTAAGTGGGCGGGCCGCCAGGTATGTACACATATTCTTTTGTAAAAACCTAATAAGAACTCACTATGCTCTACACATTATAGTAGAGCGAGTTCACCATATTGTCGTGCTCTTCTTCTCGCACTCTCTCTCGCATCGCACTTCCGCTCGTACTCCTTCACTAGCTATCTGTCCCTAGCTGCCCTATTCGTTGGGGATCTGCAACACCTTCTAACTTTGAACTGCAATATCTTCCACATTGGGGCTCCATTTGACGTGCTGTTTGGACCGGCTTCTAGAGCACATCAAACACTTCATTCTAGAGTAATAATTTGGAACTTTGGGAATATTTTCCTGCTATCCCAATTGAACAATCCTTGAAACCTTTTTGGAGTAAAAAGCAGTATCAAACACACATTCCCGCTGCCACTGGTCTGCCCACGGATTCCATACCTACTCTAGCCTTCTGGACTGCACCTCCTTGCATCCTTTGCTTGGCATAGACCACTTTCCAGCTTGGACCATCTTTGGATGCACCATCATTGACCACCCCCTAGTTGAACATTTATGTTCAACCATACACATGCTTATTGCACCTAAAAAGACTACACACCCAAACAAGCTCTCTATACACCACAAAACACTATCATATGTACACACCTAAAAAGACTACACACCCAAACAAGATCTCTGTACACCACAAAACCACTATCATATGTACAACCTGGGAAATTCACTCTATATCCAAAATGAGACGCCACCTTCGAGCAGACAACTTTTATAAAACCCCTACATACAACTCATATTAGGGAATATGACCCCCCTTTTTACGCTTATACAACAATCAATGCAAAAAACTATCATACCCCTATCTTACAAATTTAGGTCTCACATGATCTAGCTGAGTAAAACCTGTCAAAGAGCGTGCAACATAATGACTGGAAACATACTAAGGAACCACTTCTGTTGATAACTAGATGTACCCACAATGTGTCTTAGTTTGACTTTCAAACTATGTGCATGTTCGGCCTGCACTCTAGCTACTCGTCCATTTCGGGCCCATCTAAATTACTCAAAAAACATGGTTATAAAGTTGTGTTATGTTCTCCATGTAGATTTTCATCTATACAAACTCTTTATAGCTTTCATTTCTCAACCAATGAGCTATAATCACAGAACAAGCAATTGATACAAAGTTTTGTTAGTTCTTGCATATATCTTTGTAGCTAATGACTCACATGTTCGAGGGCAGACTCGTTTGGGAAGCCATGATTTTGAAACACAAAAACTTCCTCTCATTTTTTCATTTTCTCACTTTTGATACCCCCTCTCTTATTTTTAAGCTTGGGAGATAAATTATTGAGGGCCTGCCCCTAACTTATACGCTTATTTCCCACACCCTAAGACAGTGTGTGTGTGTGTTGGCAATGTTTAGCATTCACTAAGCATTGAGTTAGATTTGTACAAGCTCTATGATAGCATCATAACAAACCATCTCCATTTGCAAGTCACAAACAAGGTATTACACAAGTTTCATTCCTCTCTCTCTCTTCCCTTTGCTCTAGCTCTCTACTCCATTTGGTGTGTGTCTTGGTGTGAGATTGCTTGTGTGTGTTTTGTGGTACATCCTCTTGGGTGTGAAAAAATCTCTCTTCTTGCGTCCTAGCTCGCATATCATAACTAGGGAGTGCCCCTTCACTTGTTTGGCTGTGGGTTTGTTGTTGTTGTTGTTTCTTGCTTTTGGTTTCCCAAGCCCCTATTGAGCAGCACTGGAGCCTTGAGGGGTGTTTAGAGGTCGCCTCTCTTGTTGCCCGCCACCCCGGACCACCTCAATTTTGGTGCCCCCACGGAGGACGGCTTGTGTATTTTTTGTGTAGGATCAACCTTTAGAATAATCAAGTAGTTTGCATGAATCATGAGAATTTGTATGATCCTTTCATTCCCATTGCAAGGCAAAAGGTGCACATAATTGTTAGTACTAAGTTGCAATTTCAACGAGTAATTTGTAGAATTTTGAGACATCTTAGGCTGGCTGAGATAAACGCTTCAGTAAATCCTTTTATTTTGCCTCTCATTAGGTACGACAAGTTTGGACTTGAGGATTACAAACTTATTGCGACTCCCATGGAAATAGGTTTGAAGTTGAGTCTACATGATGCTGGTGATCCTCTTGATGTCACCCTTTACAAAACTGTTGTTGGCTGCCTCATTTATGTATGCAACACGAGGCTGGATATTGAGTTTGTAGTCTCACAGGTCAGAAAATTTATGGGTCTAAGCATTGGCAGGCAGTCAAGAGGATTTTTGGCTACTTGAGTGTTCAAGGTGACTTGTGTCTTTGAAGTTTCTATCATTTGATCTTGTTTGAGAAAGTGTTTTAGTGTGTTTTCATTGTCAATTTTGTGTCCATTGTAAGAGGGTATTGTGGTGAGAGGTCTTCCATACATTAAGACAGTGTGTGTGTGTGTGTTGGCAATGTTTAGAATTCATTAAGCATTGGGTTAGTTTTGTACAAGCTCTACGAGAGCATCATAGCAAACCATCTGCATTTGAAAGTCACAAACAAGGTATAATGCAAGTTCCATTCCTCTCTCTCTTTCCTTTGCTCTAGCTCTCTCTGCTTCATTTGGTGTGTGTCTCGGGATGAGATTGCTTCTGTGTGTTTTATTACACCTCTTCTTGGTTGTGCACAAACTCTTTTGTGTCCTAGTTTTCATCCATAACTAGATGGTGCCCCTTCACTTGTTTGGTTGTGGGTTTGTTGTTGTTGTTTCTTACTTGTGGTTTCCCCAACCCCAATTGAGTAGCACAAGAGCCTTGAGGTTTGTTTAGAGGTCACCTCTCTTATTGCTTGTCTTGGACCACCTCACTATGTAAGCTTGGACTTAAGTATTGGCAACCTATTGCCACTTCTATGGAAACAGGTTTAAAATTCATGATGCTGGTGATCTTGGAGATATCACTCTGTACCACATTAGTGCTGGATGGATTATTTGTGTATGCAAAAGGAGGCTGGATATTCAGTTTGCAATCTCATAGGTCAGCAAATATATGCATAGCCTAGAGTCTAAGAATTGGTAGGATGTCAAGAAGATTTTTCTCTACTTGAGTGGCAGTTTACATCTTGGCGTGTTTTATCCCAAGAAGGGGGGATCATTGCCGCTATATTTACATACTTTTTTAGAATCAAATTGGGATAGTTGTTTTGATACGTGAGAATCCATGAGTAATTTTTGTTTCATGCATATCATGGTGGTTGAGGCCACTTTCAGTTGTGACGTTGAGTACAGGGCAATCCTCATAACTACAGCTGAGTGTGTATGGCTCAGAGACCTTATGGCTGATTTGGGTGTTGGATAGGACACTACCAACACTATCTACAATGAAAGTCATAGCACATTGTCAATTCCAAAGAACCCAATTTTTTATGCTCGCACAAAACACATTGAGGTGCATTACCACTATGTCTGGGAGAGGTTCTCAGCACGAGAGATCATCTTGGCTTATGTGCCAACACAAGACAATCTTGCAGATCTTTCCACAAAGGCATTTTCTCGTGGGAAGTTTGAAGATTTCCGCAAAGCTTTGGGCTTACTCCATCTTGTGGACTAATCATGTCCTTAGGGAAAGTCAATTCTCTATACTGTATGTGCCAGCTCTTGTTCACTACCTCACTCCTAGGGGGATTTGTTACCATATACATGTGGTAGTGATGTGTGTGAACACACTTAGACTTGTCAGTTCATTTTTCCCTCAGTAGGAGGTTTTTTCCATCGTGCATTGTGTATACGCCCATCACTCTAGGGCTATCTTATCTTTCCATTGCACACTAAGGAAAACACTCCTTGTTGGGTGCCTTGAGATTCCTTCGTCTTCTCCAAGTTGTGTGCATTTCCCTGCAACCCTGTTTCCAACATCACATTGGGAGAGAGTTTTCTTATGATGTAAGAAGTGAACTCAAATTGTAGATTTTTAGGGTTCTTACTCGTGATCAACAAGCCTCATTGTGAGTGTCATAATAGAACAAGATACAAAATGTCTTCTCCTAGAGATTTTCAATTAGGGTGTAAGAGTCAAAAATGTCTATCCAAAACAATTTGATAGTAGGATTAGACCAAAGTTCCTCCCCTTGAGAAATTGTATGCTAGTCAAGGTGGTTGGCCAAATATAATCAGGGTTTTTTACGTCCTCGATGTCAGACGATCCAAAATGAAGCTTACTTTAAATATTCGAATGCTTTAAATATTCAAATGCTTTTGTCATTTTGTGTTGTGATGCCACTATCGGCTACAAAACATCGTTGTCATTAAGATTGTAGATGATTCTCCTCCCCTCCAAAATTGTCAAAGTGAATACTAATGTTGGCATGATCTGTGTGTTAAATTTTTGGTCAAATATGTGTGAGGGTGGTCTTACCCCGATGTTGGGACAATGTCATAAGACCACGATGTTGGGACAATGGCTGATCCTTGTACAAATGTCATTTTTACCATCTTTGTGAAGTTGATGATGGTCAAGATTTATGTCCAATGCAAAAGTGAATGTAAAATGTAGAGTTAATGTGCAAAATGCAAAAGAAAATTTGTGCATGGCTGCTTTGTGGGGCTTTGTTGATAATCTTAGAATTGATTTTTTCCTATATGTCAATTTGGGCACTTGAGCTCATGTAGCGGTTAATTCTTGTGTTTGATGGCCAAGGTTGGTGTCCGATGTTGTTGTAGTGCATGTCCATGGGAAATGAGCTTTTCAAAAAAAACCTTTAAACATGGAAGGTTGTCATTAGCTTTTGAAACCAATCATTCCAAGCTATAACGGATGCCAAGTATTTTACCAATAGTTTTCCACCACCCTAGGCACTTCATCAAGTTGCAAGGGTTGTAAGGTACTCTCCCATTATCTTACTTGCAACGTTGTTGTAGATAGTGAACTTACAATGAAGGGTGCAAATTCTTTCTTATTTCTATGGATATTTACCATGGTAGGCGGAGGTTATGTCGAAGCTTGTATTTTTGTAGATGAACTACATGAAGAGCTGGAAGATTCATTTGACTTTCATGTTCTTGAGCTAGGTGGAACAAATCATTCTTTCTTTGATACCCAAACTGTTGGGGTATAAAGCCCAATGTGGTCGCCCAGGTAAGTGGGCGGGCCGCCAGGTATGTACACATATTCTTTTGTAAAAACCTAATAAGAATTCACTATGCTCTACACATTGCAGTAGAGCGAGTTCACCATATCGTCGTGCTCTTCTTCTCGCACTCTCTCTCGTGTCGCACTTCCACTCGTACTCCTTCAACTGGTATCAGAGCTCAGATCAAGGCTCGGGGCAGCACTGCAGGAGGCTAGAGTCACTAGCTCAGATTGGAGTGAAATTCGACAGGCGAAGACACGGCCCCAAATCCTGTGGGTGAGCCCGAAGGGCTTGGTGTTCTCAGATTTTCATTCTGAGGTCATCTCGGCCACCATTCGGCTTCGACAAAGGTCTGCGCAGGCCATTTTCGACTACGTGGTCTTGGCGGGTGCAGATCCGACTCTGCAAATTTGGGGTTATTGGCCTACGACTGCAGGTCCTGAGGATATCGACACTCCCAGAGTGTTGATTTGTGGCTGTCTACACATCGAAGGACGGCTCACAGTTCTTGGAGGCGTGTCACATACGACACGGGCGCATCTACACACAGTCTGTAGGCGACATCCACTAGTTCATCAAGTAGCTTGTGTTTGCTGCTTGATATTCCAGATTTCATCATTACATTGCAGGTACTTCCACATGGGATGTATTGTAAGAGATGATGTATGTCTGTTGAGGGTTTGCTGGCTGTGAGTCACGCACCAAACAACTGCCGCAGCGGTTACATCATACAGTGGGAAATTTGTGGATGTATGACTTTGTGGGAAGTCTATGTACTGTCAGATCTCCTGCAGCCTTTGTTAAGGGGCGAGTGAGGTTTTATTGAGCTGGGGGATTCTCGAATGTTGAGATCCTTTCGGTGATACAGGTCTTGGAGTGATCCCTCGAGCACCCTTAGATAGGCAGCTAGGATGTATTGACTGTGAGTTAGACAGTTGGGATTGCATCTTTGCTTTACTGCCATTGAGGCATTGTCGCAGTCTATGCTTACAGGACAGTGATCGGACAGTCAGAGACAGTACAGGTGCAGGACAGGTTTACCCGCAGCTTATAGTGTTAGAGAGACAGTGTTTTTTGAGCTGTTTTTTGGTCTGTTTTTGAGTACACCAGAGCCATTTTACAAAGGAGACTCTGCCGAAATTTCTGCAGAATATGAAGCTTTTTTGGTTTATTTGATAGGTTGATATTGGTTCAGAGGTCAGTTTACAGGGGAAACTCTGCCGAATTTTTCCCAGGAAAGTAAACCACTGTGAAGCGTAGCTATGGCTGGATCACAGGACACTGCTCTTTACAATATCAAGAAGCTGGATGGAACCAATTTCCCATTGTGGAAGAAGCAGATTTGGCACGTGTTGGTACAAAAGAAGCAGATAAAACCTATAAAGCTCAAAGGGATAAAACCAGAAGATATGGACGAAGATGAATGGAGCGAAATGGATGAATTGGCACTTTCTACCATTATGCTGACTTTGGCAGAAAGCGTTTACTTCAATGTAGCAGACGAGATGTCGGATTATCAAGCATGGTTAAAGCTGAGTGATCTTTATGAGAAGCAGAGTGCAGCTTCACAGGTATACTGGTTTAAGAAGCTTTTTGACTTGAAGATGAAAGAAGGGACACCTATGTCCAATCATCTGAATGAATTCAACACAATCTATAGTCAGTTGTCAGCTCAAGGTGTCAAGTTTGATGAACCTGTTAGAGCTATGTTCCTGTTAATCACACTGCCGGAAAGTTGGGACACTTTTCGCACAGCTTTGAGTAATTCTGCACCTCCAGATGGTTTGAACATAGCAGGTGTAGAAGGAAGTCTGCTTACTGAAGAAACCAATAGAAAGACAATGGACAAAGGCAAAGGAACAGCCTTAGTTGTGAGGGGAAGGACCAAAGAAAAGTACAAAGGTGGAAAGAGGAATCAGTCTCGTAGCAAGTCCCGTAGTGCTAAAGGCAAGAGTGACATAGAATGCTACCATTGTGGCAAGAAGGGTCACATGAAAAGAGACTGTAGAGAATGGAAAGCAGAAAAAGGCAAAGAGAAAGCTGAAGACCATGGTGAGAAGAACAAGTCCTCAGTGAAGATTCATGAAATAAATGTGACAAACAATGTTGGAGAGGATGACAGTCTAGTGTCAGGAGACATCTACTTCTTGAAGAATACAATAGACTCAGCTCTTCTTACAGCATCTGATGGAAATGGGTTGAGTGATTGGATTATAGACTTAGGGGCATCACTTCATGTGTCTCCAAACAAGGAGTGGTTTACCTCTTATGTGACCACTAAAGATCATGTTCGGCTAGGCAATGGGCAGACATGTGAGATCTTAGGTGTTGGAGATGTTCAATTGAAGTTTCAGAATGGCTCTTCTTTCACGCTGAAGAATGTGAGACATGTTCCCGCAATTACAAAGAGCTTGATCAGCACAGGTTTACTTGATGATGCTGGCTACGTCACCACTTTTGGACAGAACATGTGGAAGATATCCAAGGGTTCTATGACAGTAGCACATGGAGTAAAGTCTGGAGGACTTTACATGATTTATGTATCAAATGTCTCTAAAAATGTAATCAATGTAACCGAGCAGCTGAACGTTTCTTTGTGGCATAGCCGGTTAGGTCATATGTCCAAGAAGGGAATGGAAATCTTGTCTCATTCTGGTTATTTGGCTGGCTTTTCATTTAATGATTTTGAATTTTGTGAACATTGTCTGTATGGTAAGCAAACACAGCAGCCACGTAAGCATAGAAGCAGTAAAAGAGATACACAGTTGGCACTTGTTCATAGTGATTTGTGTGGATCTATGCCTAACCTATCTCTAGGGGGAGCTTCTTACTTTATGACATTTATAGATGATTACTCGAGGAAAGTATGGGTTTACTTTCTCAAGCACAAGGATGAAGCGTTTAGTGTTTTCAAAACGTTTGTGACACTTGTGGAGAATCAGAGTGGCAAGAAGCTTAAATGCTTACGCACTGACAATTGTGGAGAGTATGTTTCAAAGGCCTTCAAGGACTTTTGTGAGTCAAAAGGTATAAAACGTGAACTTACTGCTCCTTACAATCCTCCTCAAAATGGTGTTGCTGAGAGGATGAATAGTACCATTCAAGAGAAGGTCAGAAGTATGTTGTCTAATGCACAGCTGCCAAATGGGTTTTGGGCTGAAGATGTATCAACAGCTGTTCATCTTGTAAATAGATCTCCTAGCAAGGTTTTGCAGAAGGATTCAGTGCCTAAGATGGTATGGTCAGGCAAGGTGCCCTCATACAAGCATCTCAGAGTCTTTGGCTGTGAGGCATATACTCACGTTGCAAAGGAATTTAGGAACAAACTTGAGCCAAAGAGTAGAAAGTGCATCTTTCTAGGCTATGGTAATTCTGGTGAGATGGGGTACAGACTTTGGGATCCGGAATCCAGAAACCGCAGCAATGATGTTCACTTTAATGAATCCAAATATCATTCTAAACCAAAGAGGGTTGAGGAGATTAGAAGAGTTGTCTTCCAAGAAGATGGACCTGCACGTGCAAGACAAAATGTCAGGCCTCAAGAGGAGCGAGGACATGATAGAGTGGAACCACAGGTTGTGGCTGAGCGTGAGCCACCTATTGTGCGTAGATCTGGACGTGTCACGCGACCTCCTGATAGGTTTGTTCCATCTATGAATAATGTCATGTTGACTGATTGCAATGAGCCTTCATGTTACAAGTAAGCAGTGCAAATGAAGGACTCCGGGAATTGGAAATTGGCCATGCAGTCAGAGATGACAGCTCTGCATAAAAACCAGACATGGAAGCTAGTTAAATTACCACGGGGCAAAAAGGCTCTACCCTGTAAATGGGTTTACAGGTATAAGATCACCGCTCATGATAGTCAGCCAAAGTACAAAGCAAGGCTTGTTCCAAGGGCTTTAAGCAAGAACAAGGCATTGAATTTGATGAAGTCTTCTCTCCGGTGGTCAAGATGACTACATTGAGATGCTTTCTTGCCTTGGTTGCCATATTAGATTTGGTGTTGCACCAAATGGATGTCAAGACAGCGTTCTTGCATGGTGATTTAGATGTGGAAATTTACATGCAGCAGCCAGAAGGGTTTGTTGAGAAAAGCAAGGAAGATTGGGTATGCCAGTTGTTAAAGAGTCTTTATGGCTTAAAACAATCACCGAGGGCATGGTACCATAAATTCCACAAGTTTATGCTTTCTCAAGGCTACAAACGTAGTGAGTTCGATCACTGTTTATATACAAAGAAGGCTAAGGATGGCAGTTGGCTGATCCTTATTTTGTATGTGGATGACATGTTGATTGCTGGCAAGCACTTGGAAGAAATTTCAGCTTTGAAGTCAAAGATGGCAAAATCGTTTGACATGAAAGACATGGGTGAGGCAAGTCATATACTTGGTATGCACATTGAGAGAGACAGATCAAGGAAGTTGATTTGGTTATCTCAAACAAAGTATATTGACAAGGTTTTGCAATGTTTCAATATGGAGAAGGGAAAGGCATTGAGTGTTCCATTGCCACCATATGTGAAACTTAGCAAACAAGATTGTCCTGTGTCTGAGGAAGAACAGGCTGAAATGGATATGATTCCATATGTGTCTGCAGTGGGTAGTTTGATGTATGCAATGATTGCTACTCGCCCAGACATTGCATTTGCAGTGGGAGTAGTAAGTGGATACATGTCAAACCCAGGCAAGAAACATTGGGAGGCAGTGAAAGGAATATTGAGATACCTTAAAGCTACAAAGAGTATGCGTATATGCTATGGGAGTCAGGAGCTAAGTGTAAAGGGTTTTACAGACTCAGATTATGCAGGTGACTTAGACAAACGAAGGTCTACGTCAGGGTATGTCTTTACATTGGCTGGTGGAGCAGTATCATGGCGTTCTAGATTACAAGATTGTGTTACTCAAGCCTCTGAATATGTTGCAGCATCAGAGGCATGCAAAGAATCAATTTGGCTTAATCGACTAGTAACAGATTTGGGAATCAAAGAAGGGATGCCTGTGTTATATTGTGATAGTCAAAGTGCTATACAATTGGCTCGCAATCCAGTTTATCACTCAAAGACAAAGCATGTGGATGTGAAGTATCATTTCATCAGGGAAATGCTCGAGGATAAGCAACTTCAACTTGTCAAAGTTCACACCACAGAAAATCCTGCTGATCTACTTACAAAAGGACTTCCCTCAGAGAGCTTTGCGCATTTTTGCAAGCATATAGGTGTAGGGTAGTACATCACTTCTCTACATCTCTTGTATATTAGCTTGTATAGTAGCTTCTCTCAAACTTAAAGTACCACATTGGACTTTAAGTGGGAGGTTGTTGGGGTATAAAGCCCAATGTGGTCGCCCAGGTAGCCAGGTATGTACACATATTCTTTTGTAAAAACCTAATAAGAACTCACTATGCTCTACACATTACAGTAGAGCGAGTTCACCATATCGTCGTGCTCTTCTTCTCGCACTCTCTCTCGCGTCGCACTTCCGCTCGTACTCCTTCACAAACTAGCTTTGGAGCGGGTGCATAGCATTCCGTGATTTTTTCTTTTTTGTGGCCTTTAAATTGTTTTGAGTTACAGGATTTGGCCTACATGGATCTTTAGCAGGTGATAGGAGAGAACACAAGGTACAGCTAGGTACTCAAATTTGATCATTTCAGTCATAGTAGCCTTGGGCTTCTAATAATCTCTTAGGAATCCAATGTAACGTTTCCTTTCATTTCTTGGGGTGAGTGGGGCGTCTCTTATGAGGCTTTTGTTTTAAACCAGATTGAGCATCAAATGTGGTTGTTAATGAAGCATTAGGGACCTATTTGTATGTTGCCCTTCATAAATTACGCCGAGTCTTGAGTGCATCATTCTTTGTTTCAGCCATGGAAGTTGAATCTCCAAAGGGCTATGCCATAGGGATTGATGTTTCAACCTCTTGAATATGCAATGTTCCATTCTGCGTTTCCTCAAGAGGCAATAACTCAAGGATTGTTGCTTGAGTGGCAGGATTGAGAGTATGTTTTTGTGTCATAATACTCCCCATTTTCCAATCAATAATAGTACAATTGGTTGTGCAGACATCCACTTACGTCCTAAATTTATGTTGCCCTCCATAGCGGCCGCCCGCAGGCACATGACCAAAAAACTTTGAGCCACTGTCTTGTTGTCAAAACTGACAAGAGTGTGCAAGATTCCAAAGACAATAGTTTTCTTCTTGTTAATACCCTTGACTTGTATGGTACTTTTGGATAAAGATTGCTTTCCTAACTGATACCACACTCCATAGGATAACAGATTATGTTTAGCTCATGTGTCCAATAAAGCGTTATATAGTACTTTCCCATAGGTGCTATTTAACTCGATGGGATATCGTAGAGGTGGATCAAAATCTTCCAATTCTTCCTCTGCTTCAACTTCAAATGCATGTGTAACTCCAAGTCTGGCCTCTCGTTTGGCACCTAATAAGTTATTGTCACTCTTGAGCCTCATCTTGAGCTTGTATCTTTTTCAATTCTGCTTTGGCTTGGCGGCCTTTTCTTTATGAATGGCACGTAGTTGCTCCTGGCATAAAGGATCATAGTATCTTTTAAATTTACTCCATTGAGGATTCTGATGTTTTCCCCTCCATCAAGAGTTTCTACACGAAAGATACTGAGGCAGTCTGGGGCGGGCAATAAGAGAGGCAGCCTCTAAACACCCCTCAAGGCTCTCGTGTTTCTCAATTGGGGCTGGGGTTGGGGCAAACACAAGCAAGAAACAACAACAACCAACCCACAACCAAACAAGTGAAGGGACACCACCTAATTATGGTACACAAGAAGAGAGATTTTTTCACACCCAAGAAGATGCGCCACAAAACACACACAAGAAATCTCACACCAAGACACACACCAAATGGAGCAGAGAGAGCTAAAGCAAAGGGAAGAGAGAGAGAGGAATGAAACTTGTGTAATAACTTGTTTGTGACTTTCAAATGGAGATGGTTAGTTATGATGCTATCATAGAACTTGTACAAAGCTAACTTAATGCTTAGTGAATGCTAAACATTGCCAACACACACATACACTATCTTAGGGTGTGGGAGAAATCTCATCACAATAACCTCTTACAATGGGCACAAAATTGGCAATGAAAATACACTAACACAAGATCAAATGATAAAAACTTAAAATGCACAAGTCACCTTGAATTCACCAAACCGTATTGCACAAGTGGAAGGACGAAGATTTGAACATCAATTCACACCTTTGATACACCAAACCTCAATTTATTGATGATGGAGGAACATATACAATAGAGTTTTTGAGATTTTGAACTCACAGTATCTCACTTGTAATGTGTAGCTTGAACGCTTCTCTCACACCAAAAGTGAAGCTCACAAGGTGGTTACTACGCCTAAATCTCTCCTCACGCATAGAGTGTTGGGGTGCTATGTGAGATATTGGGGTTTGTTTTACAAGAAGGAGAGGGGCCTATTTATAGGTTGGAGACCCTCATTCAGATTATTTGGAAATCCTAATTTACAAGCTAATAGATCAGGATTATGATTTTATCTGAATATCAAAACATTGCTTGCCTTCTTTGTCTGTTTGAGTCATGGATATGGGCTCAAAAGAGAGCATTATTGATGGTATATAAGGTGAAAGTAGAGTTTTAAGGAATGAGAGAGAGAGAGAGAGAGAGAGAGAGAGAGAGAGAGAGAGAGAGAGAGAGAGAGACAGAGAGAGAGAGAGTTACTATGCACAAGTCTTGAGGTGAGGTGTCTTTTATGGTTAGGTCAAAGGCTCTTTTGTGATAGTATGTTAGTGTTAGTAATCACTAGAAAGTTAATGATATATTTACAATCGGTAGAATGAGGTGGATGGTTGAATGAAGTGAGGAAATCCTTCTGATGGTGGTGAAGCTTGAAGAAGTTTTGGACTTACTTGTGTAGGTTCTCAAAATGACTATCAATCCTCTTCTTCTTCTTCTCTTCTTTATGCCACCGCCGTCAAGGTTGATTACCGCAATGAAAATGGCAATTCGGTTGATGAGATCCCTCAATTTGGAGAGGTTAAGCATGGTTTACATGCTGAATTTTATGTATATAGCGAAGGGGTAAGATGGAATTCTACTTTGGAAGTAATAGAGAGAGGCATAGAGATGGTGTATGTACATGTAGAGCTCATATGAGAGCTATGGAAGTAAAAGGGGAGGTTAATGGTAAAGAACGTGAAAGAAACCATGGAAGGTGCATGTTTGAGTGAGGGATTGAGAGGAATGAGTGTGTGTGTGTAAAGTGTGGAAAGAGGTGAGAGAAGACTATGGGCTACTTGTGAGAAAAGTGGGCAGACTGGGGTCCAATCAAAAACTCATACCTCACCGATGGTAGCTCCAAAAATTATGAGGTCCACATTTTGTCTTTTAACCACCGCTTCAAATTCGGAGTGGAGATGGACATAAAAAGTCCCACCAAAAAGCCTATTTTTCTTCACAAAAAAAGTCTTGAGTGGCCCACCTAATTGATTCTTAGGGGTTTGAAATTATGCATGGTTGTGGATTATGCATAAATATAATATATGGATATGATGGAAAAAATAGGCTAGTATACTTAAACAATTCATGGAATCTAGAATAGTGTGGGCTATATATAAAAGCATAAATATATGAAAATATAGGGAATCAAATGAGGAGGGCCCTTGTTTGTTTTTATTGATGTATATCTATTTACAAGAGGTAAAAAATAATACCTATAAGAAATAGGAATTTAGTGAAAGGCAATGGCTGATGGTAAAAGGTATTTTTGAGGATTTTCTTGGAGTGGATTCACACCAAAAATAAGAGAAGCTTGCATGAAAGTATATCTTTATGGAATAAAGAGTGTGTAAAATGGTAAGAAAAATTGTGATAATGGTGAGTCAATGTACATAGCATACATAGGCAAATAACGCACACCTAGGTAGAAATATTTAAATAAATACCTAAATGATTATGAAAATTCTCTATATTTGGGCCCTATGTACAATGAAATATTTACACACAAATGGGCCATAATATATTTTATTTTATTTGTTTTTTTGGCTCAACTAGCCTAGTGACTAGCTAGTTGAGAGTTTTAAGGAGATATGGGAAAAGTCCTCTAACTCACACATGCCTATATACAGTGAAAAGGTAGGGATAGCCATAGTGTTTAGGTGATTTTGGTAGAGTGAAGTAGCTCACTATGAAAATTACGGAGAGCCAAAAAAACGGCTATCATTAGGCCTTCCCCACGATGATGGTACATTCATGTACCATCAAAAGGCATATTTTCCAAATAGAGTGGTTCTAAGTCCTCTATGATATCTGTTCCCTGACAGGATCATTGTGTGGCTTCTTGTCACACTTATGCTTCATGCAACAAAACTTACATGAGATGGTCTCTCTTTAACAGTTCTTTGGTAGATCCTTTGGTAGAAGGCGACTCAAATAGGGCTTTAGGCGATACCCACTTACCTTCTTGGAGTGCTCTTTATCATTCAAGTCCATAAGCTGATAGTAACTTGAATTGAAAGCCTTCTTGACTATGTACGGTCCCTGCTGTCTAGTTTCAAAATTGGCATCAAAACGATTATCAATTCGATTGCCATACCTTAGCACAAGCTCTCCTTCCTTGATGCCTTTGTCCTTGAGTTTCTTGTCAAGCATCTCCTTTGCTTGTGTAGCTTTCCTCTTGTATCACTCATAGGTTGCTTCTCTTTTCCACTCAAGCTCCACTAATGTAAGAAGTCGATCCATCCATGCTTCTTGATCATCTTGTGCACCTCTGCTATGAAGCCGCATTGTTGGGATGTTGATAGGCTGCAAAGCCTCTTGGACATAAAACAAGTGAAATGGTGTGAACTTTGTTGCCTCCCTATATGTGATTCGATATGCCCACAAGGCACCATCCAAGAAGTCATCCCATAAATTTGTCTTGTTTTGCACCATCTTTCTAATGATGCATGCAATGACACCATTAGCCTTCTCCACCAAACCATTTGACTGTGGGTAATAGGGTGTGCTATGACGATGTAGAATGTGAAGCTCTTCACAAACTTTTGTGAGTAAACCCTTCTTGAACCCTGGACCATTATCAGAAACAATCTCCAGAGGTGTGTCAAATCTAAAACATATATTAGTGTAGACAAACCTGATCTCACTATTTTCCCATTTACCCTTGCCACACTTTGAGCCTCTACCCACCTAGTCATGTAATCTACAACCAATAGAATGTAGAGTTTACCATTTTTTGTTTTAGGTAGAGGACCCATAGCATCAATGCCCCACTTTTCAAAGGGTCCATTTGCAAGCACGATTTGCCTTGGACCATGTACCAATCTCCTGTTTCCATTTACCTGACAATTGTGATAGCTTTTACACCAATGCTGGACATCCACATGCAGGGTTGGCTAAACATACCCTATAAGCAAAATCTTCTTCACAGTTAACTCTTGGGCAAAATGACCATCATGTGCCTCTTCATGCAAACCTTTTAGAATGGTGGCTGGAAGTTTCTTGATAGTTGGTACTCTTTTGCACACTTGATCCTTTCCTCTTTGATAGAGGGAGCCTTCTAGGAAGAGATAGACACTTGCCTTCTTCATGAGTCTCCTCTTCTGAGCTTTTGTGAAATATTGTGGAAACTCACCCTCCAAAATGTAGCCAATGACTCCAATCCCTGGTATCTTGGTTGCTTGACAGTTGCTGCTGCCACCATGATGACCTGCACTTCTTTCTCAACACATGTAGCTACTTGTTGTGCAAGTAAATATGCATCTTCATTTTGTTTCCTAGGGATATGATATAGTTGCACTTCTTCAAATTGATTAAACAACCTACAAATGGCATGAAATTTTTTCCTTAGGCTTTCATTCTTGCATGCCCAAATGCGTAAAATCTACTTCACAATGAGAAGTGCATCTCCCTTTACCATGAGACGTTGTATACCTTGGCCAATGCACATCTTTAAACCATGAAGTAGTGGGGTGTATTCTGCTTCATTATTGCTAGTTGAACCTGGTAGATTGACCTTCTCTTTCATGACCACCTCTCCACTTGGGTTGAGAAACACTAGCCCTCCCCCTGCTTTTCCTGTGGCTCATCAAAAATCTCCATCAAAGAACAAGGTAAAAGCATTAGGAATACTTTTTGGTGGTGGCAATGGTAGCGTCTTTATTTCAGGCACCTTAATCTCCTTCTCATGTACCCTACAAGTGAGAATCCCTGCCAATTGTGCACGCACACTATCTTCTACCTTGAAAGAGTATCGAAACTCTTGCAACACCATAATCCACTTTGAGATCCTAGTACTAAGATTCATTTAGAGGACACCCAAGGGAACAAATTTTCTGCAATGAGGATAACAAAAGGTTTTGGTAGCACAAGTAGGATCTAAACATTCTCACCGCAAACATGAGAGAAAGCATCATGAGTTCTACCTCCGTGTAGCCTCTCTTGAAATCATTCATGACCCTACTAGCAAAGTAGATGGGTCGCATCCTGATACTATGGGGATCTTGTTGTAATAAAACTACAGCAGTTATTTCTTTCCCAACACTAGAGCTAACAAAGAATGTGTACTCCCAACAAGGAGGCATGAGTGTTGATAGCTCTGACAAAATGACTTTAATGTTACAAAAGTACTCTTCAAGCTCGCCAGACCATGCAAATTCTACTTGCTGTGTCAACTTTTGCAAAGAATGAAGCAACTCCGAAGCTAAGTCAATGAAGCGTGACATATACTTCACCTTTTGAATGAATGAGATGACCTCTTTGAGATTCTTGGGTGATGGGATCCACTTCAATGCCTTTATAAGAAACCTTGTGACCAAGCAAGATCACTCCATCCTCACCTATGTGACATTTGTTGGGATTGAGCTGACCTCCCATGTCGTAAAGTTTTTTTAAACCTTCTTCTACCTTTTGTAGATGCAATGATTTTGAGCTATAAATGCAAAAATCATCAATGAATACCCTAATTGACTTTCCAAAGAATGCTTGAAACACCATGTTCATGAAACGTTGGAAAGTTGCAGGAGGATTTGTCTGGCCAAATGGCATGACTCTGAAAGCATAACAACCCCATGGAGTGATGAAGGTTGTTTTCAATTGATCCTCTAATGCGATACAAAATTGAAAGTAGCCCGAGTTTGTATCTCGAGTAGCCATCACACATAGTGTACTTCTCATGACCAACTACCTCATTTAGTATCTCGTCCTGAAATGGGAGGGGAAAGTGATCTGTTTCAGTGGACGGTAATCCACACACACCCTCCACTTGCCATTTTTCTTGGGAGTGACAAAAAAAGGAGAGACCCACTCTGAATTTTCCATTGGATAAATGAAACCTTCTGCTAGAAGCTTTCTTACCTCCTTGAGTAAAGCGTGCTCCTTGATGACTCCTAGCCTTCATAGCTTTTGAGCCTTAGGTGTGGCCTCTGGCTTTAGCTTGATCTTGTGTTGAACGTCATCTACTCCATGCACGTCGGTGTAGTCTTTAGCAAAAATATTAGGAAAATTTCTTAGCACACATTTGAACTTCTCTCTTCTGTCCTTTGTAAGTGTGGCAGACAACATACCTTCTAACATTCCTTCATCTTCCACATTTTGGTTCTCTTGAGGACCTACCTCCTCCAAGCCTTGACAAGAGGTCTCTTGGTTGTTTGTCTTAAACCTTACCCCCGTGACTTTGATGGAAGACTCCTCTTTAGTAATGGTGCTGCTACTTTCTTCTTCTGAAGTGCTATCTATCCAGCCTTCCTCCGTCTCACTTTATGATGATTCTTCATGGAGATCCTCTTGACGTTTCTCCTTCATGTTAAAGACAACCTTCTTATGATTTTCATTCCTGCAGATCAACTTTCCACTTTCCCAATCCTGCAAAGCTTGCATTTTCATTAGCCATGGTCTTCCTAAGATAAATGGATAGCCACTTCCCTTGGTTGACATAACATAAAAATCCACTACCTTCTTAATGCCAAAGGCCTCCACAAAAACATTTTCTCAAATGCCTACACACCTAGCCTTGCTATTGTTTTCCATCTTGACTTTGATTGCAGGTGTCTCATGGATGTGCATGCCTAGTCTTTGCATGAGACCCTCTGTTATGATGCAAATTTTTGCACCCCCATCCACTAGACCTTTTCTAACCAATCTTCCTTTGATGTAACAATCTAGCACATGTGTAATATCCTCATTCATTTTAGCTTGTGCACGACGATATGGCGAACTCGCTCTACTGTAATGTGTAGAGCATAGTGAGTTCTTATTAGGTTTTCACAAAAGAATATGTGTACATACCTGGTGGCCCGCCCACTTACCTGGGCGACCACATTGGGCTTTATACCCCAACAAACTCCCACTTAAAGTCCAATGTGGTACTTTAAGTGTGAGAGAAGCTACTATACAAGCTAATATACAAGAGATGTAGAGAAGTGATGTACTACCCTACACCTAACTGCTTGCGAAAATGCACAAAGATTTCTGAGGGAAGTCCTTTTGTAAGTAGATCAAGACGATTTTCTGTGGTGTGAACTTTGACAAGTTGAAGTTGCTTATCCTCGAGCATTTCCCTGATGAAATGATACTTCACATCCACATGCTTTGTCTTTGAGTGATAAACTGGATTGCGAGCCAATTGTATAGCACTTTGACTATCACAATATAACACAGGCATCTCTTCTTTGATTCCCAAATCTGTTACTAGTCGATTAAGCCAAATTGATTCTTTGCATGCCTCTGATGCTGCAACATATTCAGCCTCTGTAGTAGACTGAGTAACACAATCTTGTAATCTAGAACGCCATGATACTGCTCCACCAGCCAATGTAAAGACATACCCTGACGTAGACCTTCGTTTGTCTAAGTCACCTGCATAATCTGAGTCTGTAAAACCCTTTATACTTAGCTCCTGACTCCCATAGCATATACGCATACTCTTTGTAGATTTTAGGTATCTCAATATTCCTTTCACTGCCTCCCAATGTTTCTTGCCTAGGTTTGACATGTATCGACTTACTACTCCCAGTGCAAATGCAATGTCTGGGCGAGTAGCAATCATTGCATACATCAAACTACCCAGTGCAGACGCATATGGAATCTTATCCATTTCAGCTTTTTCTTCCTCAGACATAGGACAATCTTGTTTGCTAAGTTTCACATATGGTGGCAATGGAACACTCAATGCCTTTCCCTTCTCCATATTGAAACGTTGCAAAACCTTGTCAATATACTCTGTTTGAGATAACCAAATCAACTTCTTTGATCTGTCTCTCTCAATGCACATACCAAGTATACTACTTGCCTCACCCATGTCTTTCATGTCAAACGATTTTGCCATCTTTGACTTCAAAGCTGAAATTTCTTCCAAGTGCTTGCCAGCAATCAACATGTCATCCACATACAAAATAAGGATCAGCCAACTGCCATCCTTAGCCTTCTTTGTATATAGACAGTGATCGAACTCACTACGTTTGTAGCCTTGAGAAAGCATAAACTTGTGGAATTTATGGTACCATGCCCTCGGGGATTGTTTTAAGCCATAAAGACTCTTTAACAACTGGCATACCCAATCTTCCTTGCCTTTCTCAACAAACCCTTCTGGCTGCTGCATGTAAATTTCCACATCTAAATCACCATGCAAGAACGCTGTCTTGACATCCATTTGGTGCAACACCAAATCTAATATGGCAACCAATGCAAGAAAGCATCTCAATGTAGTCATCTTGACCACCGGAGAGAAGACTTCATCAAAGTCAATGCCTTGTTCTTGCTTAAAGCCCTTGGCAACAAGCCTTGCTTTGTACTTTGGCTGACTATCATGAGTGGTGATCTTATACCTGTAAACCCATTTACAGGGTAGAGCCTTTTTGCCCCGTGGTAATTTAACTAGCTTCCATGTTTGGTTTTTATGCAGAGCTGTCATCTTTGGCTGCATGGCCAATTGCCAATTCCCGGAGTCCTTCATTTGCACTGCTTCCTTGTAACATGAAGGCTCATTGCAATCAGTCAACATGACATAATTCATAGATGGAACAAACCTATTAGGAGGTCGCGTGACACGTCCAGATCTACGCACAATAGGTGTCTCAGGCTCAGCCACAACCTGTGGTTCCACTCTATCCTGTCCTTGCTCCTCTTGAGCCTTGACATTTTGTCTTGCAGGTGTAGGTCCATCTTCTTGGAAGACAACTCTTCTAATCTCCTCAACCCTCTCTGGTTTAGAATGATATTTGGATTCATTAAAGTGAACATCATTGCTGCGGACAACCTTTCTGGATTCGGGATCCCAAAGTCTGTACCCCATCTCACCAGAATTACCATAGCCTAGAAAGATGCACTTTCTACTATTTGGCTCAAGTTTGTTCCTAAATTCCTTTGGAACGTGAGTATATGCCTCACAGCCAAAGACTCTGAGATGCTTGTATGAGGGCATTTTGCCTGACCATACCATCTCTGGCACTGAATCCTTCTGCAAAACCTTGCTAGGAGATCTATTTACAAGATGAACAGTTGTTGATACAGCTTCAGCCCAAAACCCATTTGGCAGCTCTGCATTAGACAACATACTTCTGACCTTCTCTTGTATGGTCCTATTCATCCTCTCAGCAACACCATTTTGAGGAGGATTGTAAGGAGCAGTAAGTTCATGTTTTATACCTTTTGACTCACAAAAGTCCTTGAAGGCCTTTGAAACATACTCTCCACAATTGTCAGTGCGTAAGCATTTAAGCTTCTTGCCACTCTGATTCTCCACAAGTGTCACAAACGTTTTGAAAACACTAAACACTTCATCCTTGTGCTTGAGAAAGTAAACCCATACTTTCCTCGAGTAATCATCTATAAATGTCATAAAGTAAGAAGCTCCCCCTAGAGATAGGTTAGGCATAGGTCCACACAAATCACTATGAACAAGTGCCAACTGTGTATCTCTTCTACTGCTTCTATGCTTATGTGGCTGCTGTGTTTGCTTACCATACAGACAATGTTCACAGAATTCAAAATCATAAAATGAAAAGCCAAGCAAATAACCAGAACGAGACAAGATTTCCATTCCCTTCTTGGACATATGTCCTAACCGGCTATGCCACAAAGAAACGTTCGGCTACTGGGTTACATTGATTACATTTTTAGAGACATTTGATACATAAATCATGTAAAGTCCTCCAAACTTTACTCCATGTGCTCCTGTCATAGAACCCTTGGATATCTTCCACATGTTCTGTCCAAAAATGGTGACGTAGCCAGCATCATCAAGTAAACCTGTGCTGATCAAGCTCTTTGTAATTGCGGGAACATGTCTCACATTCTTCAGCGTGAAAGAAGAGCCATTCTGAAACTTCAATTGAACATCTCCAACACCTAAGATCTCACATGTCTGCCCATTGCCTAGCTGAACATGATCTTTAGTGGTCACATAAGAAGTAAACCACTCCTTGTTTGGAGACAAATGAAGTGATGCCCTTGAGTCTATAATCCAGTCACTCAGTGCATTTCCATCAGATGCTGTAAGAAGAGCTGAGTCCATTGTATTCTTCAAGAAGTAGATGTCTCCAGACACTAGACTGTCATCCTCTGCAACAGTGTTTGTCACATTTATTTCTTGAATCTTCACTGAGGACTTGTTCTTCTCACCATGGTCTTCAGCTTTCTCTTTGCCTTTTTCTGCTTTCCATTCTCTGCAGTATCTTTTCATGTGACCCTTCTTGCCACAATGGTAGCATTCTATGTCACTCTTGCATTTAGCACTGCGGGACTTGCTACGAGACTGATTCCTCTTTCCACCTTTGTACTTTTCTTTGGTCCTTCCCCTGACAACTAAGGCTGTTCCTTTGCCTTTGTCCATTGTCTTTCTATTGGTTTCTTCAGTAAGCAGACTTCCTTCTACACCTGCTATGTTCAAACCATCTGGAGGTGCAGAATTACTCAAAGCTGTGCGAAAAGTGTCCCAACTTTCCGGCAATGTGATCAACAGGAACATAGCTCTAACAGGTTCATCAAACTTGACACCTTGAGCTGACAACTGACTATAGATTGTGTTGAATTCATTCAGATGATTGGACATAGGTGTCCCTTCTTTCATCTTCAAGTCAACAAGCTTCTTAAGTCAGTATACCTATGAAGCTCCACTCTGCTTCTCATAAAGATCACTCAGCTTTAACCATGCTTGATAAGCCGACATCTCGTCTGCTACATTGAAGTAAACACTTTCTGCCAAAGTCAGCATAATGGTAGAAAGTGCCAATTCATCCATTTCGCTCCATTCATCTTCGTCCATATCTTCTGGTTTATCCCCTTGAGCTTTATAGGTTTTATCTGCTTCTTTTGTACCAACACGTGCCAAATCTGCTTCTTCCACAATGGGAAATTGGTTCCATCCAGCTTCTTGATATTGTAAAGAGCAGTGTCCTGTGATCCCGCCATAGCTACGCTTCACAGTAGTTTACTTTTCTGGGAAAAATTCGGCAGAGTTTCCTCTGTAAACTGACCTCTGAACCAATATCAACCTGTCAAATGAACCAAGAAAGCTTCAGATTCTGCAGAAATTTTGGCAGAGTCTCCTTTGTAAAATGGCTCTGGTGTACTAAAAACAGCTCAAAAAACACTGTCTCTCTGACACTGTAAGCTGCGGGTAAACCTGTCCTGCACCTGTACTGTCTCTCACTGTCCTATCACTGTCCTATAATCATAGACTGCGACAATGCCTCAACGGCAGTAAAGCAAAGATGCAATCCCAACTGTCTAACTCACAGTCAGCACATCCTAGCTGCCTATCTAAGGGTGCTCGAGGGATCGCTCCAAGACCTGTATCACCGAAAGGATCTCAACATTCGAGAATCCCCCTGCTCAATAAAACCTCACTCGACCCTCAACAAAGGCTGCAGTAAATCTGACAGTACATAGACTTCCCACAAAGTCATACATCCACAAATTTCCCACTGTATGCTGTAACCGCTACGGCGGTTGTTTGCTGCGTGACTCACAGCCAACAAACCCTCAACAGACATACATCATCTCTGACAATACATCCCATGTGGAAGTACCTACAATGTCACGATGAAATCTGGAATATCAAGCAGCAAACACAAGCTACCTGATGAACTAGTGGATGTCGCCTACAGTTCGTGTGTAGATGCGCCCGTGTCGTATGTGACACACCTCCAAGAACTGTGAGCCGTCCTTCGATGTGTAGACAACAACAAATCAACACTCTGGGAGTGTTGATATCCTCAGCACCTGCAGTTGTAGGCCAAAAACCCCAAATTTGCAGAGTCGGATCTGCACACGTCTAGACCACGTAGTCGAAAATGGCCTGTGCAGACCTTTGTCGAAGCCGAACGGTGGCCGAGATGACCTCAGAATGAAATTATGACAACACCAAGCCCTTTGTGCTTTCCCACGAGATTTGGGGCCGTGTCTTCGCCTGTCGAATTTCACTCCAATTTGAGTTGGTGACTCTAGCCTCCTGCAGTGCTGCCCCGAGCCTCGATCTGAGCTCTGATACCAGTTGAAGGAGTACGAGCGGAAGTGCGACACGAGAGAGAGTGCGAGAAGAAGAGCACGACGATATGGTGAACTCGCTCTACTGTAATGTGTAGAGCATAGTGAGTTCTTATTAGGTTTTTACAAAAGAATATGTGTACATACCTGGCGGCCCGCCCACTTACCTGGGCGACCACATTGGGCTTTATACCCCAACACTTTACACGGAGTTCAAGAGCAAGGAAAAGTTAGAAAGAGCAGCAAAGCATGCAAGAGTGGAAGCCAGCTCTTCTGAAGCTGCTGTTGAACCAGAAATCATTCTTAGAATAGAGACTGCAACGTCATCCGTTGCTACATTAGACCTCTCTCAACTACCACCTATTTTACACCTTTTACCCGACACAACCATCTTCAATATCCAAGCTCCACAGCTAGGAGAGGGAAGATGGGCACATGTGAAGCGTGTGGGTGTCACACATCCCGCTTTCAAAGATCAAGTGTATGCTGCAAAAGTGTTCAAGGTACACTTACATGGGCCCACCATGGAGCAACAGGTCAAAGACGAAGCAACAATTTTGGATATTTCACATCGAGGTATTATCTACCCTCTTGCCATGGTGTGCCACATGGAGTGACCAATGCGCATTTCACGATTTTGGAATGGCGGCCATGTGGAGCATTGGATCAAAGAATGCACTGCAGACGGCAGCCAACCTGTCATCCGCGATTATGTACTCACTGCAGGAACAATAGAGCTATTCCAGGAGAATATTTTGCAGATCATCAATGCTCTCCTCCAAACTCTAAAGTATATACATTCGCATAACTACCTCCACAATGATCTACACTCTCGGAATATGATGCTGCATTTTGGCAAAAAAGGTGTTTATGCCGGCATTGTGGATTGGGGTTCATGCACCAAAACAAATACCACAGCCGGTTTTCCTCCTCTACGCGATATGCAGATAGAAACTAGAAAACAATATGAGAGAGATTATCCATGGGCAGCCCCCGAATGTATATCTAGTAATCCTCCCTCCTGGACCAAAGCTATGGATATTTATTCCATGTGTCATACATGTAAACGCATTTTGAAGTGCTTACCAGAGCCCCAAGAACAAAGCAAGAGACATTTTTTGAGTAATGTACTTGCTCATCTTGAAACCGGCAAGCGCCTAGACCCCAAAACCCGGCCTAACTCTTTTGACCTCTCCTTATGTCTAAATGGTGCCCATAGAGTGGGTTACAACATTGTAATGACATCTGGCTTACGACCAGCTGATGATTAATGAAAACACATGTCTCATGATTTCATCATTGTTTTACTTTTGGTGTCAGATTTAATTGTATGTTTAATTGAGAAAAATATCTATGTTTGTCATTTGATATACTGTCCAATGTCAAATTAATTGAATGGGTATTTAAAAGTAATGACATGTTCACCTAATATGCAGATATGGAAGAAGAACTCAACCACGCTGAAGCTCAGGAAATTTTTAAAGAAGAACAAGTTAGATGTGGACAAGCAGATCTTTCTACTATTGCGAACATTGAAGAAGATGAATCTGAGCTGCAGGGCGAACCACTAACCCTTAAAGAGGGCAAAAAGCTTTGCCCTAATCACTTTGTACGCCATCAACTATTTCAAATAAGTGGCAATGCAAAAGATACAGCTCCGTTAAAGCTCTCTGATTTGCAACATAAAGGACTGGCACGTGTATTGCTGCAAAGGTTTATACGACAAGATAGATGCCTACCAAACAACAACCAAGTAGCAATTTACTTTATCCAACAATGCTATGTTCGATATGTTTTGCTGAAGAGAGTGGATTGGTCAGATCGTCCAGGCACCGCTGGCGTTGGACGTGGACGCATTGCAGAAAAGGTGGTAGCACGCAATGCAAATAATCCAATGCCTCCTCGCAAGCGTCCTATTGTTTTACTTCCAGAAGAGTCAGAAACACTGACTGAATTAGCCAGCCAAGGACAAGACCTTGCCAGCCAAGGAGAAACACCAGACATGCTTCGTGGCCGTATTCTTGAGCTTGAAATAGAGTTAAGTGATGCACAATCAAAGCTTCAACGATATGAATCATTGTATGGGCCTTTGCCAGATGATACTACCACTTCACATAAAGATGGTGCTCAACCATCCCCTGAGCTAGGAATTACAGATTTTACCATAGACCAGCTTATAGCAAATCTATCAAACTCATAAGTCACTCACAAGATTTTTGTAATCTCAAAATTATATCAAACTCTTTTCGATTGAGTAATTTCTCAGAACCTTGTTGTAATTTCAAACCTACATCGACTTTACATAATTGTTATTCGACAAGATATTATCGGCAATTTATATTTGTGTGTGAGTAAATATGTGCGTATGAGAGAGAGAAAGAGAGGTTTTGATGTGAACGACAACGAGATACCACTTTCTTTCATCATATGCAAAAACTTGTTAAGTATTACAATGGTACTCTCACAAATCATCTCCATCTTCAAAAACTGCAACCATATCATCTACTTCGTCCATATCTGAGCATTCTGAAACTATCTCCCATTCCATATCATCTTCATCATCAACTTCTGCAGAAATAGCTTCATGCGTTTGAAAGACTCCATATTGCTTTTGAGCGGCTCTAGTTGCAATGTTTTGAGGCTTATAAATAAGTCTCATATTGCAAAAAACATACACCAAATCAGCAGCCCGTTTAGTATGAAGTCTGTTTCGCTTTTTCGTGTGCACAAAGTCGAATGTTGACCAATTTCGTTCACAACTTCCACTTGATGCAGCTACTGATAAAACTCTAACTGCAATGTGTTGAAACTCCACTTTCTCTCCACCATACTCCTTCCACCATAAAGGTGCACTTGTTTTGCCAATGGCATCTATATGCCACGGATCCTGAAACATACCAGTTCTGTTGGCATAATCTACTCACTGATGAAAAGCTGTTTTTCCATCTTCGTGCCCTAAGAGTTGGGAGCACATTGTTTTGAAGTCGGACATAACTTCTTTGTTGGCAGATTGCTGATGCATTTGAAACTTAGGATCCAATACAAAAGCCGCACCATGCAATGGCGTATGCAACTGCACCCAACGCTTGTTAACAATTGTAATCATGGTAGCTTTGTCCTTTGCACCAAAACTGACATTTTCTCTTAGCTTGCGTATAGCCTCTGACATATACCAGTAGACCCGACCAAAAATAAAAGAATTTGTGTCAACTGCTCTCAAAAGATCTACAAATGGCTTAGACACAGTTACTATTCTTTCTACATTACGCCAAAAGACTGGCGAGTTTACTATTTGTGCACATCAACCAGCTGCTTCCTGATAACTTGGATACTTGCTGAGCCATCCATCCCATCTTGTGTCTGCTAAGGTTTCCATCAATGCAGGCTTCAACTCTTGCAAAGCAGCAAGAATATAGTATGCCGTAGCAAACCTTGTTGCGCAAAATATTTGCAGAGCTTTATTTGGTGACTTGGTTCGAAAAAGAGCATACGAAAATTGATGCTCTCTATTGAATTTCACCACATGATTTGCATCCAATAGCTTCACACATGCCATTTTACCAATGTCTTTTAAAAGAAAATTTAAAGTGTGAGCTGCACATGGTACCCAAGAAATCTCCGGATACTTGACTTGAATAGCTCTTCCTGCTCCTTTGTAGTTGGCCGCATTATCTGTGACAATAGCAGTCACATTCTTTGGTCCACCTGCCTTTGCAATTGCACGCTCATACACCCCTGCTAGGTAGGTGATAGTCTTCTCTTTCAATGAGCTGTCAATTGCTTCCACGAACATAGCCCCTCTAGGGTTAATAAGCATTACATTCATTTAAGGTTTTTTCTGACAGTTAGTCCATCCATCCAATGCTATGGTGCATCCATATGCTGGAACAAACTCTAGGACTGTGCGTTTGAGAATGGCTTCAGTACTGTCTTTGACTTTATCAAGATATTCAGTTCGCATCTTGTTATAGTCAGGAAGCACAAATCCTTTTTTGGATGTACTCATCAAAAGCATCTTGAAATATTGGATTGTGCATAACATTGAACGATATTCCACACGCAACAAATGCTTGTGTCCATTTTAAATGCAACTCAAGCAACCATTGTTTACCTAATGCTTCAGGCATTGTCTGTCCATTGGATGACGCTCTGCCAGAAGAACAATCTTGAAGAAAAGATCTCCAAGAAATAGCAGAATCAGCAAATGTGTAAATCCAACCTGTTGTTGATTTACGACTGTCAACACAGCCTGCATAGTCACTGTCTACAAATACCTGAATGGATGACTCTCCACGACCATAGCATAATTGTCTATTTGCAGTGCCACTCAAGTATCTGAGAATCGACTTGACAGCATCCCAATGCTTTTTACCAGGGTTAGACATAAATCTGCTGACAACTCCCACTACATGTGCAATGTCAGGTCTTGTAGCCACCATGGCATACATGAGACTACCACAAGCTGAAGCATAAGAAATTTTAGCCATCACAGCTTTTTCCTCAGCAAATTTGGGACATTCTTTCTTGCTATGTTTCAAATATGCAGGCAATGGAGTACTCAAGGCCTTCCCCTTCTGCATGTTGAAACGATCAAGAACCTTGTGCACATACTCTTTTTGAGAAAGGTACAACAACCTCTTCTTATGATCATGAGTAATGTGCATACCCAAAATGTGATTGGCTTCACCCAAATCTTTCATGTCGAATTGACTTTTCAGCTTGGTTTTCAAGTCAGCAATGTCCTTCTTATAATGACCAGCAATAAGCATGTCATCTACATAAAGAATAAGCATAATAAGCTGTCCATTTGGTTGTCTTTTTATGTAAAGACATGGATCCTCATTACTGTACTTATAGCCTAGGGAACGCATAAATGCATCAAACTTTTGATACCATTGTCTGGATGATTGCTTCAAGCCATAGAGACTTTTTAGAAGCTTACATACCAAATGTTCCTTGACCTTGAGCACAAACCCTTCAGGTTGCTGCATATAAATCTCTTCCTCAAGATCACCATGTAAGAAAGCTGTAATGACATCCGTTTGATCAAGCTCCATATCTTTAGTGGCAACCAAAGCAAGCAACATTCTTAGGGTCGTCATATTGACCACTGGAGAAAAGATTTCTTGGAAATCTATACCATATTCTTGCTTGAAACCTTTGGCCACTAAACGAGCTTTGTAATTCTCAACGTTGGATGCCATCTTCTTCTTGTAAACCCATTTACAAGGCAAAGCTTTCCTACCTTTTGGCAATGGAACAAGTTCCCATGTTTTGTTCTTTGCAATACTGGATAGCTCCCTCTTCATAGCATGTTCCCACTGAACCTTATCATTGGCTAGCATAGCCTCTTTGTAACAAGAAGGCTCACCACTGTCTGCCAGCAACACAAAGTCCACGCCTGGAACAAACCGTTCTGGCGGATGTGAGACTCTTTGAGATCTCCTCGGTTGATCAAAGCTTGTACTAGCCTGTGTAGTAGTTGGCTCTGGAGCTATCTGTGTAGAGGGTGATACATCGGAAAACGTCACTTTTCGGAATTCAACCTCTTTCGTTGGCTGCCTATGCATCTTGGTCTCATTGAAGACAACATCACTGCTACAGATTACTGATCGACTTTCTGGATTGCATAAACGATAGCCAAATTGACCATCTACACCATAGCCGATAAAGATGCATTTTCTGGACTTATGGTCAAGCTTAGTACGCAACTCGTTGGGTACATGTGCATAAGCTTCGCAACCAAATGTACGGAGTTTTTCATAAGACGACTTTGTCCTGACCATAACTCCAAAGGTACTCAAAACTGTAATGAAGCATGTGGTGATCTATTGATCAAATACACAACAGTGTATAATGCTTCAACCCAAAACGCTTGTGGTAAATTAGCCTGTGATAGCATAGACATAATCCTCTCTTGGATGGTCCTATTCATTCGTTCGGCAACACCATTTTGTGCAGGGGTATAAGGAGCTGTAAACTCGCGCTTAATTCCCCTACTTGAACAGAAGTCTGCAAACTCTTTGGAGACATATTCTCCACCATTTCTGAGCGTAAAGCTTTCAACTTATGTTTAGACTGAGTTTCCACATTAGATAAGAACTTTTTGAAACAAGAAAAAGTCTTTCTTTAGACTTCATGGCATAAATGCAAACATGTCGTGTTGCATTGTCAATGAACGTAACATAATAAGACGCACCACCATGGGATTTAGAAGGCATAGGCCCACATAAATCACTATGCATAAGCTCTAAGGGCTTTCTTTCTTTGTCAAAGACTATGTACGATGTGCTCGTTCTTGCTTACCATATTGACAGTGTTCACAAAAGGGAAAATAAAAAAATGATAAAGACGGTAAGTATCCCAAACAAGAAAGAGTTTCCATTCCCTTCTTTGACATATGACCTAACCGGCTATGCCACAAAGCAACAGTTGGCAGCTCGGTTACAGAAAGAACATTGTTCTTGTCAAATACATAAAGAGAATAAAGTGTACCAACTGTAGAACCATGGGCTAAAATAAGATGACCTTTCGTAATACGCCAAGACTGCTGATGAAAAGTGACTTTGTAACCCAAGTCATCAAGACGTCCAACCGAAATCAAATTTCGTGTCAAAGCTGAAACATGACGTACATTATGTATGGTAAACCTCACCCCATTTTCCATAACCATAGCGATATCACCTATGCCCACAATGTCACAAGAGTAGTTGTGACCTAGCGTAATAGTGCCAATGGTTTCCTAATATGTAGTAAACCAATTCCTATGAGGTGTGACATGCAACGAAGCGCCCGAATCAAGAATCCATGTATGGGACACTTCACCACTAACAAGTAGCTCTGCTGGCATAGAACTCTGCAAAGATAGAGTTTCTTGTGCATCATAAAATACATCATTGTTTTCAGTCAACATATTGATGTCTTTTGCATCACAATCATCTTGCACTATGTTCAGTTCTTCAATCCTAACCGAACTCTTTGGTTTCTCCTCTTTATCATCATTGTCTTTGCCTTTGACTTTACCTTTGTCACGCTTCCAAGCATAACAATCCTTCTTTATGTGACCAAACTTATCACAATAATGGCATTGAACATTGCGACGACTAGGAGACTTTGATCTATCCTTTGAAGCATCTCTATTGCCCTCTTTCTTGGATTCACGATTCCAAGAACGACCTTTACGCTGTTTTCCATCCTTTTGCACATAATGAGCTTCGCCATGATGCGAGCTATCCATAGCCTTGTAGCGCATTTCCTCTGACAAAAGAGAACTAGTGACATCAACGTACACTAGCATACCATTAGGAGCAGAGTTACTAACAGCTGTGCAAAAGATATCCCATGAGGGTGGCAACGAACAAAGTAAGAAGATTTCTTTCATCTCGTCATCAATATTGATCCGTTGTGCACGAAACTGGGTAAATAGAGAATCAAAGTCATTAATATGACTGGCAACACTGGTCGTTGACTCCTTCATGCGAAGGTTAAACAGTTTTCGCATCATGAAAACCTTATTACTTGCCGTATCCTTCTCATAAGTGTTGCATAACTTTTGCCATAAAACATAAGCAAATTCACATTCTAGCACTGAAAAGTACACGTACACTGACTCAGCAAGGTGCAATCTAATAGTAGATCTGCATAGCTCATTAAGCTCCTCCCATTGAAACTGAGTCAAATTCATATCTTCAGTCCATGTCACATAAATAATAGGCAATTTTTGTTTCTTTTGGACAAGCACATCTTGCATCTGATTCTTCCAAAGCTGAAAATTAGTGCCATCAAACTTCTTTATGTCATAAATATCACGGTATTTGCTAGTAGACATGGTGACAAAACTACCAAAAGATTCTGGGAAAATTTCGGCAGTCTCCTTTGTTTGGGACTATATCAACCAAAATACGAGACAAAATGACCAAGTATGTCACTCACAAAGCATAGAAGAGAGCAATGCCTCTCAAAAGCACACTGTATAGAGACCAACTGAGGCGCATAAACAGTCAAACTGACCATAGACCGCCAACTCGGCGTCAAAAGCACCTATACCACTCTATACATGTCCTATGGCGAGGCCTGGTAAGGGATGCTCCAGCTACCTGTATTACCGAAGGTATCTCCACATTTGAGAATACCCCAGCTCAATGAAAACCTCACGCTATCGACCCTCAACAACGTAGGTTATGCAACAAAAAACGTATAGCCAAGTCTCAGAAATAGCTATCTTCCGGACCAAGTCTCAGAAATGGCCGGGACTACCGTACTAGCCAAAAGATGGCTCCAAAAAAGCGTACAATGGCAGTATCTACAAAGACATACAAGTCTGTCAAGACGCTCAAACAGGCGTCAAAAGCATGTGCCTGCAACTAAACATCCCTGCGGGGAGTCAATCCGCTCTCAAAAGAGCTCAAACAATGTCAAAAGTGTCAACATATGCATGTACGCATAAACAACTGCTCCCACTGGAACCATAATATCGCAAGCACTGAAACCTGTAGCATGTATCTGTACCTGTACTTGTATCTGTACCTGTAGTCAAAGAAGACAATGTTGTCAAGCTCCCACTCTATGTGTGTGTATGAGGCCACTCCGAAAGAGGCTACACACTCCCAAATGAACCGTGGGCTCTCGTAGATGGAAGAGACTGCAACAATGGCACCTGTAAAATTGGCTATGTAAGCACTGCACCACAAACTACCACAAGAGGGCTGAAAATTTCAGCTCTTGAACCGTAGCTCGAATGGGGTTTTGGATGGCTCGAATGGCTCCGAAAGGGGGGTAAAGCCGCAAAACACCTGCTGAAAACGCTCTCGAGAAGCTGAACTTGCCAATGGCGAAATCGGAATCCTATTTGCACTCTTGAAAGTGCGCGCGCACGGAAACGGTTTCGAGAATGAAACCACTCTGATACCAGATGGTGGGGAGGAGCTGGGAGCACAACGAAAGAAGAATACGCATGCACACACTCACACACACACCACCATAGCCACACAAAGGTTGAAGGGGGAGAGCCAACGTACTGTGTGCCCCCTTTCTTTCTTCTCTTATCTTATGCACTAAGGCACAATACACATTGTACTTAGTGTTAGTGGCTCACACAAGTGTATAAATGTACACTTAGGGTTAGTGGCAGTTAGTGATGGGCGGTCGGCCACATGGCCATTAAACCTAACACCATGGACGTATAGAAAATGACACATGGACTTTATGTGATTTGCCTCCTGGAAAAAAGGCCATTGATACAAAGTGTGTTTACAAGTTGAAACGCAAGACGGATGGTGAGGTTGATCGCCATAAGGCTCGACTTGTTGCAAAAGGCTATGCACAACAAAAAGGCATAGATTATGAAGAAACTTTTGCTTCCACTTGTCGTATGACTACTGTTCATTTTCTATATGCATTGGTAGCTCATTTTGGTTGGGATGTACATCAATCCAATATTGTTACTGCTTTCTTGAATGGTGACATTTTTTAGCAAGTCTATATAACACAATCTCACTGTTTTGTCAAGAAAAGACAAGAGGACAAAGTGTGAAGATGTAAGAAGGCTTTGTATGTGTTGAAGCAATCTCCTCGTGCTTGGTATGAGAAATCTCACACTCATTTCGTCAAACGAGTCTTTTGTAACAATCCAACGGAAAGAACATTGTATGTCAAGCGTGAGGGCGATGTACTTCTCATTCTTGTTCTTTATGTGGATGATTTGTTGATAAGTGGTCCCAATGAGGCACATATTGCTGAATTTAAGGGTGATTTGAATGCTACTTTCAAGATGAAAGATTTGGGAATGTTGCATCATTACTTGGGCATACAATTTAAGCAGTGTGATGGTGGTATTGCTTTGTGTCAAATTAGCTACATAGAGACATTGCTATGTACCTTAGTTTGGACGTCTATATTTTTTTTTTGTTTTAAGCATTAGGTCATGCATAGACCATGAATAATGGCCCAAGAATAGAGGTTTTCCCCTTCGATTTCACTCCACACATTAGAATAAACATTGCAATTAGTAGAAAGATCCATTTTCAACAACGTATGGTGTTCATGTTTGGTGCCTAAAGAGTATGAGAAATTCTTGCATCACCAAACCTTGTCATCCTGCCTCTTGTTGATTATCATAGATCATTTGGTGTGCATATTTTTATTTTGTTGTAGAACAGATTGCAATTTAGAAAACATTATTGTGTAATTTTTTTAAAGAAAAAAATATACGTCACTTTGAAATCAATTCAATGGAAAGCCAATGCCAAATGTCTGGATATCCTCTTTTCTTTGGAGAGCCTGGAGAGGATGCATAATTATTTTTACCAAATTTCAAGATGTCTTGCCGTATTAAGAGGATAATAAATGATCAAGAACGTGTAGAAATGTTTGAGGTGGTCCTTAGGAAAGATGCTAGCACTTGGTTTGACTTTGCCTGAGAAAGTTAAGGGAAATTACATGAAAGTTTTGAATTGTTTCAAGAGATACTTCTTTGATCCCCAAAACATTCAAAAACTATGGCAAGACATTGTTTCTCATAAGCAAAAATATTTAGATTACTACTACTTGTACAAGAAAGAGTTTCTACGTCTTTGGGCTATATGGATACAAAATGTTGCTAACCTTGGTGATGGTGCAGAATTTCTAAAGAAGGAGAGGTTCATAGCTGCACTCTTTCCTGATCTTAAGGTAAAGGTGGAGGCGGATGCACCTGCCACCTATGATGCAGCTGAAATTAGAGCTTCCAAGAAGTGTAGGAAACTTAAGTGCTTAAGGGGAGAGGTTCTAATAGAAGGTCTTAGACCCAAAGGTAAGTCACAAGCATCAACATCTAGGGAGCTTCCTGAGGTAACGGCATAAGTGATTGAGAAGTTAAATGAATCATTAAGAAGCCTGTTAATTCACCTTGCACAAGATGTAGGTCCAAAGGGAGAAGCAAAGAAGTCCAAAGAGCGAGATCCATGACCTAGGAGAGTCTTGCAATGTTGGAATTGTGGAGAGTTTGTACATGGGATGTATAATTGTCCTTGGCCTTGTGGGGAGCCATGGAAACCTAACTTGAATTATCCAATGATGAATGCAGGTGAAGAAACTAGTCAGCAACCAACCACGGCTTCTACAAAGGCCAAATGGAGCAAGACCACCTCCACGAGGAGTGGAAGGAGTTCCATCTTTGCCAGATCCAAATGTGCATGTGGTAGAGGTGAAAAATTCCAATGAGTTGGACATGGAAGCAAATGGCATTAAGCGTGGCCGTGGAAAGGGTAAGGGGAAAGAAGGAGTCATGTCACAAAGTGATCATGGACAATAAAAGAAGGCAAAAGAGACCAAGGAAACCAAGAGGACTCGATGTCGTATCAACCTCCAAGACTTCCCTCTTGGACATGGTATGGCTCCGTACAACTTGTTGGAAGACATGAGAGGTAAGGGTCATGATATCTCATGGCCTCAATTTCTTGCATTATGTCCACAAGCTAGGAGGGATTTAACAAGGGTAGTTAGCACTAGGAGAAAATTAAAAGAGAGTGTGCCTGTTTTAAAAATTGTTGGGGTATAAAGCCCAATGTGGTCGCCCAGGTAAGTGGGATGGCCGCCATGTATGTACACATATTCTTTTGTGAAAACCTAATAAGACCTCACTATGCTCTACACATTATAGTAGAGCGAGTTCACCATATCCTCGTGCTCTTCTTCTCGCACTCTCTCTCTCTCTCGCGTCGCACTTCCGCTCGTACTCCTTCAACTGGTATCAGAGCTCAAATCGAGACTCGGGGCAGCACTGCAGGAAGCTAGAGTCACCTGCTCAGATTGGAGTGAGATTCGACAGGCGAAGACACGGCCCCAAATCTTGTGGGACCGCTCGAAGGGCTAGGAGTTCTCGGGATTTCATTCTGAGGTCATCTCGGCCATCGTTCGGCTTCGACAAAGTTCTGCGCATGCCATTTTCGACTACGTGGTCTCGATGGGTGCAGATCCGACTCTGCAAATTTGGGGTTTCGGCCTACGACTACAGGTGTTGAGGATATCTGCACTTCCAGAGTGCTGATTTGTGGCTGTCTACACATCGAAGGACGGCTCACAGTTCTTGGAGGTGTGTCACATACGACACGGACGCATCTACACACAGATTGTAGGCGACATCCACTAGTTCATCAGGTAGCTTGTGTTTGCTGCTTGGTATTCCAGATTTCATCCTGACATTTCAAGTACTTCCACATGGGATGTATTGTCAGAGATGATGTGTGTCTGTTGAGGGTTTGCTGGCTGTGAGTCACGCAGCAAACAACCGCCACAGCGGTTACAACATATAGTGGGAAATTTGTGGATGTATGACTTTGTGGGAAGTCTATGTACTGTCAGATTTACTGCAGCCTTTGTTGAGGGTCGAGTGAGGTTTTATTGAGCTGGGGGATTCTCGAATGTTGAGATCCTTTCGGTGATACAGGTCTTGGAGCGATCCCTCGAGCACCCTTAGATAGGCAGCTAGGATGTATTGACTGTGAGTTAGACAGTTGGGATTGCATCTTTGCTTTACTGCCGTTGAGGCATTGTCGTAGTCTATGCTTACAGGACAGTGACAGGACAGTGAGAGACAGTACAGGTGCAGGACAGGTTTACCCGTAGCTTACAGTGTTAGAGAGACAGTGTTTTTTTTTGAGCTATTTTTGGTCTGTTTTTTGAGTACACCAGAGCCATTTTACAAAGGAGACTCTGTCGAAATTTCTGCAGAATCTGAAGCTTTCTTGGTTCATTTGACAGGTTGATATTGGTTCAGAGGTCAGTTTACAGGGGAAACTCTGCCGAATTTTTCCCAGGAAAGTAAACTACTGTGAAGCGTAGCTATGGCTGGATCACAGGACACTGCTCTTTACAATATCAAGAAGCTGGATGGAACCAATTTCCCATTGTGGAAGAATCACATTTGGCACGTGTTGGTACAAAAGAAGCAGATAAAACCTATAAAGCTCAAGGGAATAAAACCAGAAGATATGGACGAAGATGAATGGAGCAAAATGGATGAATTGGCACTTTCTACCATTATGCTGACTTTGGCAGAAAGCGTTTACTTCAATGTAGCAGACGAGATGTCGGCTTATCAAGCATGGTTAAAGCTGAGTGATCTTTATGAGAAGCAGAGTGCAGCTTCACAGGTATACTGGCTTAAGAAGCTTGTTGACCTGAAGATCAAAGAAGGGACACCTATGTCCAATCATCTGAATGAATTCAACACAATCTAGAGTGAGTTGTCAGCTCAAGGTGTCAAGTTTGATGAACCTGTTAGAGCTATGTTCCCGTTAATCACACTGCCGGAAAGTTGGGACACTTTTCGCACAGCTTTGAGTAATTCTGCACCACCAGATGGTTTGAACATAGCAGGTGTAGAAGGAAGTTTGCTTACTGAAGAAACCAATAGAAAGACAATGGACAAAGGCAAAGGAACAGCCTTAGTTGTGAGGGGAAGGACCAAAGAAAAGTACAAAGGTGGAAAGAGGAATCAGTCTCGTAGCAAGTCCCGCAGTGCTAAAGGCAAGAGTGACATAGATTGCTACCATTGTGGCAAGAAGGGTCACATGAAAAGAGACTGCATAGAATGGAAAGCACAAAAAGGCAAAGAGAAAGCTGAAGAACATGGTGCGAAGAACAAGTCCTCAGTGAAGATTCATGAAATAAATGTGACAAACAATGTTGGAGAGGATGACAGTCTAGTGTCAGGAGACATCTACTTTTTGAAGAATACAATGGACTCAGCTCTTCTTACAGCATCTGATGGAAATGCACTGAGTGACTGGATTATAGACTCAGGGGCATCACTTCATGTGTCTCCAAACAAGGAGTGGTTTACCTCTTATGTGACCACTAAAGATCATGTTAGGCTAGGCAATGGGCAGACATGTGAGATCTTAGGTGTTGGAGATGTTCAATTGAAGTTTCAGAATTGCTCTTCTTTCACGCTGAAGAATGTGAGACATGTTCCCGCAATTACAAAGAGCTTGATCAGCACAGGTTTACTTGATGATGCTGGCTACGTCACCACTTTTGGACAGAACATGTGGAAGATATCCAAGGGTTCTATGAGAGTAGCACATGGAGTAAAGTCTGGAGGACTTTACATGATTTATGTATCAAATGTCTCTAAAAATGTAATCAATGTAACCAAGCAGCCGAACGTTTCTTTGTGGCATAGCCGGTTAGGACATATGTCCAAGAAGGGAATGGAAATCTTGTCTCCTTCTGGTTATTTGCTTGGCTTTTCATTTTATGATTTTGAATTCTGTGAACATTGTCTGTATGGTAAGCAAACACAGCAGCCACATAAGCATAGAAGCAGTAGAAGAGATACACAGTTGGCACTTGTTCATAGTGATTTGTGTGGACCTATGCCTAACCTATCTCTAGGGGGAGCTTCTTACTTTATGACATTTATAGATGATTACTCGAGGAAAGTATGGGTTTACTTTCTCAAGCACAAGGATGAAGTGTTTAGTGTTTTCAAAACGTTTGTGACACTTGTGGAGAATTAGAGTGGAAAGAAGCTTAAATGCTTATGCAGTGACAATGGTGGAGAGTATGTTCAAAGGCCTTTCAGGACTTTTGTGAGTCAAAAGGTATAAACCGTGAACTTACTGCTCCTTACAATCCTCCTCAAAATGGTGTTGCTGAGAGGATGAATAGGACCATACAAGAGAAGGTCAGAAGTATGTTGTCTAATGCACAACTGACAAATGGGTTTTGGGCTGAAACTGTATCAACAACTGTTCATCTTGTAAATAGATCTCCTAGAAAGGTTTTGCAGAAGGATTCAGTGCCAGAGATGGTATGGTCAGGCAAAATGCCCTCATACAAGCATCTCAGAGTCTTTGGCTGTGAGGCATATACTCACGTTCCAAAGGAATTTAGGAACAAACTTGAGCCAAATAGTAGAAAGTGCATCTTTCTAGGCTATGGTAATTCTGGTGAGATGGGGTACAGACTTTGGGATCCCGAATATAGAAAGGTTGTCCGCAGCAATGATGTTCACTTTAATGAATCCAAATATCATTCTAAACCAGAGAGGGTTGAGGAGATTAGAAGAGTTGTCTTCCAAGAAGATGGACCTGCACCTGCAAGACAAAATGTCAGGGCTCAAGAGGAGCAAGGACAGGATAGAGTGGAACCACAGGTTGTGGCTGTGCCTGAGACACCTATTGTGCGTAGATCTGGACGTGTCACGCGACCTCCGGATAGGTTTGTTCCATCTATGAATTATGTCATGTTGACTGATTGCAATGAGCCTTCATGTTACAAGGAAGCAGTGCAAATTAAGGACTCCGGGAATTGGCAATTGGCCATGCTGCTAGAGATGACAGCTCTGCATAAAAACCAGACATGGAAGCTAGTTAAATTACCACGGGGCAAAAAGGCTCTACCCTGTAAATGGGTTTATAGGTATAAGATCACCGCTCATGATAGTCAGCCAAAGTACAAAGCAAGGTTTGTTGCCAAGGGCTTTAATCAAGAACAAGGCATTGACTTTGATGAAGTCTTCTCTCCGGTGGTCAAGATGACTACATTGAGATGCTTTCTTGCATTGGTTGCCATATTAGATTTGGTGTTGCACCAAATGGATGTCAAGACAGCGTTCTTGCATGGTGATTTAGATGTGGAAATTTACATGCAGCAGCCAGAAGGGTTTGTTGAGAAAGGCAAGGAAGATTGGGTATGCCAGTTGTTAAAGAGTCTTTATGGCTTAAAACAATCACCGAGGGCATGGTACCATAAATTCCACAAGTTTATGCTTTCTCAAGGCTACAAACGTAGTGAGTTCGATCACTGTCTATATACAAAGAAGGCTAAGGATGGCAGTTGGCTGATCCTTATTTTGTATGTGGATGACATGTTGATTGCTGGCAAGCACTTGGAAGAAATTTCAGCTTTGAAGACAAAGATGGCAAAATCGTTTGACATGAAAGACATGGGTGAGGCAAGTCATATACTTGGTATGCTCATTGAGAGAGACAGATCAAAGAAGTTGATTTGGTTATCTCAAACAGAGTATATTAACAAGGTTTGGCAATGTTTCAATATGGAGAAGAGAAAGGCATTGAGTGTTCCATTGCCACCATATGTGAAACTTAGCAAACAAGATTGTCCTGTGTCTGAGGAAGAACAAGCTGAAATGGATAAGATTCCATATGTGTCTGCAGTGGGTAGTTTGATGTATGCAATGATTGCTACTCGCCCAGACATTGCATTTGTAGTGGGAGTAGTAAGTCGATACATGTCAAACCCAGGCAAGAAATATTGGGAGGCAGTGAAAGGAATATTGAGATACCTGAAAGCTACAAAGAGTATGCGTATATGCTATGGGAGTCAAGAGCTAAGTGTAAAGGGTTTTACAGACTCAGATTATGCAGGTGACTTAGACAACCGAAGGTCTACGTCAGGGTATGTCTTTACATTGGCTGGTGGAGCAGTATTATGGCGTTCTAGATTACAAGATTGTGTTACTCAGTCTACTACAGAGGCTGAATATGTTGCAGCATCAGAGGCATGCAAAGAATCAATTTGTCTTAATCGACTAGTAACAGATTTGGGAATCAAAGAAGAGATGCCTGTGTTATATTGTGATAGTCAAAGTGCTATACAATTGGCTCGCAATCCAGTTTATCACTCAAAGACAAAGCATGTGGATGTGAAGTATCATTTCATCAGGGAAATGCTCGAAGATAAGAAACTTTAGCTTGTCAAAGTTCACACCACAGAAAATCCTGCTGATCTACTTACAAAAGGACTTCCCTCAGAGAGCTTTGCGCATTTTCGCAAGCAGTTAGGTGTAGGGTAGTACATCACTTCTCTACATCTCTTGTATATTAGGTTGTATAGTAGCTTCTCTCACACTTAAAGTACCACATTGGACTTTAAGTGGGAGGTTGTTGGGGTATAAAGCCCAATGTGGTCGCCCAGGTAAGTGGGCGGGCCGCCAGGTATGTACACATATTCTTTTGTAAAAACCTAATAAGAACTCACTATGCTCTACACATTACAGTAGAGCGAGTTCACCATATCGTCGTGCTCTTCTTCTCGCACTCTCTCTCGTGTCGCACTTTCGCTCGTACTCCTTCATAAAGCTGTTCCACAAGATGTATGCGCTCAGCTATGTTTGGTAAGGAAGTAATTGCAGGATTTTTCAGTTCTTGAAAGGTTTTCATGATCTGTCCAATGGTTTGTTTGACCATGTTTACTAAAGCACCTGATGTCAGGAGGGCTATGTCAAAAATAGCTGGTGCAAACTCTGCCTGGAGCTGCTCAAACACAGACTTGGTTAGAGTCTCTGTAAGCTGATAAAAATGCTCCGGAGCGACAGGGTTTAAACAACGCCTAATCTCTGCCTCTGACGAGTAATGGAAGTGTCTCACAATCTCTTTGGAGACGAACTTTTGTTGATGTTTCGCTAGCTTCGTGTCTGCCATATCTGTATGACAAAATTATAAATTAAGAATCTTACGAAATGATTGTACACCATAGTAACATAATTATTATATAATGAGTGTTAACCCTATATATATATTAAATGATGATTCAAATTTATTAAACAATACTAAATTATTGCAAATTAAAGAGAAAATCTTATGATTACAAACCACATTGTGCGAATCGACCATGAAAATTAATTTAGAGAGAGAGAGAGAGAGAGAGAGAGAGAGAGAGAGAGAGAGAGAGAGAGAGAGAGAGAGAGAGAGAGAGAGAGAGAAACAGGCCAGGAGTGTGAGATGCTCTCAGCACAAGAACTGGACCCTGCTATGTGCAGAAGTGTGAGATGATGAAAGAAATTACATCTAAAGGGTTGGAAAATCGTATATGTGAACAACTCAGCTAGTGTGAGATATTCTCAGCACAAGTCCTGGATGCTGTTGTAAAATAGATTGATAGTTTTTATCAATCTAATCCGTGATAAAGTGTGTGGAACTCACAACACAACTATCAGCGGATAAATTAACAATTGCAGATGTAAGTTACCTATCGTATGTGTTTACGTCCAAAACAACACCAAGTCATTAAATGATGAAAAATGATGTTCTTTTGGAATATGAAACACACGAGTAACCAGTATGTCACATTAAGATGAAGAGGGCATGAAAATATGCATCTCTTCACTCTTAATATAACGAGTGGTAACGCTTGTGTTTCTATGTAACACATATGACAGAAAAACTTAATCTAAAATTGTAAATTTTATAAGCTATTTCTAATGGAGTGTGTGGCACGCACAACACAACCATTAGCAAACAGCTCAACAATCTCAAATGTAAATCAATTGTTGTATATATCTATGTTTAGAGTAACACCAAGTCATCTGCTGATGAACAATGATGTTACTACAGAAATAGAAGCACAAAAATAACGAAAGTCGTATTAAGATGAAGAGGGCATAAAGTATGCATCTCTACACTCTTAAAATGACGAACGTTAATTTTTGTGCTTCTATGTAGAATAATCAATAATGATTTACTTTAAGATTGTAAATTTTATAGGCCACTCTGAAGTGAGAGGTGTAGCATCATGCCTACTACACTCCACGAGTCAACCTCTAATCCTAACTCATCTCTATGGTGAGAGATATACTACTACACCATACGAGTGAGAATCTAAATTTACCCTAAGCCTTCCCTGGAGTGAGTTATATAACTATACACCACGGGAAAGAAAACTATATTCTATACACCTCTGGAGTGAGCCATATGGGCCTATGGCTACACACCACGAAGTGGTCTACGACCTGCAAGCCAACTTTGTGGTGAGAGCCGAAACTACTGCACCACACAAGTCTGGCACAACACAAAAAAAAAGTTAATATTTATTGAAAATTTAAAAAATGTACCTGAAAACCGCTGTAAATCAGAGTCGCTGTCTCTATCTGGCAAACTCTCAGAAGCTCCAAGCTCTCCAAACCCCAAGAAAGTCCACAATGCTTTTCGATCGAATACGGCGACGATTGTATATATATACTTTTTTTCGATCGATATATTTTTCTATCGAAATACTTTTCGATCGAAAAATATATCGATCGAAAAATGTTTCATACGGCTATTCGGTAATTATTCCGAGATACGGCATATATTGACGTTTTATACGTATAATTTTTGTTATACGGGCGTATAAATGCAACGCAGCTAACTGCCACTAACCCTAAGTGTACAACTATACACTTGTGTGAGCCACTAACACTAAGTACAATGTGTATTGTGCCTTAGTGCATAAGATAAGAGAAGAAAGAAAGGGGGCACATAGTACGTTGGCTCCCCCCCTTCAACCTGTGTGTGGCTATGGTTGTGTGTGTGTGAGTATGTGCGTACGTATTCTTCTTCCGTTGTGCTCCCAGCTCCTCCCCATCACATGGTAGCCATCCAATTTTTTGAATTTTGTGCTTCATCGAAAGATAGGGGTTCCTCTATAACAAAGCATAAGAGGCATGGTGAGAACCTAAAGGAGTACGACTAGACAAAGGTGAATCCAATTTACTGTCACACAAAGTGTGCACCAGCCATTTTGGCATACCTCTAGCCTGCTCATTTTCAGCCCTTTCCCCATCAAGCACACCATGTACATCTGCATCAGTAATAGGCTGATTTATAACATTTTTAAAAACCCTTAAAGGCTATACATTTGCCTCATTTGAGTTTACATTCAAACTTCCACCACCAAAAAGAGGCAATAAACTATCATAAATGTCCTGTGAGCTTACATTACTATCTCTAGTACATGACAACAAAGGCTGAATGGGATCTTCCACAAATACAACATCACATGAGACCTAAATACGCTTTGCTTGTGGATGGTACAACCTGTAACTTTTGCTTTCAGCACTATAACCAACAAAAATACATTGACAGCCATATCATCCATTTTTTTGTGTTGCACTTGTGGCACTAAACCATAGTCCAAACAACCAAAAACATGCATGTGCTCTCAATAGATGGATTTCTATCATGCCATGCTTCATATGGAGTCATAGACTGCAATGCTTTTGTAGGACACTTATTGAGTACATAAGTGGCACACATGATAGCCTCGAGCCAAAATGAATGTGGTAAAGATTGACTCTTGACCATACATCATGCCATTTCCGTAAGAGACATATTTTTCCTCTCTGCAACACCATTTGGCTAAGGCGTATATGGCGCTGTACATTGGTGTTTTATCCCAAGACTAGTCAGAAATGCATTGAATTCATGAGACATATACTTCCCCCTCAATTGGAACAGAGGGTGCCCATAGTAGATTTTGAGACATTTTCAGCCAAAGCAAGAAATTTATTGAAGCACATAAACACTTCGTACTTAGCTTAAAGTTTCAAAGGGTATACCCATGCATGCCTAGAGTAGTCATCAATGAAAGTCATGAAGTACAAGTAATTTCCCAAGGATGGAGTTTGCATAGGCCCACAAACATCACTATGCTCAAGATGCAATCTGCATGTAGCACGACCTGACCCATCCTTTGAAAACTTAGCACTCTACATTTTACCCAAAATACAGCCTTCACAAACATGTTTGACAGGTGCTTTAAGAGGCGGCAAAGAAGCAACCATATCAGATTTCTGCAAATGCAGCAAACTGGAAAAATTCAGATGTCCAAAATGTGCATGCCAAAGTTTTGCATCTAAAATAGTCCTTGAATCTGCAACTGTATTTGCAAAATTTTGTCTACACTTGTCATACAAAGTGATCTTATGTAGCACACGACACAAAAGGCAAGATGTAACAATTCTATCACCAAAACTGAGATCATGAATTGTACATTTGTCATCCACAGATTTGACTATGAGACCAAGTCTAACAAGTGCAGATACAGACAAAAGGTTCTTTTTGATCCTAGGGATATACAATGCATTAACAAGTGTGAAATAACTTCCATTTGCAGCACTAAACACAATCTTTCCAGCTCCTTGAGGGACAAACTCAATAGAGGTAAAAAAATCACGATGTGAGGTAATGTGCTTCATAGACCACTGTCAAAATACCACACATGTGAATCTGTAGCAACTGACATACATGCATCATGGACAATAGGATCATAAGTAAACTTTGCACCAAATGTCCATTCCACATCAACATCAGCATCACAATCTCCTTTGACAGAAGACTCTACAATTGTTGCACTTGTATTGGACCCTGTAGTGGATCCAACCTCTTTCTTCTTAGCCTCTTTTACCTTCAATTTCAGACACTTCTTGATCAAGTGATCATTAGCTTTACAATAATGGCACCGCATCTTCTTTTTGCCCTTATCACTAGAATTACCAGACAAAGTGCTACCAACAGAAGCATTAGGAACAAAAGTTTTGCCACTCGTCACAACAGAACCATAAGAAGCGGTTACATTGCTGCTCCCACCTTTTCTTTGAGCTGCAATAAAAGTCTATTCAACTGCACGTTGCCAAGTCCTATTTTTTTTGAAAAGTGACTCTTGCAACAACAATGTGCATAATGCATCAAACTTGACAGCTTTAGGATTTCCTTGGGTCATAAGTCTCCAGGTACTAGCAAAAGTTTGGTAAGAATCTAGCAAAGCATCAAGAACAGTCTACACAAGTGAACTATCAAAAATGACTTCTCGTGCAAAAATTAGTTGCTGATTAACATCCTTGACACCAGCAAGGAAAGTGTCCATTTCATCTTCCTCATGCATAATCTTCAATTCACAACTCTTTACGCAACAAAGAAATTTTAGCCTCATTGCGGCTTGCATAAAGACATGCTAGAGTATCCCAAGCCCGTTTTACAGATTTTGCTAAACGGATGTGAGGAGTGATAGTGCGCAGACAATGCAATAAATGCATGAGCTTGCGCATCTCTTACATCCCAATGAGCCTACTCAGCCGTATGCAAAATAGCTCTAGCAGTAGCAACCCTGGTAGAAAAACTTGGAGTATCCTCAACATCGCCTGCATCCACAATACTAGGATGTACATTAATGCCCTGCACAATGTTCCAAACTCCCTTTTATACAAGTACATATTGCATCATGTAAGCCCACATAGGGTTATTGTCCCCATTCAATTTGTCCTCAACAACAAACATCTTGAACACATCTGTGTTGTTGTCAGTCATGGAAAATGCTCGCAACTAATGTGAAGACTTTCCAAAATGAGGAGAAACTGAGCGAGACTAGCACATTCTATATATAGCACAACTTGCAGTAGCCTGTATGGGACTTGATATGCAGTAATTGACACTGAGAGAAATTCCACACAAATGACAAAATTGCGTATGCAAACCTAGCTGTAGTGGAAATGGAGGTCAAAATGAGCCTGAAATAAAATTTTTAGCAGACCAAGCTCTACGCGCTTGCCCAAATTTTTTGTCGACCTGCTGACGCTTGCCAAAGCTGATTGAAATCTGAGAAAATGAGCAAGGGTGTTTTGGTGACACTGGCGACTAAGCCCAGGAGGACGTGACTTGCTCTGATACCAATTGTTAGAATTAGGGTTGCAGGGAAACACACATAGCTTGGAGAAGATGAAGGAAGCTCAAGGCACACAACAGAGATTTTATTATTTAATATGGAATGAAAAGATAGAGAACCGGAGAAAAAAAATCCTAAAGAGGGAAAAATTGTCCCGACGGTCCTAGTGTGTTCACGCATATCACTACCACATGTATATGGTAACAAAAAGTTGGTCAAAATAGAAAAAACTATAGAGACTAGTCAAAAACTGGAAAGCAAATACAAAATTTCAATTTTGATTGGCAAAAAGTGATCCAAATTCAAAAAGATTTTGGTAATAGATCAGAAGTGATAGGCCAAATGCCAAGTCCAGAAGTGACCAAACATGGATTGTGATCCATGTACCTCATTTGAGTTTTGGGACAAAAACTATAGTAGCCTATAGCAGAGAGGGCCATTGTGAAAACAAATTCCCAAAGAAGGGTTTCCAAAAAAGTGAAAAAATCCATAAAAAGAGCTAAAAACACTTCAAGGTGAAACACGACTAAAACAAACCTAGGGTTTCACTTTTGGATGACCAAAACTTGTCCAAATCCAAAAAGATTTTAAGGATAGTCTAAAATAACCTTCATCTACAAGTGATTCAAATTTGGGGTCAAAAGCTCTCCAAAACATGGATCGTGATCCATGTACCTTTTGCAAATTTTATAGCCATAACATAGCCACTATGTTGTACATGCTATTTCTAGCCTAATCCCAAAACTTTATCTCATTTGGACATCAAAAGACAAGTCAAAATTCCAAAACTGCCAAGTACCCGGAGCAACTACAAGAATTGACCTAATTTCTAATCTAGAGCTCCAAATCCAAAAAGTCCAAAAAGTTTTCCACTGATCAACAAACCCAATGTAAGATTCATCAAAACAAAAAAATCCATAAGATTTCTAAGGGATTATTATCATAAGGGCTTGATAGATTCCAAACGGGGATAAACATACCTTCTATATGTATGTAGAACCCAATTTTGGAGAGTTGAGAGACCATAAGAACCTCTATGAGTTCACATATGCACATGCCCAATGAGTGCAAGTTTTGATGGTAGATAAGTATGGATGAGAGTATAAGCGTAGTGATCCAATTGACCTAGAAAGGTATACATACATGGATACTCTGATCTCTACTTACTATCTTCCAAGAACGAGACTAGTGCAACACTTTTTGATGGTAGATAAGTATGGATGAGAGTACAAACTTGCTAATTCAATTGAACTAGAAAGGTATACATACTAGGGTACTCTGATCTCTACTTACTTTCAACAAAAATTGAGACTAGAGCATATATCAGAGAGGATTTCATCGAGATTTTCTCCAAGGCAAGAAGAGCAAGTAAGAGATTTCTTTGCAAGAGATTCCAAATTGGTCAGATTAGTAATTGAACCACAACAAATGAGACCATGTCAAGTGGCCAAATGTGTCAAGACAAAGTATAATGGGTCGGAGAATCCATATGCTCATGTCTCACTCTTCAAACAATTTTTGAGAGCTGAACAGATTGCGGATTTTTACACTCAGTATATGGAGGATTTGGGATGACATTGGAAGGAATGGCCTTGCTATGGTTTCAATATCGCCGAACAAATATGATTCTCGACACATAGAACAACTCTTGTACGAATTCATAGAATAGTTTTCCAAAAGGGGGATCAAGCACAACACGTGTCACAAATCTATGCTTTCAAATAGAAAAAGAACAAAAGGTGAAGGAAGCATTGCTTCACTTCAAAAAATACATAGAGAAGTTTCTTGTGAGAGAGTTACCACAAGATGAGAGATTATCAATTCTCTTCATAGAGGGCTTGAGAAATGAGACTCTAAAAAATGACCTACATTTGAAAGCATGCATATCGTTTGAGCAAGTCAATAGAGAAGAGTCTATATCTAGTTGACAATTGTAAGGCCTATGTAGAGGTGACTGATGATGTAGAAAACGTGACTAGTAGTGCCTTTTCCACAATGAGAAAATCCACAACCAAGGATACTGTCCAAGCTACTACTCTGCTATGCATTGATCAAGTGGTTGAAGAAGTGGTGAGGAGATGTGACAAATGTGGAGGGGATCATCCCACCCCATGTTGTAACACTCAACCGAGACCGCAACTTATGCTAGGAAAACAACCACCTCTTCTAAATGATGGTAGAGTAGCAATGAACTACACTCAACCAGCTAAGTATGTGCCACAACCCATGAGAAATCATTACTCCATGGACGAGAACACCTTAGTGTTTATAGTCAATCAAGAGTATGGTTCAAAGGCCATTCTTACCATGCAAGAACAACCATTGGCTGTACCACTAGCTGTGTAGTAGATAGGACCATGTTACGGGTGTGGAGGAAATCATTGGACCATGTTAGGGTGTGGAGGAAATCATTGGGAAAGAAATTATCTTAATCAGACAAAGAACATAGAAAAATGAGGATATTGTCTTGAATGTGCTCTTACGCACTTGATTCTTGATTGTCCAAAACACCCAAATAACAAGGGGAAAGCTATAGTGAATTTTGTAGGAGTGATAACTTCTTCAAGCGGATCTGAGGTAAAACCCATAGTTCACGTAAATACGATGACATGGGCTCAATCTCAAGAAGCTGTCAAAATTACATATGTTGAGGATGAGCACAAATTACCTAGTCAAACAAAAATTGTGAACATATCCGTGAGGACTGGAAGAAAATTGTGGAAAGCTAAATAGACAAAATAAAAGAAAAAATGTTCAAAGAGAAAATCACCTTAGAAATCGACCTACAACAAACCAAAGAGCAGCTGAAACAAGAAAAGGAAAATGAGAAACAAGGGGAGAAAGAAATATCATCCAAATTTCATCAGGTGGTTTAGTCTTGGTGGAAAACATATTGAAGCCATTAGATGCTATGTTATAAGCATATGAGGCAAGATTGAAGAATAATGGGACATTGGAATAGAGAGGGTTGACATATCCGCCTCCTGAATGTGAAACATGAAGGTTGGAAATGTGCAAACGGCTGATAGAGATTGCTCAGGCTCTAATGGAGCCAAAGAACCAAAACATCCCTAAACAAGGAATGTTGATCGACAAACGGGACGAGGGAGTTGAGGAAAAAAATACAAAACAAATGATCAAATGAATCCCAACACAGAAACACCTTTGGAAAAAAGGGTAGTGACCAACACCACTGATGATGCAAGATCACAATTTGTGGCACCTATCCTAGAGGTAGAGGATCCATGGCCACAAATCTTATGGAAAACAATAAGGAATGAAAAGGATGGTAGTGCAACTTTCAATTCTGCACCTATCACTGAAATCAATATGGATCACGAGGTCTAGCCTGGAGATATACAATCTCTGTATGGAGATGCAAGGTCTATAACATCTAAAGAGAGAAAACTACACTCTCTACAAACTTTGCCATCTTTCTTAGGAGAGTACAAAGTGAAATTGGAGGTCAGAATGATACCATCTTAGTGTAAAGCCACACCAAAGATGATGGATATTAACAGCCTCAATGAAGTAATGTCTACTCCTGTACAATGCAAGATTATACCCTCCAAGTTTTTGACAATCAAACCACATCTATGGGGAGAAGTGAGAAAATATCAAGAGAAGATGGGATTGGAAATTTATTATCAAGACATCCCCTTAGACGAGAACATGGGTAGAATGACAAAAGAGAAATCACAGGAAAAACCAATACTTGTAAACAAGGTGTGAGATCATTGTGAAGGAGAAGAAGGGAACACCACCTTGCCACTAGAGCAAAAAAGAGTAAAAACAATTGCTATACTTGATAGTGGCCGGAGTAGCCATAGCTACAAAATAAATCTAGGAGAAGTGCGGAAGCCTCTAGCTCTTAGGAAGACACGATTGAAATTGCAACTAATATACGGATTTGTAAGAGACCTTTGGGTATGCTTGAGCAGATAACTGTATCCTCTTGTGGAATTGAGTATGAGAATAATTTTTCCATAATAGACTTTGGCAAAAGCAACAACTCTGATGTTATTTTGGGGCAACCATTTATGCATCAACTCAAAATGGTGCAAGATTGGGGCTATGACCACTTCTATCTAAGGCATAAGGGTGTAGCAACAAGGGTCCGCACCAAGGACCATAGTTACAAAGATGTTAATCGAACCCAGAGAAAGACTTTGACCTAGCTACGATTCTCGACAAACAATTGCTTGCCTGGTTGAGAAATCAAATATATATTTGGATGTGTGGGGCGTCCGAATGTGGAAGCCAAAGGAAAGAAGCACTACAACAAAAGAAGGTGTTATCGACGCTGCCCGTCGCTATGAGCGTCGCTATACGCGTCGCGTATAGCGACGCATATAGTGACGACCATAGCAGAAATTTTTTTTCTTGGGCAGAGGGCAGGTAGCCTGGCCTGTGCCCAGTTAAAAGATGGACACAGCCACAGTCAGACTTCCTGTCCTCTGCCCAAGAAAGCGAGCAGCACCAAAATATCAACCATGCTCCCGCGCGCAAAAATTTCGGCAGAGTTCCCTTTGTTTTTACATAAACTTTTCAAAAAAAACCATATCATGTATACGCCTCCTACATGCTATCCATGTAGGATCTCACATGAGATTTAAGGCTAATGAAAGACAACCGTACCAACTGAAAAGCATAGCCATAACTTAAAAGCATAACCATAACTTAAAAGCATAACCATAACGAACCATAACCATAACGAACCATAACCATAACTTAAAAGCATAACCATAACTTAAAACCATAACCGGCTATAATCACTTTGATCAAAACCATAATGCAGATAACCATAACCATAACTTAAAACCATAACCGGCTATAATCACTTTGATCAAAACCATAATGCAGATAACCATAACCATAAACAAAATTAACAATAACCATAAGCATAACCAGAAAGAGAAACAATAACTGTCTATACAATAAAAATGAAAATAATCATAACCATAAGGGAAACAATAACTGTCTGAACACTAACTGTTTGTACAAAAAAGAGACACAGAAGCGTGTCTGTGTCTCACAAAGCACATAGATGAAATCTGGTCCACTAATGACTAGGCGTCGCAACCTGCACATAGGACAACTCACAAAATTAGTATTGATATTACTTCACATATACTGACTTAATTAAATCAACTCACACATATTAACATCTCACCTCAAGCGATCAGCGAGACTGTAGGGCCTCCCAGTCTACAGGCTCTCCTGAAGATTCAAGATCATTCAGTACTTCATAGATACCTCTGCGATATCCATCTGACTCCTCGCGTGATGGAGCTCGATGCATCGCAAGATTCTGCGTTTATACAAAAATCAAAGTAATAAGAATACATGATTCATCGCGTTTTAAAAAACGCCATAGTTAAGATTGGATTAGAAACTCACAAACTCATAACGAAAGGTGTCGAAGCCTCCGCTGCCAAGATGAGATGTCCCCCTAGTCATCTGTCGTACCTGCGCGGCCTCACGCTGCTGTCTGAACCGCGTGGCCGCTGTCCGCTCATCCTCCCTGATCTGCAGCCAGGTCTCGTGTGGGATGCCGAAGGCTTCGGCGAGCCGGTCCTGAAAGCCTTCCGAGCTACATCTCGTCGATGTTTGATGGTGTCCCGTGCAACACCCTTGATCCACCGCGCCGAAACAACGGAAGAACCCAGAGCAGGCTGGTACTCTCTCAGGATGGTCTCCACTATGTAAGTGACTTTTTTCTTTTCTTGCTGATCCCAAAACGTCAGAATGCTGGTCAAAAACTGCAGCTCCACGAGCTGGCGAATCCGCTGTCGCATCTCAATCCCGACTCTATCCATGTCAACAGAACCATCTCCCGGTACAGTATAGAGCTTGGAGGCACTAGGATCGTGTGTCCCCCAAGGTGTCCGAGGTGTGCCAAGAGGTGTGTCGAGAGGTGTGCATGGGTAAGACGGGGGTCGTGAGCGAGGAGGTGTCGAAGCATCTGTGGACCCTCCTCCACAACAACCACCACCTCCACCTGACGATCGCCGAGATCGGCGAGTGCGCCTGTGCTGCGGAGATGAGGACGTACTCGCCTCTGCCCCACCCCTAGGTGTTGAAGTGACCGTGATGGGAGAAGAAGGCGTCGTACCCATAGGCGTCCTGAACCCCGTAGGCGTCCCCCCCCTAGGCGTCGGTCCCTCAGGTGTGAAGCTCGGAGGCGTAGTACCCGTGCCTCTGGCTACCCAGTACTGAGAAGCCTCTGCCATCTGAGCAGGCATCATCCGTGTAATGAAGCCCATGAATGCATCTGCACTCATGGAAGCGGGATCTTGTTTGTAGCGCATTGCTCCGCACTTAGGACACGATAGACAATCTACGAATTCATTGCGAAAAAGAATGCAATCATTTGGACATGCATGAATCTTGTTGTAGTCCAAGCCAACTGAGGTCAGAAGTTGCTTTGCGTCTGGCCTGGAGGGGGGCATTTCATTGCCAGCCGGGAGAAGTTGCTCCCGCAATAACCTGTTTAAGCCACATTAAATTAAAAAGCTCTCCGAGCACATCACCGTTGCAATCGGAAAATCTCTTTTGTAAATTACGTACCTAAACAAAGCAGTGACGCTTGCATTTGACCACCCGTACATTGATTGAAGATTCAAAAATGCCAGACAAGTACGAAGCACAGATATTTTGGCGCCTTCATAGATTGGTTGATGTGCCAACTTCCTCAACATGTCTTCAGGAGATAGGCACACGGCTTCTGGTGCTTCTTCGTTCGCGTTCTCCTCGCTTGTCTGGAAGAAGGCATCCAGCATCTCCTCCATGCCGTCGTCTTCTGTCTGTAAGCCCTTTTCTGCTTCCATCCGTGGCTCTATATTGGTCGGACCTTCACGCATAATCTTTTTTTTCTCTCTCTCAGATGTAGGTGCTATGTCACAGAAATCAATGCCCGTTCCGTAGGAATCGTATCGCAGATTCTGTACGGTTTCTCTAGCAAACTCTCCGTACTTGTGCACATGCTCATTACATATCCTACGCTTGCGCAGGATTTGATACTTGCAGAGCGTGCACGAGCATGCAATCTTTTCCTCCATGTTAGTTGATGACGTTGCCATCTACAATGATTATGAATGTTGTTTTAATATATATACATATATATATATATATATATATATATATATATATATATATATATATATATATATATATATATATATATATATATATATATATATATACTCCTCACAATGTAAACTACCTCGCATTCTCTAGTCTTGCCCAATCTCCGTACACTTCGGTCCAGAGGTGTACGGAGATCAGGACCACAGGGTCAAAATCTCGTCTTTATTGGTCAAATCCTATATGGGTAAACACATACGTGCACTCCCAGGTGTACATGGCAATGCATGTAGTAGGCAAAACCCCTTTGCCTCTTTTAGTTCCATAGTTTCTTCTTTGTCTACGAACCCACCTGCCTCCATTCCGAGGTAGCCTGTCAGAGAAAGCTTTCCAATGCCGCACTTGACGAATCATATATTAAAGCATGACCATTTTTGTAATGTTCTGTCTGTTTGCAATTTTTTGCACAGGTTTTTCCAAGGATATTATGCCCATCCTGGTGTTTCTTTCACCACATGCACAAGCCATGGAAGTTCTCAGCCCAATGAAAGTTTTCTACCTGATTGTAAACCGGACGGGGCCTCCATGTCCAAGCCAGAAGATAATGTGGAGATGGATGAGCAACTTGAGAAAGATTCAGAAGCCTTGCATGGTTCTTGCTCAAAAAAGCGATCTCGATCTCTCTTTCTCTCTCGATCTCACTCTCGCTATCTCTCTTTCTCTCTCTCTCTCTCTCTCTCTCTCTCTCTCTCTCGATCTCGCTCTCGCTATCTCTCTTTCTCTCTCTATTTCCTTATTTTCCTATCTCTCTCTCTCTGTCTCGCTCTTCACTTCCCTACCTCTCTCTCTCTCTCTCTCTCTCTCTCTCTCTCTCTCTAGATATATATATCTAGATAGAGAGAGAGAGAGAGATAGAAAATAGAGAGATAGAGAAAAGAGAGTTATATATATATATATATATATATATATATATATATATATATATATAGAGAGAGAGATAGAGAAAAGAGAGTTATATATATATATATATATATATAACTCTCTTTTCTCTATCTCTCTCTCTCTATATATATATATATATATATATATATATATATATAACTCTCTTTTCTCTATCTCTCTATTTTCTATCTCTCTCTCTCTCTCTCTCTCTCTCTCTATCTAGATATATATATCTAGATAGAGAGAGAGAGAGAGAGAGAGAGAGATAGAAAATAGAGAGATAGAGAAAAGAGAGTTATATATATATATATAGATATATATATATAACTCTCTTTCTCTATCTCTCTAGCTATTTCCTATCTCTCTCTCTCTCTACTTACCTCTCTCTCTCTCTCTCTCTCTCTCTCTCTCTCTCTCTCTCTCTCTCTCTCGCCCTCTACTTCTCTATCTCTCTAGTGATCGAACGAGCGACTGAGCTAGGGAGATCTAGATGTCCACGACTGCGGAGGACTACACAACATCGACAGAGGCTGCATCAGAGGATCTAGCTAGGTCACTTTGGCTCGACATGCATAACGCCCGGTCAGACTACTGACCATGGAGGAGATTGATGAGATCCGCTAGCGACAGTTGCTCGATCTCCTATGATCTACCTATCCTAGCTAGCTGGTTTAGCCGTTTAGTCCATACCCAGCAATTTAAGATTCCATAATATTTTATTTTGTCATCTTCTTACTCTGATTTTGTATCAGATCCATCACATTGTAACTTTCTTGTCTCATGTCTCATAGGTCACTTTGGCCTTTCGAAGACGTTAATATAACATTTCATTTCATTTCTCTCTTTAATTATTTTTCTTTAATTTTAATTTCCTAAGCATACATTAATTCTCTATCTCTCTCTCTCTCTCTTTATTTTTCCTACACACACACACACACACACTTCTCTCTCTCTCTCTCTCTCTCTCTCTCTCTCTCCTACACACACACACACCTCTCTCTCTCTCTCTCTCTCTCTCTCTTTCCTACACACACACACACACACCGCTCTCTCTCTCTCTCTCTCTCTCTCTCTCTCTCTCTCTCTCTCTCTCTCTTTCCTACACACACACACGCGATGGAGAGAGAGAGAGAGAGAGAGAGAGAGAGAGAGAGAGAGAGAGAGAGAGAGAGGGGGTGGGGGGCATAATACTTGCGCAGCAGGTGGAGGCCAAGATTTGAGCAGAGCGCAGAAGAAAATGGCCCCTGCTGCTTGCGGGTTTCTCTTTTTTTCTTCAATTTTTTTTGCGTCGCTATACGCGTCGATATACGCATGGGAAATAAAACCTTTCCACGTGTATATCGACACACATTGCGACGCGTATATCGACACGTATATCGACGCCCGCTAATTTCGTCGATATACGCGCGTCGATATCTCCATGTAGTGTTGTAGTGAAGATTGAATCCTAGAGAAGTCAGTAGAGGATAAGACCTACATTTGAGAATGGTGGAAAGAAAAAAATGAGAAAACAACCAACACACTCAGTGAATGCCTCTCTATAGCCGAGTGATTTCATAGCACCCCTATCCCCTAGCAAACACACGCCTCGATACACAATCTGCAAACGACTATTTTCCTTGCACGAACCGAGCCAACCCTGACAACACATACCCAACCGCAAAGCATGTAATCATAGCTTCAATCTTTGATCCTTTATACCAGCGTATACTCACACATAAGCGGTCTCGGCATCCTTGTGTACCCCAAGATCATTGGCAGACATCAAGTTTTCCCTCAAGCTTTCAACCTCAAGGCATATACCTCACCACATGGGGAGTATCCACACATTAGGTGAAATTTGGACTCACAAAGGGCTCCTTTAAGGAGTTTGACTTCACCTCTCTCTACCTTAACGGTTGCATGGATAAATTTTTATAAATAAAATCCAAAGTTGATGGAGGTTTGATAATTATAATGTTCTCTTCAAGCTCTATCTATTGATATATAGCATGCCATAAGATTTCTCATATTTTAGAAGATTCTTTGTTTGATTCACTTAGATTCTGACAGAGTTGTCACATCATAGGTGAATCAAAAAAAAAATCTTCTAAAATATGAAGAATCTTATGGCGTGCTATATATCAATAGATAGAGCTTGAAGAGGAAATTCAAAATGTCAAACCTCCGTCAACGTTGGAGTTTGTTTGCAAAAATTAATCCATGCATCTGTTTTGATAGAGAGAGGTAAAGTTAAACTCCGTAAAGGACCCCTTTGTGAGTCCAAATTTCACCTAATGCATTTGACACATACCAAAAGCACACATTTCAAAACATACAAGTAGACATGAGAGAGAGTTGAAAGAGATGGATAATTATTATTTTCAACATAGACATTCTAAAGATTAGGACTATATCAATTTGACTAAAGATTACCAGATCGTGTACACTGATAGATTCATAAAACATTGTTGCCCTTGCTTTCACGTTCAGCACATAGAAACTCTCCCGTTTTTTGGCACTTACTGCTCTTCAAAGGTGCCAAACACTAGCCCTTATCGTGCTTGAATTCATCCTCAGACTGCCTTTGCAGCCCCTTCCTTGGGAAGCACACCCTTTGTGCACTATCTTACGGCCCTCTTCTTTTCCCGAGGTCGTGCTCTTTTTTTACACCTTCCCTTCTAATCTTCAACCTGTATCACCAAGCGACCCTTCAACTTTGGGCATCACTGCCTTGTTTATAGCCAGGCCCTCGGCGACCTCCTTTCTCTTTCCCTCCTATCTACACTCGGCCAGCCTCTGTAGGTCTCAACCAGCTCCTCACAACTGGCGGCTCTCTCTCTCTCTCTCTCTCTCTCAGCTTTCCTTCTCTCGCCACTTGCGAACCTGCAGGCGCCCCTCCTCTGTTAGCATCAATCCTTGACACTCCTCTCCCTTCTCTGCAACTGGCAGCTCTCCGTTGGTCCCCTCACGTGCAAAAAAGCCCCCCCTTGTATCCATATGCACCACCACCCTTCTCCCTTCTCTATCAGCATCAACCATTGACACCCCTTTTCTTATGCAATTGGCCGCCTTGCAGAGACCCCCAGTGCCCGCCACCTCCAATCCCACACTCCATGTAGCCCTGCACCCTCCTATCCTCCAACTGCTTGTGACATGACATGCTGCTCCTGCTCGTGCAACCTCCCGTGCCCCTCTGCAGTGCTATCCACCTGTCTTCTTACACCTTAGAGCACTCTAGTGGCACCGCCACCCTCTTGTAATAGAGTTTATATATTCTTTTTATAAAAAGACTGCAGTCCTCAGGTTTAACTCCTCTCTTTAAAAAATAATATAGCTTGACATTGTTTTCCACACGTCCCATGCCACTCCGATCATCGACCTACCCTTCATGAACATCTTTGACTACCGATGCTAGAAAAAATCATTTAGCTAGCTTAAGCACCATCAAAACAAATCTCCAAGGCTTCATCATGGCCATAAGTCAACAAATTTTTCTCCGTATTTTTTTTTTCTGGTGACGAGATCTCCACCGGGAGATGTTACAACCGCCTTGACTCTAAAGTTGCAACTGCTCCCCTTAACTTTTAGTTGGAGAAGTGCCATTCCTCGGTATGCGAGCATCCAAAGAGATTTGGACTCTCAAACATGAGCAAGCATTCTGCATGTATTGTTGCATCATTTGAGATCCACCATCCCTTGGCACCTTCAAGCATCATGACTTGACAAAGCTTCTGAACCATATTTGGCCTATTAAATGTCTCATTTGGTACACATACCTTGACCATGCTAGTTGTATCTTGCATCAAAAAACTGCTGAAGCACTTTGCCATCTGCTTGCAAATATCGATGTACCAATGTACCAGCTTTTGAGCTCTACCTGGGCCGACCAAATCTAGATGCACCATCATTGCCCACCCCGTGGTTGAGCATTCATGCTCAACCACAATATTACTTAGGTAAAGTAGGATTGCATGAGAAAAATGATATATAGTGACTATATAAGTGGTATAGAGATAGAGAGAGCATAGTGTGGAGTCCACCTGTATCAAAAGTAAAGCATTGGCCACAGGCATCCATCTGTAAAGCATGCATCTTCAAGCCTTTGTTGTCTCCTTTAGATACAAAAACAAGCCACTTTCGTACCTCTTCATAGAACATGTCTTCGTCATCTTCTATCCAAAAGCCCTTGTACACATTGTATGCATATTTATCACCAATTTAAGCACTTGTACAATAAGCAACTATCTCGCCACCTGATAGAGACTTCTCCGTAGCATATCCCACTTCAAAAAAAACTTTTCATCCAATATAAAGATACCTGTAAAGCAACGTGTAACAACACATCTATCAATAGCATAGCATGAAGCAACAATACTCTGCCGTTTGCCTCCACCTGCTGCATAGCCAATTCTGTTTGTACTCCTTTTTTACAAACATGTATCCAACAAATCCTCTAAAGTTGGACCAACTCTTCATACCCAAGAGGATGACCTCCTAGAGCTCCAACCTGTCCTTCAAACACTATATCCCTTGCAAGATTAGTGGCACCTTACTCTTTGCATGGGAGTCTCGCTCTCATAGGCGGCACCTGTATCACTTTCCATAGAGTTACATGTCGGAGCTATCTCTCCATAGCCACACACAAACTCCAAAAATTCAAAGTGTGTCTTGACATGCCCATCAAGGCAAGGTTTCCCCACCCCTTGCATAGATTAATCACTTTGACATATCTTTGCTCTTGTTTCTGGCTCCTGCAAGTCATCCTCAAAAACCTGCTCTTCAATTAGGTCTGATGCATAATTAAACCACACTTCTTCTTCTAGCCAGGACTCACCATCACAAGACACAAGAGAGGGCTGCTCGACTGGTGGGTTCAAACCAAGCATCTCCGCACTTGCACCATTCTTCTCTTCGACCTTCAACTGGCTGACAAGCAGCTCGTATACATTGTTCATCACTTCATCCACATGAAAAACATCATAAGTTTCATACTTTGAAGATATAGACCCTGTCTCCCAAGTGTTATCTATGTCTTAAACACTACTGGAGCTTTGAGGGCTTTGAGACTCCTCTTCTGAACTTGCCGGTTCTTGCATCTCCGCTACCTTCTTTGTTGCTGGTTCTAGAATCAGCACTTCTTCTGCAAGACCTTTTACCTCGTCCTCTCTAGCAAGCAAACTGGGTGGCACTTTGAATATGCCGCTCTGCACCTTTTGAGGCCTCATTGGCACTTGTTCTACATCCTCTAGCATGTCATCAGCCTCACGTGCTTTGATCAAATGCATATCGATAAAAGGAGTTTTTACCTCGTGATGTTCACGCACCCATCTATTTGGGCCTAGGTCCACTGGTTGTCGTGATTGTAGATTGCAGCAATCCTGCCTCCATCTTCTTCTTCATCTTTTGAATCTTTGCTTTGGCAAGTTTGACAGCTTCATCAAAGGTCCTTGGATCTTCATAATCCACTCTCTCATGAACATAAGGATGTAGACAAGCTAGAAACTTTAAAATATCCCACATTGGTTGCATGGGTAGCAGCTGCAAAATCCCCCAATAAGCTTCAAATCTATCAACAAAGGCATTGAAATTTGCATTTACATCCTACTGCAAGCCTTTGACCTTTGCATCTACTTCCAAAGCCGACACCACCTTTCAATACCTTTGTAGAAATTGCTCATGAAATCCGATCCAATTCTGCTTGTGTGCATCTTCTAAATTATCAAACTTAGCGTTTGCTTTACCTCGCAGCACCAATGGTAGAATCTGGAGCTTTGCTTCATCATCTGGCATTTGTAGTACTATCGGCATAAATAACTCAAAGTCGGCAATCCAATCGTCTGCATCTTTATCTCCTTTGAACACTGGACCAAATTCTTGCTTCATCTTGATTCACGAACACTTGGTTAAGAAGCAATCTGTGAATCCTCAGTGGGGGCACCACAAGATGGAAAGGGGGAAATGAGAAAACAACGAGCACACTCAGTGAATGCCTCTCTATAGCTGAGTGATTTCACAACGCCCCTATCGCCTAGCAAACACACGCCTTGATACACAATCTGCAAACGACTATTTCCTTGTCCAAACCCAGACGACACATACCCCACTACAAGAGGTTGTGTGCTCTTGTGACGCTGTTAGCGACGGAAATACACTGGGTTTTTATAACCCCTGGCGTCACTAAAACCGTCGCTAATAGCGTCGCTATAGGCGTCGCTATATAGAGACGCTCATAGCGACGGTTATAGTGACGTTTACACAGAAGTCTATAGCTACGCTCATAGCGACGCTACAGAGCCATAAATAGCGACGGTTATAGCGACGCTCGAGAGAATTTTTTTTTGGTGACAGGGCATTGAATGCCCTGCCACCCATCAACCATATTGTACTTGATTCACTTTTTAAAAAAAGTGCAAGGGTAGATAATAGACCCAAAATAGTCACCCACAAGACGCATTGTTTGCAAAATTGACAAGCGTAAAATTGACAATTGTACACATCATAGGCAAAACGAATTGATTGGCAAATGTAATAATGACAATTGTACAACATCATAGGCATAAAGAATTGATTGGCAAAATGAACTGCGGTGACAAATGTAATAATATACATGGTTCAAAAAGACGTATAAAATCCGTCTCATGATACATAAGCTATGAGAAACCCTAAACTAATGCTATCTAGCTACGGCTAAACTGACGTCGTCTAGTCAGACGTCTCATCGCGTCCAAGCGGCGTATCTGTCGGATTCTGCAAAAAAAGACAATAAGACAGCTTTCAGTAAGTATAAACATATAACGACATTTATAAAACAATACAAAAAATAGAAAAGAGTAAACCCTAATACTAACCATGCCGCCGTGAGAACTGAGAATGTCCATCAGGGCGTTTAAGCCCTTCCTGCCTACGTACTCGCGCTCGTACGGTGTGGGATCACATCCTGTCATCGACCACTGTCAAAACATACAAAGATTTCATTATGTTAGAATTAAAAAACTCATAAACCCTAAACTATCGAACATAAAGAGCAATGTGAAAACACTTACAAAATCGGCCTCAAATGATGCCCATCCACCGCTCCCCAAGTGGTGCTAGCTCCCTGCCTCTACTCGCGCTCTGGCTGCATCCTTTTGTTGCTTCCACTTGTCGGGATTCTCGCGCGCTGCTTTCTTCGCATTCTTCCAATCTTCTTTGGCCAGCCAATCTGGCCTGTTCTACCCATGCTTGATTGCTTTTTGCACTTCAGAACGCTTGTGTTTGCAATATTCGCGCATTCGAATCTTCATCAGGTCTTCATTGAAGCGCTGATCCCGTGTTGGAACGGGAAACTCATCATGAAGTATGCTGATGACTCTGTTTTTTAAATCACTTGGTACTTCACTCCATTTGTTTAGTATGTAGTGTCTAAACAACTGAGAGCAAAGACCACGCATGCGCGAGATCACCTTCTTGCCGTCATCATCCATGATGATGCCGCCGCTGAAGTCGACGGAGTAAGGCAAGCCCTCTGGCCAGTGACGCGTGAACTTGGGTGTCCCGGCAGGGGTCTCTAGCGGCGTGTCGATGGGGGTACGGACGTCAAGTGTCTCCACCGGCGTCTGGGCCCTGAAGCGAGGAGTGTCGAGTGGGGTGGCTCCTGGCCGAGTAGGTAGAGGTGTGTAGCTGCTAGGAACAGTCAGCCGCGCAAAACCACTAGAGCGTCGGTGTCTAGATGAGTGTGAAGATCGTCTCGTCGACACCGAAGCTTCGGAGCGCGCCGAATGCTCCGAAAGAGAGGGAGATGCGGATGGAGTAGGAACGCGCGATGATGCGCCAGAGCGATGACGCTCCACGTACCACTGTCTCTGCTGCGGTGACAAAGAAGAAAGAAACTCCTCATCATCCATACCTGCATTAAACACACGAATATTTAAACTTAATATTGAATGAATAGAGTAGACAATGACGCAAAGACCATTAAATACAATGACGTAATGACGCATATAAATACAATGACGCAATGAATTGAGTGATAGAAGAGGCAAGTCGAAAACTCAGAATTTTCAATCAAAAGATGTGAGCGCGAGTAGAAAAGAGCGTTATACACCATGGAAGGTACTTAGAGAGCGAGAGCTTTTACAACACGGAGCAAAATTGTTCAAATACAATATTTGTGGCTTTAAGAGATCTCTCTCTCATCCTCGCATAACTCAACATAACTTCCTATATCTATATAGAGCTCTCCGTTTAAACACATATCCTCTGTTTCCTATTGTAGCTCCTCTGCATGCACCCCATATAGAGTAGTAGCATCTTGATGCTCGTCTGGCACCACCGCAGCGGCTTCTGATTGAGCATCTTCTCTGATCTCCTCCATTGATGCCGTTGTGATTGGCACATGGTAGCCTTCATACGTCCTTGCACTACGAGGGGCTACCTCTATGATGTACCACCAGTTTGATGTAGACTTTGTAGGATGAAATATTACCTGCCAGAGCCACATAACTTACATGAGAGCTTTCAAGCACATAACTTGTAAAAGAGGGATGTTAACTATTTACATACTTACTTGTTCACAATGCTCGGGTAGTACGAAAGTGTCTCTTAGGTCATTCCATTTCTTAGTAGAATCCATCTCAAGAAAACCAGACTCTCCTCTACGCACAGTAGCGTTGCGACCCTCCATGATTATCTTGAACCATTGCACGTCGAACAAGTCGACAAAAAATCCTATGTAATCGATCCTCAAAATCTCTTGTAACGTGCCGAAGTAAGTGAGTTCTGCCACCACAGGATCTGCATCAGAGGAACGTCGTCGACTAAACTGTTCAAATTTTTCCATGATTCCACAATCTTGAGTAAAACACTTTTTGTCGATCCGTTCCACCCTAAAATGTCGACCTTTACACCATGCTGCTGTGTATGACTTATACTACAACGAACAAAGATTATGAGTGGCCGTTCAAACGTTTAGAAATAAAGTCACTAGCTAGTCGTACATTGCAAACTTACCTTGGTCGCGCAACCCCGAGAGTACTCCCACTCTTCCTCAGTCACTTCGTCACCGCATTGTTGTGCGCTTTTCAATTGGTTGTGCAACCATCTTAAGCTCATGAATGTTGGTAGGCTCTCCAGACCCGTCGGATAGTGCATCGGTGGTCGTCTTCCCCGTCTCCACTCGATTCGTGCCCTTTGTCGCTCTTGCTTTGCATCCTCATATTGTGAAATCCACTTTTGCATCACTGGATTGTGAAGCATGCAAAATCGGTTGATTTTAGCCTCTAGATCTTCCGTCATCTTCTTCTCAACACCGAGATTGCACGTGACAATCCCAGATATGCGCTCATCATCTAGGGTTCGCCATAGCGTGTCCCGGGCTTTATCAAATCCGTCTAGCCACTCTCCAATGTACACTAGGGACTCTGATACCAACCAACCTTCTGACATGCTACCCTCTGGACGTGCCTTTTGACGCACATATCCCTTAAGCGTTTTCATGAAACGTTCTAAGAAGAACATCCATCAGGAATGAACTGTGCCATCTATTTCCACCTCATCAACTATGTGAACAAGAAGATGCACCTGAATGGTTAGCATGGTAGTAGGAAAATGTTTCTCAAACATGCACACAAGCTCCGCAGCATTTAGTTTGGCGAATGGTATGGAGTCTACGTTGATATCCTTTTGTGAGATCCATTGCACCAGCTTTGCAAGTTTGTAGATTGTGTTACGGATGTCGAGAGACAAACATCCCTCAATGGCAACCGGTAAAATAAACTGTAAAGTATGTGCAACAATGATATTAAAGTCCACATTTTATGCAATGATATTAAAGTCCACTATGAACGTACCTGATACATTATATGCCAATCGTGTGACTTCAAACCGGTAAGCTTTCCTTCTTTAGTAAAACACGTTCGGAGCGAGTGCATTACGCCAGTGGGGGTCCGCAAAGATCGAATGGTCTCTTTTACTTTGCGTTCTTGGGCTCCTGTGAAAATCCATGGTGCTTTAGGGAGTTTTATCGATCCATCAAACGCTGTTTGCGGCCAATATTGCTCCATACGATCCACATTTCTAAGGTCAACTCTGGCTCCCAAAGTATCTTTCTTGCCGATCAGATGGTCCCATAGTAGATTACCCACATTCTTGAATATGTGCATTGGATCGAGCAAGTGATTGATCATGAGTCGGGGCCAGTATGGTAACTCGTACCATAGAGATAGTCTCTTCATGCATGGAGGCAATCCGTCATCGCACATCTCCTTCTGCTCTAACCATGCTTGTGCAGACATCCTTGGTGGCTCTCTTCCCAAAAAGCCGTCGCGTAACACATGATTCTCTGGAAGATACGCTTGATGACCTTCGTAGATTTGCTTCTTCAGTGAGGGCGCCCTACGTGCATTCAGTCTAAGTCCACATGTGACACATGCTCTGTATCCGCTTGTTTGAAGCCCTGCATGTATACACATGATAATAGATCAACTATGGGAAAAAACAAGATTTACAGTGTCTGAGTGAGGAGTGTCAATAGATCACCTTAGCATTCTGTTAGCCCGGGATAGTCATGCATGGTCCACATTAGAATGCCTCTGATCAAAGCATTCCGTCGTCCTGTGTGTCGGCTCATATCCACCACCTCTATGCCAATCCACAATTATTGTAGCTCTTCCAATAGTGGACGAAGATACACATCCATATTCTCCACTTTATATCGCCCTGGCACTATCAAGCTTAGCCATAGGTGCCCCTTCTTCGTAGTCAACCACGGGGGAATGTTGTAGTTGACGATGACAACGGGCCATACACTGTAAGATTTTGATCTTTGACCAAATGGATTTACGCCATCCATAGCCAGGCCTAAGCGCAAATTTCGAGCTTCCCTGGCAAAATCCGACCATGTTCCATCTATATGTTTCCAGGCTGCGCAATCTGCAGGAATTCTAGCACACCATCCGAAGATTTATTCTCCTCATGCCATGATGCTAGGGCGGCCATGGACTTACATTCGAAGAAATGCTTGATGCGAGGAAGCATAGGAAAATGTCGCAAAACCTTTTGTGGAATTTTTGTCCCATGGAGATTTACTCGATATCTTTCGGAATCACATTTCGGACACTTCTCCATGTCTATGTATTCCCCTCTGAAAAGAATGCAGTCATTAGGACAAGCGTGGATAGAATTGTAATCCATCCCCAAGTTTCACAAAATCTTTCTTGCTTCATCTCGGGAATCTGGCATCACATTGTCAGCTAGTAGTATGTGCTCTTTAAGCAATCTACACAACATAAAAATACGATACAGTCGTGTAAAAATCTATCAGATCATTATACATTTAGAGTTTTATTAAAGTAAACTAATTGTAATAGATCACCTGAAAAGCGCTGTGACGCTAGTGTCACTCCATCCAAACTTTGCCTGCATGTTAAGAAGAACCAGGAGTGCTTTCAATCTAGACATACGTGCTCCATTATACAATGGCATATCGGCTTCACTTTTCATATCATCATAGATAAGCCTTTCTGAATCCATGATCGTCTCGATCATTTCATCAATCTCGGGCTCAAACATTGCCTCGTTGTGAATGTGCTCTGCATGATCATCCCCCGAGCTGTCAGAGGCTACAGCTTGTGGCCTCACATATGCTGCTTGACCAAAGGGCCTGCGAACACATCTATTGGGTTGCAAGATTGCTGCTTGTTGGCCAGCGTCAGAGTCCGACGAGTTATAATTGGCAACAACTCGATCTATAATAGATGGATCGAACTCGCCAAATTCGCGAACGTGCTGCAAAGAAACACGTCTTGTCTGTCGCACAGCATGCTTGCATTGATTACAAGGACATAAGACCCTCGTTGAGAGATAGGTGTTTCGGTTGGACGGTCCCACATCCTCGTCACTACTCATAATGAGGATAAAAATCTTATAAATTGGACAACAAATTTAATATTCTATTGGCATTCTTCATCTTATCTCTCTCTCTCTCTCTCTCTCTCTCTCTCTCTACCTCACATTCTCTAGTCATGTCCAATCCCCGCACACCTCGGTCTAGAGGTGCACGGAGATCAGAACCACCGGGTTATAATCTCGTCTTTATTGGTCAATACCTATATTTGTGGGTACAAGAAATCTACAGACCCACGTCTACATGATACTGCATGTAGTGGACAAAACCCCTTTGCCTCTTCGCTAGCTGTAGCACTTCACAGCATCTTAACATCTTTTCACAGTAGATCTTTTCACTGTTCGTCTAACTCTAAACCCTAAACCGTAAGTAATTCTTGCGTGAACTCGATCTAACGTAAATAAGCGTAAATCTAAATAAACGTAAATCTAACTAAAAATAAACCTAAATCTAATTTAACGTAAGTCTACATCTAACCTAATCTTTAACGTCTTTTGGGATAGTTTCCTACGACGTTAAAACTCTCTTCTTCTTGTGTGTGTGTGTGTGTGGGTAATCTTAAATAAACCTAAGTCTAATCTAATATAACATAAATCTAAATCTAACGTAAATTATGTTATATTAAAAACAAAGAACTAAACTAACAGGGATTATAAGAACCTTAAAACTGATTTAACACATAATTTTTCACATAACTCGGCAAGAGTTGGCATTCTTATCACTAAAGATGTGAGAGTTGACTTCCGACGGTGATGCTGCCTCATCTCCATCCACATCTGACGACAGCAATTGGCCCTTTGGACCGTTCTTGCTCTTGTTACTAACTTTGAAGTTGCTGTTGAATGACTAGAGGTTGTCTAGATGGTCATTGTTGGGGATGTAGTGACTCTTGCCGCCCTGAAGATCCACCTTCTTCCCTATCTTCTGAAGACATTTCACTAGTACTTTTGGATCGACGGAGCCCACCATGAGTGAAGGCAGCAATACCCTATATTCCATTGAGGGCTTTCTTCACCCGCTTCATGCAGGCATCGCAGTCTATGGAGACCTAAATCTAATCTAATATAACGTAAATCTAAATTTAGCGTAAATAAACGTAAATCTAACTAAAAATAAACCTAAATCTAATTTAATTTAACTTAAATAAACCTAAATCTAATTTAACGTAAGTCTACATCTAAGCTAATCTTTAACGTCTTTTAGGATAGTTTTCTACGACGTTATAACTCTCTTCTTCTTGTGTGTGTGTGTGCGTGTGTGGATGTGTGTGCCAATAAAAAGAGATAAATGGTATAACCTTTCTATCACCCATGCCAAGTATGATAGATTGGTTATGCCATTTCCCTCTTGAATAATAGGTCTTGTCGAGTTCAACTCCTCGTCAGCTAGATCTTTAGTTCTTTTAATTTTAATTAGTTTCCTACGACGTTAAATTAGTTTCTCTCTCTTTCTCTCAAAATGTGTGTGCGTTTTTTTGTTTATGCATATTTTCTCTCTCTTTTCCTCTCTCAATGTGTGCGTTTTTTGTTTACGCATGTTCTCTCTCTCTTTTCCTCTCTCAATGTGTGCGTTTTTTGTTTATGCATGCTCTCTCTCTCTTTTCCTCTCTCAATGTGTGTGTGCATTCTTTGTTTATGTATGTGTGTGTGCGTTTTTGTTTATGTTTGTACTCTTTCTCTCTCTCTCTCTCTCTCTCTCTCTCTCTCTCTCTCTCTCAAAAACACTATGTGTGTGTGTGTGTGTGAGAGAGAGAGAGAGAGAGAGAGAGAGAGAGAGAGAGAGAGAAAGAGGGAAAGGGAACATGAGAGTGAGGAGAGGGAAGGAGCATACCTGGCTCTCCTTCCTCTCCTCGTGTGTGTGTGTGTATGTGTGTGTGTGGAGAAGAAAGAGAGAGAGAGAGAGAGGGAGAGCGTTACCTGCTCCTTGCTTGAGGGCGCCGAAAAACTCAGATCTGAGATCTGAGTTTTTGGGCGCTCTCTGTTATTTTTTTTAGCCCAGCCGACGTCGCTATGAGCGTCGCAAATTTACTTGTAAATTTGCGACGCTCATAGCGACGCCGGGATTTTTTTTTTTGAGCATCGCTGTGTGAGCGTCGCTAATATAAATAGCCTCTTGTAGTGCCCAACCGCAAAGCATGTAATCAAGCTTCAATCTTTGATCCTTTATAGGAGCGTATACTCACACATAAGCGGTCTCGGCATCCTCGTGCACCCCATTGAGATCATTGGTAGACATCAAGTTTTCCCTCAAGCTTTCATCCTCAAGGCATATACCTCAACCACATAGGGAGTCTCCACAGATTTGACACATACCAAAAGCACACACATTTCAAAACATACGAGTAGACATGAGAGCGAGTTGAAGGAGATGGAAAATTATTTAAGCCAACATAGACGTTCTAAAGATTAGGACTACATCAATTTGACTAAAGATTGCCGGATGGTGTACAATGATAGATTCATAAAACATTGTTGCCCTTGCTTTCGTGTTCAGCACACAGCAACTCTCTTGTTTTTTGGCACTTACTGCTCTTCAAAGGTGCCAAAGGCTGCCCTTATTGTGCTTGAATTCATCCTCCGACTGCCTTTTCAGCCCCTTCCTTGGGAAGAACACCCTTTGTGATCTATCTTATGGACCTATTCTTTTCCCGAGGTCGTGGTCTTTTTTACACAGCATCCCTGCCTTGTTTGTAGCTAGGCCCTTGGTGGCCTCCTTTCTCTACATATAGCGCAACAAAAAACTCAATGGACTGCAGCCCTCCTATCTGCACTCGGCCAGCCTCTGTAGGTCTCAACCAGCTCCTCATGACTGGCGGCTCTCTCTCGTAGCTTTCCTTCTCCTGCCACTTGCCAACTTGCAGGCGTCCCTCCTCTGTTAGCACCAATCCTTGACACTCCTCTCCCTTCTCTGCAACTGGCGGCCCTCCACTGGCCCCCTCGCATGCAAAAATGGCCCCCCTTGTATCTAGATGGCGCCACCACCCTTCTCCCTTCTCTGTCAGCGCCAACCCTTGACACCCCTTTCTTATGCAATTGGCGGCCCTACGAAGACCCCCAGTGCACACCACCTCCAGTCCCACACTCCATGTAGCCCTGCACCCTCCTATCCTCTAGCTTCTTGTGACATGACATGCTGCTCCTGCTCATGCAACCTCTCGTGCCCCTCTGTAGTGCTATCCACCTGTCTTCTTACGCCTTAGAGCACTCCAGTGGTGCCGCCACCCTCCTGTAATAGAGATTATCTATTCTTTTTATAAAACGATTGCAGTCGTCAAGTTTAACTCCTCTCTTAACTAGTCTTGCTTGGTGGGCCTTTGTTGTACATAATCTAATAAATTTTAGAGCACAGCTGGTTAGTTGGTTGTGATTGTTGTTGCTTCAAGTTTTATTGTGGAACACGAGCATATGGGTAGAACCAATTGATAGGCACCAGTAATAGCTCAGCTTGGGACTTGATGAGCTTTGGGAAGAAGCAAGTTCTGTCCCATAGCGCTCCGTATACAACCAAGGGCTACTAAAAAGGGTATTTGAATCGAGCAAAAGGGTTACAACTTAACCTACAACCTACTTTGGTAGTTGTTTGCAGATTATCATTCTGCCTAATAATATCGAACATTTAGTCTTTGAACCGTTGACCCATCTTATTTTCAATTAAGCATAGTCAATTTTTCTTTATTTTTCATAGAACATGAGAGAGAGAGAGAGAGAGAGAGAGAGAGAGAGAGAGTTATGTGTTCTAACATGTGGCTAAACTAAACTTAAGGAAGGTTTCACAAACTCAAAAAATACAAAAGCATCAACACACTATTAAAATTGAACTGCAAGACCGACCTAATAATCGTGGTACGGGTGTCGTCCAATTGTGCTAGCCGGAGGACCATGTTTGAAAGCTACATAAAAGCAATGTGAATAGTTAAACATTTCGTCTTGCAGTCAGGCACAAAGTGAAAATGCTAATTATACAGTGCACGTCATACAGAAGTGCCATACAAAAGTATGGTGGAGAGTTGGCACTGTGGTCTCTCCAAAAATTATAAGAAACGGAAGCCGTGCCCTGCCCCGTAGCGTTTATGTGTTGCGCTAAGCAAACACATAGACTTGGAAAATTGGATGCACGTAATGGACCTTGCAGTGTTGTTGAGCTGGAGTTGTGGTTGTACAATGAACACGTCCACTGATGTGAATATATGTCCTCTCTGTCACACACAAAACACACGTTGATAGAAATACAAAAGATCCAAGGGATAGATTAAACTTAAAGAGAGGTACGGATAACTTTATGTTCTACATTATAGACAGTGTAGGGTTGTACTGGTGTAAGTCGTGGTTGAACTGCTGTATTGTGACCCCTCTCTTAGTCCTCATCGTCCATGCAGATAGAGCTGGCGTACAAGCTGGGCACAATACCCATATAGCTTGAGGTGTTACCGTAGACAACACTGCAGTCTTGCTTTTAGGAGGAAGAAGTTAAGAACAATGTGTAGCTTCGTTGTTGCCACAACCATGGCTGGCATATCCTTCAATCAATGTGCTGCAGCAGCAGAAGATGACATTTCAGATGCTTGTCAAAAACCTTTTGTGCTTATATAAGTGCACCAAAGCTCCATATCGGCCAAAGCACTGCCAAGCAAGGCATGCTCTTTCAACAGTCCTTGACCATCAATCCCAACATGAACTCCTCATGCATGTGAAGGTCTTCCACAAGGCCACAATATGCCTTCACAAGCATAGGTGATTGCATTTAGAGAAAGGCCTTCCCTAATGAATTCCCTCACTTCGGCTTTCCTCAGAACCACCCTAGCTTGTGTTGCAGTTCACCCCTTGCAAACAACTGCTCGCTTTTTCCTTCCAAATCTCGCCAGCGCTCATCAACCTGTGGTTTCATGACTCACTCTCCTACGGTTTCATGACCCACTCTCGGTTCCCTTTCTATATTATGCGGCCTTGATTTTAAATGCTGCTTGCGCTATCTCTGTCCAAACCTACTTTCTCTGCCACGCTACGTTATTTGCCTTGCTTGTCATTTTGTTCCTCCATTAACATTCGTCTTAAATAGTCCGCGCTTCCACAATTGCAAAACCCCGTCAATGCTGCTCCCTCCCTCAAAATCCGCTTGCACGATCCTATCAATCATCTTTGCTCAGAATCTCAATAGCCGCCAACTTCCTCAAGTTATTTTGTAACAACGCTCCTCGTTGTTTGTTTTCCTCCCTATGCAGCTCGCTGTCCTCTTGCCGGTGCTTGTTTTCTCTCTGTAAGAACTGCCAGATATTTTCCTTCAATTGCTGTGCACTGAAATGCAGATGACGACTTTTTCTTCAATTTGCTCACCTCTTGTGGTTGCCGCTCGTTGGTCCTCTGCCAGATTCACCAGCGCCGTCTCTTTTCTGTAGCTGAGCGCCTTCCTTATTGATGCACTGCTTGCTCACTTCCTCTTCTTTGGAGACGGCTCTCCCATTCCATCTCACAGAAAAACCTGCTACTTCTGAAACAGACAATATTAGATTTTAATTTGATGATCAGTTGGCGTTACCTGCGTTACCTGCGAGCTGTAAACTTGCTGCTTTTGGGGAACTTGCTTCTGGAACTTGCGAGCTGCCTGCGCTACATGCGCTGTCTACGAGCTACACGTTTCTACTGAGGCTTATAATTAGGTTGCGAACGGTATTCGCTGGGTGTTTTAGCTTTTTGCTAGCATGAAAAGCTACGAATGAAAATGTGCCACGTGGTGGCTTGTGCGATTAGATAGAGCAAAAAGGTCCTTTGGCTCACCAAGTAAAAAAAAACTATAGCTTGACACTGTTTCCCACACGTCCCATGGCTTTGATCATCAACCTACCCTTCATGAACATCTTTGACTACCGATGCTAGGAAAATTCAATTAGCTAGCTTCTAGGAAAATTCAATTAGCTAGCTTGAGCACCATCAAAAAAAATCTCCAAGGCTTCATCATGGTCATAAGTTAAGAAAGTTTGCTCCGCAAAAAGAGTTTTTAGGTGACGAGATCTCCGCTGGGAGATGTTACAACCGCCTTGACTCTAAAGTTGCAACTGGTGGCCATAACTTTTAGTTGGAGAAGTGCCATTCCCCGGTATGCGAGCATTCAAAGAGATTTGGACTTGTCAAACACGAGCAAGCATTCTGCATGTATTTCCCGGGGGATTCACCATGAAAAACTTATCACACCACGTAAGTGCAGGGGAGGGGTTGTTTTTACAAGTTACATAAGAGTATAAGTTAGGGGCATGCCTCCAATAATTTATCTCTTAAGCTTAAAGATAAGGGAAAGGGGTATCATATTTGGGGGTGGGGGGGGGGGGACCTGACCCAGGTTGATTACTTGTAATAATGATTGGTCAGCGATGTGCACTAAAACTCGGATGAATTTAGGGGAAGTTTTCTATCAAGTCACATATCAAACTTTGCATCAAGCCGGTCATAGATAAGGGCTGATTTGGAGCAGGTCAAGGGTTGATTTACACCATCTTTGGATGGGTCATAATCGGACGAGTCTCCAGAGTGTAGGCTGATTAGACACATAGTTCGAAAGTCAAACTAAGACGCATTGAGAATACATCTAGTTATCAACAAAACATGTGGCTTAGTACATTGCTACTTGGTATGCTACACACTCTTTGACTAGTTTTACTCAGTTAGATCATGTGAGACCTAAATTTTATATGTAAGATAGGGGTATGATAGTTTGCTTATTGATTTCCGTATAAGCGTAGAAAGGGGGGTCATATTCCCCAATATGAGTCGTATATAGGGGTTTTATCAAAGTTGTCTGCTTAGGCGACGTCTCGTTTTGTATATAGAGATCCACCATCCCTTGGCACCTTCAAGCATCATGACCTCGCAAAGTTTTTGAACCATATTTGACCTATTAAATGTCTCATTTGGCACACATATCTCGACCATGCTAGTTGTACCTTGCATCAAATAGCCGCTAAAGCACTTTGCCATCTGCTTCAAATATCCATGTACCAGATTTTGAGCTCTACTTGGGCCGACCAAATCTAGCTGCACCAATGGTTTTCGAAAGAGTTTTTTGAATCTTTTGGATGGGATCAAATACCATCTAGCCACATTAGATGTGTGCATAAATGAAATAACTCCTACAAAGTTTTGTGATGAAATGGTTATGCCATAGCTCCTTATTTTATGATAAAGGTGTTGAAGAAAGCTAATTAAACTTGTGAGTATAAAAGAAGAAAAGGTGAGATAGATAGGGCAGCCGCAAGAATATATCACCATCCATATACCTAAATAATTGACAATAGTTGTTTCAAAGAAGCCGACTTCAAGAAATACTCAATTGAAAGAAGATGAAGAATTAGTGCTGCCAAGCTCCACAAGAAGTGTTCAACAAACTCAAGATCAAGAGAAGAACACGAATACTGCAAAGTTTCCATTTTCTCCTACAATGATCAGATTCTGTGTATGTGGAGAAACGTGACGCAAAATCACATGCTCAGCTACAATAGATCCTTATGCGACAAGGAATATAATGTTTTATGGTACGTGGATAATGATGGGAAAGCCACCACTCAAAGAGCTAAAAAAAATAGTGTACGCTAGTTCTAAACTGCCAATTTCTAGCTTTGATGTGGCTGAAGTTGTACTCAAGTTGAGTATCGGGGAGTTCAAACACACTCTTTATATGATCGACTCCCATCATATCAAGGAGAGTCTAGTCATGAAAAAAAGCTAGATGAACATTTTATTTTGACAACAACAAAAAGCTTCAACAATAACAATAAAAGTCCCAGATGCACCTCAAGTCCATGCTGCAAAAAAAGAAGGAGCTATCAATTATCGCAAAAAGGTAAAGCTATAGTAAACATTGAAGTAGATCAACCTTGCAAGGTGACTTTACCTTCAACAAATCTCCATCAAACATCCAACACAATCTCTTATCAAAAGCCAAACCATGAACAATGCATGGAAACCTAAGAAAACTGTTTATCAACCAAAGTTTTCAACACAATAGAGCCTCCAAAAGAAGCCAAAACAAGTCAATCAAGTGCTAGTATCCAAAGAGCATATTAAAGTCAAAGATCCAATTTGGATACAAAAATCACAAGTTCAACCTCAACAACCAAAGGTTATAGGGTGGGTAGTATCAAATGAGTCAATCACTACTCAAAGCTGTTTTCAAGGAAACACTAATGTTTGGCCCAAAAAGCCTAAAATAATAGCATGGACCTACTCACACCAAAGAGTTCTACAAAGAGAAAGATGAGCCATCAATGGAAGAATAGCTCAACTAGAAGAAAGAACAGCCATAAGAGGCAAAAGTGAAGACCTTCAAAGAAACAAGTAATGTGACAAGTATGGGTACCAAACTCAGCTTTCAATCAAGCTACCCAAAAAATCCATGTGAAGCAACAGATGATTCCATTCAAGCTACTCTAAGCACAAGGATTTTATGAAAGTAACACTCAAATATGGTTACCCAAAGTAGTAGCTCAACCTAGAATAGCAGGGATTAGTCAAGAAACACAAAGCTCCACCAAAAGACAAGCACTCACAGCAATGAAGAGCCAACAAATGCCACTTACAATGAAGGGTGCTACAACCTCCTGATGGATACCTTGTCTTCTACTACAAAATACAGGCTTTACAATGGAAATAATCAGAGATGGATACCAAAGCATAGTATCCATCAAATCATAGAGCAAAAGAGACAAATAAATACAATAGTCACACCAAGATCAAAGAGAAAGTGGGCTCCAAAATTGCCATTGGAAACTCAAACACAGAGCACCTATGAACATCTACAACCGCTTCTCATGGGAGATAAAGCAAAAAAAGCATAGGATCCATAAACTCCTACTACAACCATAGAATCTATTTCAAAAAGCAATTTCAGCATATGATAGAAAAATCAAGAGGCACTACAAGAGGTCACTTGAATTCCGGTGCCACATTACTGGCGTCACTGGCGGGCGTGAGTATATGTATGGGTACCGGCGTCACTGGCGGGCGTCAGTATATGTGTTGGTATGTATGGAGGGAGCTAAGGTTTTTTAAAACATTTGATTTTCAAATTTCCAACGTTTATTCCGGCGTCTATTCCAAAGACAATGCGAATTGACATTCCGACGCCTATTTTGAATGCTATTCCGACGCCTAAACCGACATCTGTACCGATGACACTTGCAAAAATCAAAATCGTGGGCTTTCTCTCTGCATTCCTCTTGTTCTTGCACGTTTTCTGAAGCTCTCTTCTTCCCCATCTCTCACATAACTTGTGCAAAACAAGCCGTCGAAAGTGCTAATCCTGCTTGTGGGTTAGCGCATAACACTAAGGTGAGATTTTTTTCATGTTTACTTGTAGATTTAGGGTTTAGGGTTTAACTTTGTGTTTGTGTGTACGTTTTTGCAGGTTCCAGGACTTTTACAACAACTTTCATTACTCAAATAGGACAATGTGAGTGCTCAAACCTTTAAATGCATATTAGATTTTATTTAAATTAGTTTATATATTAAGAAAAGAAAATTTCATGCTTTAAACTTTGAATGATTTTTAAAAGAAATTATGGTTTGTGATGTACAATTTCATTTTAGATTATGAAAAGAATTTGTTTTGGTTTATGAAAAAATCTTGTTTTGAAGAAATTTTGTATTGAATTATGTCGTTTTTGAAATTATGCAGTTGATGGGGTTTATGTTTTAGGTTAAGTTTAGGTTATAAGTTAAGTTAAATTAAGTTAGGTTAGGTTATCTTATACAGTAGGTTACGTTAAGTTAAGCTACGTTGTTAGGTTAGGTTATCTTATACGTTAGGTTAAGTTAAGCTACGTTAGGTTAAGTTATATTAGGTTAGGTTAGGTTAAACTACGTTAAGTTAGGTTAGGTTATCTTATATGTTAGGTTAGGTTAAGTTAACCTGTGTTAGGTTTAGCACGTTAGGTTAGGTTAGGTTAAGCTACATTAGGTTAGGTTAGGTTACGTTCGACAATACGGCAAGCCATAGAGCTTATCCACAACGCATATTAAAAACAACACAATGGCGATCCGTTCGTCAATACGGCAAGCCATAAAGCTTACCCACAAGGCATATACATTGAGGGCAAGCTCTATGGCTTTCCGTATTGCCAAAAGGCTTGCCATTGTGTTGATTTTAGGACCGCAAGAGGTTTCAAGCCCTAAAATAGCTAAGCAGCCCTAAAAACAACACAATGGAGATCCGTTTGGCAAAACGGAAAGCCATAGAGCTTGCCCACAATGCATATGCATTGTGGGCAAGCTCAATGGATTATCGTATTGCCAACGGTTAGCCATTGTGTTGTCTATATGGTTGTGAGCGATCTTCAAGTGCTAAAATTACCTCATGCCCCTAAAAACAACACAATGGCGATCTGTTTGGCAATACAACAATCCATAAACCTTGCCCACAAGTCATATGCATTGTGGGAAAGCTCTATGGCTTGCCATATTGCCAACGGCTCACCATTGTGTTGTTTATATGTCTACGAGCGGTTTCCAGGCCATAAAATCGCTTCGCAACTCTAAAACAACACAATGGTGAGCCGTTTGCCAAATTGGCAAGCCATAGAGCTTGCCCACATAGCATATGCATTGTGGGAAACCTGTATGGCTTGTCGTTTTGCTAAACACCTCACCATTGGGTTTTTTTTATGTTAGGTTAGGTTAGATTAGGATTAGGTTATAGGTTAGGTGAGATTATAGGTTAGGTTAGAGCTATCGATGGCATAATAATAGAAAAAATACAAACAGACTTCGGTTAGGTTAGGTTATAGGTTAGATTTAGGGTTAGGTTAGGTTTAGAGTAGGTTCTAAAAATGCAAACGAGCTTCGGTTAGGCTAGGTTATAGGTTAGATTTAGGTTATAAGTTAGGTTACATTAAGTTAGGTTAGGTTTATGTTATAGGTTAGGTTAGCGATAGCGTCAAACTAATAGTAGAAAAAATGCAATCGGACTTCAAAAGTGCGCACAAACTTCAAGAACCTTAATATATAGTCATTGACCAATAAAGACGAGATTATTATTCTGTGGTCCTAATCTCCGTGCACCTCTAGACCGAGGTGTTCAGGGATCGGGCATGGCTACAGAATGTGAGGTTGTTAGAGCTAGCAAAAAATAGTTGAAAAAACGCAATCGGACTTCAAAAGTGCACACAAAATTCAAGAACTTTAATATATAGTCATTGACCAATAAAGACGAGATTATTACCCTGTGGTCCTAATCTCCATGCACCTCCTCTAGACCGAGGTGTGTGGGGATCGGGCCTGGCTAGAGAATGTGATGTTGTTAAAGCTTGTCATGTACTTAGTAGTGTGTAGATATAACAACTATAGTGTTTGAATTATTTGTTGCATCATTGGTAGATAAAGTATGGATGATAGGATGGCGTATCCTTGTGTGCATTGCAAGCATTAGATCTTTCAAAAAGGAAAAATGTGCGACCAACACATACACAATCACAGTCTCTTTCCGATAGAGCAAGTACAAGACCTGCGTTATCGATCTCATGGTCTAGAGATTGAAGGTCAAAGTCTCAAGTTTGCTTTAATAACTTTTAGTCTGTTTCAATTGTGTGGCTGCAGTATCACAAATATGGAGCTTTGTGGTCGCATGGAAGCACTTCAGAGTGCAACGGATCGATGAACAAAGGGTCACTTTTGACAGCGGTGTTAGGGCAAGATTCATCCAAGAAAGTAGGAGTAGTGCCAGGGATGAGAATACAGAGACTAGCCAGCTTGAATACTTTGGCTACATCCAAGACATCTTGAAGATTAGCTTTAGAAAGTTTGATATGTTTATCTTTGATGTCAAGTGGTTCAAAGTTGTTACTAGCGGCCCTAATGCAACTGTGCATAAAGACAAGAGTGGATTGATTCAAGTGAACTCTAGGCGGGTGTGGACAGATGTGTGGGATACATTCGTACTTCCGCAACATTGGGAACTAGTTGTGTTCATACACGATCCACTATGGATAGAAAATGATGAGAATGATCTGTATAAACCCTGCTGGCTCTATGTCATTCAAGTTGCTCCACGTAGCAAGCAAGTATGTGAAGGATTGGATGTTGAGCTTGAAGAGGTGATTCATGAACAAAGCGCAAGACCGACTCCAACTTTAAGTTTAGATTTTGAGGTGGATGTCAGCATTGAGCAATTGTCTGAACTTAGAGATGAGGTGTCAAATACTGAAGCTGATGCAGAGAGCGACGAAGGAGTAGAGTTTGATGACGAAGATGCAAAAGTACAGATTGAGATAGACATCTTTGGTGCATCAGATCTCATAGAGGATGAGAGATTAATTAATGACTTTTGCTAGGAAACCTTTTGTAAAGCTCTTTTTATTAGTCTACAATACACTTTAGATGTTGTCATTTGTGTAGCAGTTTTGTTGATTTGTTATTTGTATCGATTAAGCATTTATTACGTAAACTATCGTATTTTGTGGGTGTTGTTTGTGTATGATTAGCCATGGCCAATGACGATGAGCCATACTCTCCTAGTTTTAGTTTTCCTGTCACTCCGGACGGCATGTCACCCGAGCAAATGGGCTCGTTTTTGTCTCAGTTCACACCAGAGCAGATCATGATGGCACAATAACTTTGGGGTGCAGGTCCCTCTAGACCTACTACGGTCAAACCTACACCCCGGACTAGTGTGGTCCCTACACCGAGCAGCCCCACACCTCAGTCTAGTGTGCCTCCTATGCCTAGGACTCATGTGCCCCCTACACCGACGGGTGGTTCATCCTCGAGACGAGGTAGGAGTCGTTCTGGAGGTAGTGGTTGCTATGGTAGCAGTTCTAATGATGCATCCACACAACCGGGAGAGCGTCCGCCATTGTATTTAGTAGATAGTTCATCGATGGGCACACCACGTACACCTTGGGGATCACACAAGCATGATCCTAGCAAGGTGTACAAGATCAGGGATGGGGCTGTTGTGGCAGATAGGGTTGGAAAGGCCATGCGACATAGGATTTGACAGCTCTGTACGATTCAGTTTGGTCACTCTATGATGGAGATTTGGGATAACCTTGATCCTGAGAGAAAGAATTACATCATCGAGGCCATTCAGAGAGAGTACATGCCGGTAGAGGGGTACGATCAAGTCTCAAACAACTAGATTTTTAGCGTGGCAAAGTGCACAATGTCACACTATCGGTCAGAGGCGAGAGACAGGTACTATGACGGAAGTCCCAAGCCGGCATGGTTGGACGCAGAGGAGTGGACGGGGATTGCACAAGAGACAGAATACAATCTTTATAGATTTCAGTAGCAAAGAGATGCAGCCAGAGCATGTTTGGATTTTGCTGGAGCATCACATCTTGGGAGTGGACGCTACGATACGCTTCAACATGAGTTTGTAAGTATTATACGTATGCTTTAAATTATTGATAATATACATGTTATTTGAAGATTTATCTAATGATTAAACCATAATTTTGCAAGAAGTTTTCGTGAAGCGTCTTCCGACACGCCGCGAGGAGAAGTATGGATACAATCATGGACTTGTGGCCCTTTTGACCCAGCTGCAGGAGGAGGGAGAGGATGTCAATTGGGAGGCATTACCATGAGGGTATTATCCCTTAGTGATTGTTTGCATATGTATAGTTCTGTAGTGCTTATGTTTATGGTTTATGGTTATGTTTATGGTATGGCACAGATGTTATGGTCAAGGTTTGACAGTCAACTTAAGATTACGGTTTTGCTATGATGGTATGCCAATCATCTGATGGTTATGGTTGTGCAATGATGGTATGCCAATCATCTGATGGTTATGGTTGTGCAATGATGGTAATGGTTGTGCGATGATGATATGGCAATTAGGTGATGGTTATGGTTTTGATATGATGGTATAGCAATCACATGATGGTTATGGTTATGGTTGTGCAATGATGGTATGGCTGTTATGGTTATGGTATGGTAAACATGTTATGTTTATGGTTTTATAATTTTCGACTCATGTTTTAATTATGTTAAGAGGTTATGCTATTCTTACAATTTTGCTAATTTCCATACACTCGCTCTTTAGTGTCAGCTTGTAGGTGGAGTGTGGTTGCTTGTGCACTCTTCCTTTGGACAGGGAGGACTGTTTTCTTTTGCTACAGTACATGCAACATTAGTTCCCAGCCCTCTCTGCCCAAAAAAATTTGCAGGTTTGGTCGTCGATACAGGCAATGGTATGAGCATCGGTAGAAGCAACGGTATGAGGGTCATAATATACTATAAAAATATCGGTGTTTATTACGTTGTGTATTTCGATGCGTATTTGAAGGTTTATTTCAACGTAAGCTATATGATGGTCATACCAACGCTATGATACCGGCGTCTCTTCCAAGGCCTATTTCAATGCTTTTTAGTTTAAAAAGTAGCTTTATTTTTTTAGTACTTGCACTAATTTCTACGCGACGTCTTGTAGTGAGGGTTAGATGGTGCCCTCTTGAAATCTAGGCCTCTTTCATTGGATGCCACTATGCCAACTTACTGGACAAAATGGTGGCATCCAATGAAAGAGGCCTAGATTTGAAGAACCTATGGAATTGGGTTTCTCGCCTTGAGAAGGTACGTCCAAGTTGCCATTAGTACTACATGGCATAAAAGTTAGTGTTGAGCAGCTAAGCCACTAAATGAGCGAGGCGTTAGTCCCAAAGATTCAAGTAATATTCTTTGTGGTTTAAGAGTCGTAGCTATTCTAGGTACTACTCAACCCGGAAGAGTTGAGCATATTTATGTTGTGTCACTCATGTTGGTATAAGTGAGCATAAGAGTCAGAGTCTATGTATAATTTAAGTTTGGTTAAGTGAAGGAGGAAGTCCAAAAGACACTCATGCACTAAGCACAATGAAGTATGAGTGGAGAAGGTTGTACATCAAAAACCCTTCTGGGAAATGAGAAATCTATTGCATCATCACATGTGCTACATTTTTCCTTGAAGCACCCATCAACTCCATCTTTCACACTACATGATTTTGTTTGTCAAATTTATCTTATGCATATAGAGTGTCCCATAATTGACACTTGCATTAGAAACTCTTCCTTTGTTAGGCTCCCAAGAGCTCACCTTGCATGAAGAGGTACTTAAAATACAACTGCTCAAATCCAATAAGAGTGTATACCTAAGGTACTTTTTTCCCACTGGGGTTTTTTCCCTTTGGTCATCTAGCTTTTAGACCCTAATCTAGAAACACTCATCATTCTATATATATTCCTTCGTGTATATAATCCTTCTATATCAGCAAAACAATTAGGAAATTGCTACCCAAATCAATCGTCAAAGAGATCCACAGCTGCATGTCTCCACTAGTTTTCAAGAGAAACTCTTGTCTTAAGGGCAACAAAAAAGCTCCAGTAAACAATGGATCAAAGACAACGGACAAGCAATGACAAATTTGGCAAGAAAGTAATGACGGGAGCAGAGCGTGACATGAACCCCGATGGCCTCTAAAATGCCGGGAGCCGATGCACGCCGCAAGCTGGTCACGGTAAAGCGAATAGGGGGGGCACCACCTAGCTTTGAGCGGCTAGGACGCAGACAAAGGTGATTTGAAATATCATGAATTCTACAGAGAGAGCGAGAGAGCGAGAGAGAGAGAGAGAGAGAGAGAGAGAGAGAGAGAGAGAGAGAGAGAGGGATTAGAGAGAATAGACAAATGATGAAAACCCTTGGGGATGTGAGGGAGAATTATTGTCTTGCCATATTTACATCAACCTTATTTTTGGCCCGGTGGCACATCATGGTGATAGAGAGATAGAGGGAGAGATAGTGAACCTACTTGGTGCATTCTCTAGAGATGACCCTTTGACATGAAAACTTGCTAGCATGAGTGTGTGTGCATCAACCATTGGAGTCAAGATGTAGACATAGCTTCCTTTACATAGTACAATTCCCAAAAAAAATCACTACGCTAAGTCCCCTCTCTTGTGATGCCAATATTGCCAATCCTCCCACCAAAATACCAAGTGCTAACCTCTCATGAACTTGCGCCCCCCCCCCCCCCCCCCCCCCGATAGTGACCTCTCAGTGCTTTTTTATAAGTGTTGGCTGCTTCAGATTAGGATAATCTGGTGTCACTAGGGTAATCTAATCAGGGGATACAAAGCAAGGTGGTGGGCCCTGTATGGTTGACCCTTGCTTGGTCTTGGGAAATATTATAAGGGAAAACCTCTAGGTGGGACTTTGTGACCATCACCTAGAGAGATGAGAATTTACAAATTGGAATTTTTACAAGGTTTAGTTGAAACTAGATAACCTATGATTTTACTGAAGAGGGCGTAGTGGAAGCGATGCCGATGAATGGCAACCTTGCTGGTGCGTCGATGTAGCGCATTCGTCACTTCGGGTTCGGCCGGGGCATGCCTTCGGCACCTTTGCTCGTTTTGGTGTTGGTGTCGCGAGATTTAGATCTTCCTTCTTCTTGTCGATGGCGTCGAGTCCTTCGTTTTTTGTATACTTTTCTGGTGTGTGCATATATGCATGTGTGTGTGTATGTATGTACGAGTGGGTAAGCCTGTGTGTGTGTGTGTGTGTGTGTGTGTGTGTGTATATATGTGTGTTCGCGAGCGTGCGCGGGAACGGGAAGGGGAAACATATTATGTATATACATATAACTATATATATATATATATATATATATATATATATATATATATATATATATATATATATATATATATATATATATATATATAATTTTTTAATTTGTTCGGTGGTTTTACTGTTGGCGACAAAACGGAAACGCATATATATATATATATATATATAATTTTTTAATTTGTTCGGTGGTTTTACTGTTGGCGACAAAACGGAAACGCGAAGATGGGGAGAGAGATGGAATGAGAGAGAGAGTGTGTGCTATATGGTGTGTGTGTGTGTGTGTGAGCATGGCTCGGGTGCAGATGTATGGCACATGCACAGGATGAAGAGAGAGAGAGAGAGCGTGAGAGAGGCGGGCTGCCTATGGATGCATGCAAACAGCACGAGAGAGAGAGAGAGAGAGAGAGAGAGAGAGAGAGAGAGAGAGAGAGAGAGAGAGAGAGAGAGAGAGAGAGAGAGAGAGATTGGGTGAGGTGGTGAGGGAGGGTGAGAAAGGGGAGAGGGTGTGGGTGGTGTGGCGGTTCCAGTGGTGCCTGCATGGGCTGGGTCCGCGGCGAGAGAGAGAGCATGGCGTAGGCAAGCGCATCCGACAGATGGTGCAAACATGGGGGGAGGAGGTATAGTCAACGAGGGGGGGGGGGGGTTGTGTTAGAGAGTTAGAGAGAGAGAGAGAGAGAGAGAGAGAGAGAGAGAGAGAGAGAGAGAGAGAGAGAGAGAGAGAGAGAGAGAGAGAGAGAGAGAGAGAGAGAGAGAGAGAGAGTGTGTCCCTAAAAGCGGGTTCCCACCATGGAAGAGAGTGAGTGAGAGTGTGTGAGTGAGGAGGGGGGATAGGATAGGGAAAGAGTGGCTATGTGGAGGGGAGTGAATTGAGAGAGAGAGAGAGGGAGAGATTCTCCTATTTTTGCCTATGGGGCCACTCTCTCAAAGGGAGAGAGTGAGATCTAATGGGGTGGAAGATGGGGGGGGGGGGGGGGGGTATAGGGAGGAGAGTGAGTCCAAAGGGGTGTGGGCGAGAGGGGAGATGGGGGTATAATATGGTGGCCCGCTAGAGAATATTTGAAAGAGAGAGAGAGGGAATATACAAAATGCGTGGCAGCCCGCCAGAGGGTCTCATGTGCCCAGTGGGCCAGGTGATGCAGCACGGCAGAGTAAGTGAGAGAGAGAGAGAATTGGCGGAGCCGAGCAGTAGGAGAGAGAGAGGCTCTGTCTTCTGGCGATAATGGAGAGGTGTGGTCAAACTCGTGGCGCCCCGCTAGTGGTTAAGCCTAGAGGGGTGGTAAATGGTAAAGAACTTTTCCCTTTTTTTTGTTATGTTTTTTCTTTGGTAATATGCTCTCCCCTTCTAAGGGTATGGTTCTCGCGGTCGCGGTTTCGAAAACCGGCCGTCATTAGCCCTCCCATCTGGCTAGAGGCATTCATGATTCTAGCCCTACCTCTGAATCTTTAGTCGTGGAGTTGGAGGGTTCTCCCTCTTCTGGAATATCTAGCATGAACTCTCGATCAAACCTAAGAAACTACCTTTCTATCCTCCATCCATTGACTCTAGTCTTGTGAATTCTCCATCTGCCTCCATTAGCTTATAATAACTGCCATTGTCATAGCACCTGTTGACAATGAATGGTCCTTCCCATCGGGGTTGAAATTTCTTGTCCTTCTTGGTGTCAAATCTATTGTCGTATCTCAATACTAGAATGCCTTTCTCCAGGCCCTTTTTCTTAAGCCCTTGATTGAAGGTGAGCCGGTGTCGCACTGCCTGCGCTGCATAGTGGTTGATTGCTTCTTCCCTATCTAGTTGAAGCCTTTCCAGATCTAGGATGTGGTTGCGGAGATTTACAATTGGGCGCTGTAATTGGCTATCCATGACTCGTAAGCTGGCTATCTGTACCTCAATGGGAAAAATTGCCTCCTTTCCATAGACTAGATGGAAAGGGGTGAAACCTAATGATGTTCGGAACGTCGTTCGGTAGGCCCATAGAGCAGCCATGAGATGTTTATTCCAATTTCTTGTGTGGTTACTCACCTGCTTTGTGATGAATTTGCAGATCATTCCATTTACCTTCTCTACTAGGCCATTACACTGTGGATAGTATGGTGTGGAATGTCGACGTGTAATGCCTAACTTCTTCATCAATTCTCCCACCAGATCGCCTCTGAAACCTGGTCCCCTATCTGATATTATTTCAAGAGGAGTGCCAAAACGGCAACAAATGTGCTCAAATATGAACTTTGTTATCTCTTGGGCTATAATGCGGGTGGTGGCTGCTGCTTCCACCCATCGGGTCATGTAGTCTACACCAACTAGAATGTATAGTTTACCTGATTGGTCCCTTGGTAGAGGACCGATTGCATCTATCCCCCACTTCTCAAATGGACCATATGAGATGATAGGAGTCTGTGGCGCATAGGTTACTGTGCGATCACTGGCCACTTGACAGGCCTGCATGTTTTACACCAATGATGTACATCCCTGTTTAGACTAGGCAAAGGGTATCCTACCTGTAAAAATCTTCCTACTGGTGATATCTAAAGCAAAATGACCGCTGTAGACACCATCATGGAAACTTGAAATTACCTCTGTGATCTCACTGGAGGTTGGCACTCGCCTGAGAATCTGATCCTTGCCCTTACAATACAAGTGGTCGTTTACAAGGCGGTATCTAGTAGCCTTCCTTACCAGCAACTGTTTCTAGTCTTTAGTGTACCCTTACGGACATTCTCTTGTATCTAGAAAGCTGATGATATCAGGCATAGCATCACTACCTTGAAAGAGGGGTAGGTTCAGTTTGATTGCTCCTTCCTTGGCTAGAGAATCTCCCTCCTGATTTTCTGTCTTGGGGACATGAAATAATTGCACTCCTTCAAAATTCCTTAAAAGATCCTGAACTTGGCATAGTTGACTAAGTAAAACCTGATTTTTACAAACCCAAGTGCCGTTTATCTGCTTTATCGAAAGCAAAGCATCGCCAAACACATTTAGGCATTGGGTTCCTTATGAAATACACTGTTCTAACTCAGGAGCTAAAGCTACATACTCTACTTTGTTGTTGGAGTGGGAGTGTAATAGCTGGCCGATGGAGAATACCCTTTCCTGTTGCTCATTGAAAATGACTATGCCAGTTGCAGACTAGTCCACTGTTCTTTTGTATGCTCCGTCAAAGAAAAGAGAGTGAGCTCCTTCTAGCTTAGGATTCTTTACCATTGGTGTCTCTTCTTTTGCTTCCATGTTGACCTTCAGCTTCTTCTCATAGTGGCGATGGGTAAGAATACCCGCTAGACTAGCCCTGGTGGATTTTTCTACTTGCATGGTGTAGTCAAAATCTTGTAATCTAACGATCCATTTAGAGATCCTAGATGAGACATCCATGTGTCGCATTACATATGGAAAAACCTCCTCCATTGTTAGAATTACAAAGGGTCTAGGCAATAGATAGGATTGGAACTTTGTGGTAGCAAACATTAGTGTGAGAACCATGTGTTCTACTGCAGTGAATCCCTTTTTTGATGGGGTCATGACACGACTAGAGAAGTAAATAGGACGCATGAAAGATGTTTGGGGTCCTTTTGCATTAGTACGGCTCTGAGTGTATCACTTCCTACATTGGGGTTCACATAGAATGGTCGTCCCATTTGAGGGGTGAAATGGTGGGAAGCATAGCTAGGATTTTATTCACGTTGGTAAATTGCTGCTCATTTTCTTCACTCCATGAGAAGGCATCCCTCTGGGTGACTTGTTGTAGAGGGAGAACCACTTGAGATAGCAAGTGAATGAACCTGGTTAGGTATCTTACCTTCTGAAGGAAAGAAACCAAATGCTTAGGTGTGGTGGGTGATGACAAAGATACCAGAGCTTGGATCTTGCTAGGGTCAGACTCAATCCCTTTTTTTGAAATTCCATGGCTAAGGAGAGTGACTTTGCTTTCACCAATGTGACACTTATCTACGTTGAGCTGGCCACCCAAGGTTGCAGCCTGGTCAGTCCATCATAGACTTTACTCAAATGGAGGGAGCGTGAACTATAGATGCAAAAATCATCTATGAAAACCCGTATTGACGTTCCAAAGTATGGTTGGAAAACAAAGGTCACATAGCGCTGGAATGTGGCCGGAGCGTTGGTGAGGCCAAAAGGCATCACTCTGTAAGCAAAGCATCCCCAAGGTGTTATGAAAGTTGTTTTTTTCTGGTCTTCTTCTGCAATGCTAATCTGAAAGTATCCTGAGTAGCCATTACATAGTGTGTATCACTCGTGACCCGCCACTTCATTGAGAATTTTACCTTGGAATGGGAGGGAAAGTGATCTCTTTTTGTGGCTACATTGAGAGGTTTATAGTCCACACAGACTCTCCACTTGCCATTTTTCTTTGGTGTGACTACTACTTGGGAGACCCATTCCGAGTCTTCGACGGGGTAGATGAAGCCTGCCTGCAGCAAATTCCTCACTTCTTTGAGTAGTGCCTCTTGTTGGATTACCCCAAGTCTTCTGAGCTTTTGCACTACGGGTTTACTTCCTTCCTTGAGTTTTATGTGGTGTTGTACTACTGTGATTCCTGTGATCTTATCAACCATCAATGAACAATGTAGTGAAGTTACCTAGCATGGAGACATATTCCTTCCTCTCTTCATCGGTTCTCTCATTTGAGAAAATCCGATGTAACTTACTTACAGCCTCTAAGGATTGCGTACCTGATGGTTCCTCTCAGTTTGTCGGGGGTCCTTCAGATTGTGTCAATCTTTTTTGGTCTTTAAGGATGATCCACATCACTTTGATGCTACTGTCACTTTCTTCCATTGTTGTTGTCGCTTCTCCTAAGGTGGACGAATAATCACTAGTGAACTCATCTTTTGAAGCCTCCAAAATCATGTTGCGTTGCTTCCCAGTCTTCATGTCGTAGAATATGGACTTCCCTTTAGCGTCCTTCATCTGAATCATTCCGGTGATCCAGTCTTGCTTAGCTTCCATAGCCATGAGCCAGGGTCTCCCAAGAATGATAGGGTAGCCCTCCCCTTTGTGTGGCATGACAAAGATGTCTACCTCCACTTCTGCATTGAATGCCTTTACCTTGACCGCATTCACAATGCCTACACATTTCACTCTTACGTTATTTACCATTTTGGCTCGGCAGGGTACCGGCCTACTCACCTCTAGACCTAGATGGTGCATCATTTTTTCACCATCTATTTAGACGTTTGAGATTCATTGCCCCTTGATGTGGGCATCCATAGTCAGTAGGATGTCGTCGAGATACCTCCAAGAGATAGCCCTAGCTATCCTTGGTCTTGATTTCCTTGTACTTACCATCTTTGTCCATTGCCTTTTCATTCTTGGTGCAAGGTGGAGTAATTGGGGCCATGTTATCTTCGGACCCTGCATCAACACATCCTGAACTATGTCATATGGTTTAGATACTCACCTAGTGAAAACTCCACGATGTCTATCTTCCATCGCGGTTTAGCTGCTTGCTTGCTAGACTCGCCTTTCCCTTTCATTTTCTCTTCTCTTTGAGAGGTTTCTTCGTGCCTGGCACGCTTCACTCCCATGGCATCCACTTCTTCTACTTTTGCTTTCCCTTTGTGCTTCTCTCGAACTGGTTCTTCTACCTTTGCCTTCCCTTTAGCTTCCAATCTAATAACACTCACCACTTGGTTTACAACAGGTGGTGGGGGTAGTGGTGGAATAAGAGGTTGCGGTGGTGGTTGTTGTTGTACAGGTGGTCAAAGGATTTAGACCGGTGGAATCGGACCTGGTTGCCTGGGTGGTGGTGGTATTGCCCTTAGCAGAGAGATCTGATTCTGTCTCCATCCTCTACTGAAATTATGCCTTCTTGGATGTGGGCAGTAATACATACCATGGCCGTCTTCCCCGCAATTATAGCAGTGGTACTCTTGGTTTTGCCTGAATTGTCCTCTTCCTTGTCCTGGATTTCTGACAAGTGCATACCCTTGCTGCACCAGATGCACGGATAAACTCTCGAGTTGGGTAGTGATGCGACTCAGCAGGTCTTGCTGCTCTTTTGGTGCCTCTTGTGGTTGGGCTCTATGAACGGCTCTTGCAGTCACTGGGGTTAGTCGTGAAGGGGATCGGGGAGCACCACAGACGGAGAGTGAGAGAGAGAGAAGGAGACACACGACACACAGATATGGGTGGGGAGACCCAAAGAGTGAGCAACCCCCTATACACTTATGCTATGTATAAGGTATACAAGTCAGTGGGCGCCTAGACTCTGGGCGGCCGGGCAAGGCACAGACGCCTATACCCCAACAACCTCCCACTTAAAGGCGACTGTGCCTTTAAGCAAGGGAACCTATTCTAAAGACTACAAAAGGTGAGAGAAAACCGCTCTGAACCGATGCCCAATGGCTGGCTGTGATCGTGTGCATCCGGCTGTCCTGCTCCCGTGTAAGTCCATACACCACCAGACGTACCGGACACGTACTGCAAGTATGTACGCAATACTTGCATATCTCCCTCGTGCACTATGCCATCATCAGTCAAAAAACGAATGACAACCCCAACTGCAAATGCTCCCACTGCAGCTGCGATATCCGGTCTCAAGATCAACATCTCATACATGAGACCACCAAATGCCGATGCAATGCTAGCGGGCCCTGCTAGCTCTACGGAGCATGCATCAACATATATATCCCTGGCAATAGGCATCTCTGACTGACAAGGCGTGTCAGCCACATGCATCTCCTGACTGTCCACAAAAGACGCATCAACCTGTCGTGCAACCTCAGAGCAAACCAGCTGCTCTAGGTGTCTGCTGGAAGACATATCCTGCACAGCTATATCCCCATGCCCACTATCAAGCATAGAAAGGAATGACTGCATAATCGCTGACATCTCAGCCTCCTCTGCAATCATCCACTGCAAACATGACCACTCAATCTGCTGTGACTCACTAGAGATCTCATGCTCTAACTCCGTATGCATAGACTCTTGCACAACGTCCTCCTGTCGTGACTCACTAGAGCAAGACCGCTCTACCTGTCTATCCTGCATAGAAGTATCTCGCACAACTGACTCTCTGCTTTTCTCAGTCACTAGCAAAGCATGCATGTCTGACTCTGTCACCTCTCTGTGTGACTGCTCAAGTCGTGCCTCAATTGTGTGCACAACGAGCTCACTACTCTGCACTCCATGCAAAGCATCCTGCAACCCATGAGCAAAAGAGACTCGCCTGCTCGCTCGCTCTCTACTTGGCTGCATGATCACAGAGACAACACCGTCTCTCCCGTGATCCACATGCAATGGGTAACCTATACCACTCCTGGCACCTCTCGCAATCACTAGCGAACCCAAACGCATCACAAAATCTCGCTCTCATAGCAAAATCTGACATTCACAATCTCTAAGCTGACCAATCGAGATCAAACTCACTGTCAAATCTGGTACATAGCGCACATGTCATAACAAGTAAGATGCACCACTCTGTAATGACAGTCTCATATCTCCTGCACCTGCTATCGCATGCACCGATCCATCGGTCAAATGTACACTGCCAAGCATCCCGCTAGAATAGCTACAAAACCATGCACGATGCGGCGTGACATGAAATATAGCATCTGCGTCTAGCAACCACTGCGAAGGAAGTGCACTATCCACATGTATAGCATCTCGTGCATAGCTCGAGGTAAAAGTGACATCCCCGTCACTAGTATACTCCGACACTACATGTGCCTCAACTGTCAAAGCAACTGAGTCCATGGCATCACTACATACATCTCTGAGACTGCCATGTCTCCTACGATGTCACATACGACGAAAACAACGCCGTTTAACGTGTCCAAAATAACCACAATACCAACATATCACTTGTCGGCGTACTCGTGAATGTACATGTCTCACACGAGTCCGTGATGACTCAGATCTATCATACATATCATGTAATCTACGCCAAAGTGGTCTCGAAGTAGTCTCATACATAACAAGAGCATATACAGATTCCGCAAGGTGCAAAGAGAGTGTAGATAGTGCCATCTCCTCTATCTCTTGCCACTGATCGTCAGACATGTTTGAAGGTCTACGTGCATCACCACTCAATGGTCGATGCAACCCTCGCTGTGTCAATGCATCAAGCATACACTCTCTCCATGCTGCAAAGTCTGACCCATCAAACATGCACATTTCGGAGAGATCATAACCTGAGCAATCACCTGTCTCTGCCATGAGCACAATGTAGCAAACTAGAAAGCAAAACCACCTCACCAACAACACCTGGAAACTGTCTACCAATATGGCCAGAAACACAATGTAAAACCTGTGAGACACACTCCAAAATAGAGCTCCCGCAATGTCAATACAAGCCTCGCTTGCTCTAGTATCACACTGCAATCAAACGCACTACTTACAAGACGCATTCGTGACGACCATAACCTTGTGCATAATCTTCACCGAATCAGCCCTGGAATTCAGCCCAAAATTATAAAATTCTCAGCCCTCTTGCATGGCGAAAAACAGTCCGTAATTCAGCCCCACACTACCAACCGTAGCGCATAAAGAATCAGCCCAAAACTGGCTCGAATCGCATCAACAAAAGTCTGCAAATATGGCTGTAAAATCTGATGAAAAGTTGCACCAATAACCGTGCAAAGCCTTGCACAAAATCACAAGTCAATATGACTCAATCGCGCATAAATATCTGACAAAATTTTGGCAGAGTCTCCTTTGTAATTGGAGCAAAATCTCAACAGTAAACCTCAAAGAGACAATAATATATGCCACAATGGCCAATCCGGGAATAAAATCGACCGGAATCACCTCACAAAGTCATACATATGAGCATACCCGCTCTTGCCGGAGTACCACTCAACAGCACCTCAAATGACATACATGTGAGTGATGATTGCTGCCAAAATACCTTTCAATCGATGACCAAATGTCTGCCAGATAACTATAGCAACATTTCGCAAAACCTTGCAAGATCTGTCGCTATGCGCAATGCGAAATACGGCACACAAGGGCATACACAAGTGACTCCAAAATCCAACCAAATGATGACTGAAAATCACCTGTCAAAGTGGGAGTAAGCTCAACCACTAAACTGTCAAAGAGCAACCTACGGATACGTAGAAGCTATGGCGAGAACCTGGATAAAATCCAACAGAGTTTCTTCTATAAATTGAGCCAAATCTCAAATAATCTCAGCCATAAACAAATACACAAATCCATATATAGCATACATAAACCGCCAAGACCATGGCAACATAGCTCACTCTCGCATGAGTGGCTCTCTGGACAAATGCATATCCAAAAACCCGTGTACATCTATGAATTTGCTGGTTGCTGCAGAAAATACTCCGTGTGTGTGAGATATACCAAAAACAGTGTTTTTGGGACCCGAAAGTGCACAAATAAACCTGCTGCTGTACCTGCTGTAATTCAAAGCATACTTTCAGCAAATAGACATCACCATCGCGTCCGGAGCGTGCCAAAACCCTGACCTAGACTCCTGGATCATGTAGATCTGACTCTGTATGACGGAGCTACGCAAAAAACTGCGTTTTAGAGCCCGAAAATGGCAAAAACGAGTTGCACACAGTCTTGAACCTGCTTCTGCTCCACTTTGCGTGATGCAATGTCCTCTCAATGCAAGCTCCAATGCAAGAGCTCTGCCACAAAAACATCCAAGCACTCGAATGTCAAGCTCTCCTCCGCCGAGCACTTCTCTAACGAGCTTCACTGAGCTCAAAAGCTCCTCTCACCAAGGAAGCCGCAACCGCCTCCTCGACCAAGCTTTCTTAATCTCTCTACCGTCGAGAGAGAGCGAGCTATCGCCTCGAAGCTCTCAAAGGCGTCGTGCTCTCTGCGGTCACCATAGCTCTGATACCAATTGAAGGGGATCGGGGAGCTCTCAAATTTGAAGCCGTGAGGTGTCGTCATCCTTGTTGGAAACCACACAAGCAATGTCGAAATCATCCAGAAAGTCGGTGGTGAGATCTTCTCCCTTCTTTTCGTTGTGAACGTGGGGAAAGAAACACTTGCCATGGTAGTGACTCGGGAAATTACAAACCTATATATATATATATATATTAACAACAACAACAGCTCATAGTGGCTTTTTACAGAGTTGGGTGGATAGATTAAAACAAGATAAAGATGGAACGTAATCCAGTATGGGGAGAATGATAGGGTTTGGGGAATTAAGGATTTTTCCTAGCACCGTAGCGTCGAAAAAATACACAATCTTTTGTTGGTAATAGATCTTCCTATCTACATAAATATTCAAATGCATATGCTGCAAAAATCTAAATTGGAACGCTGTTGGCCCATTTTCCATCATGGACAAAGGGTAGAGCACTTACTTATACTCTTACCTGTTGAGATGTCGAGCTCTACATCTTGAGCTGGCATCCACTATGGGTCTTGGCCGTTTACGACATTTACTCACTGGCGCGTTAGGTGACTGACATGGAGGATCTCTGCCAGTGATTCTACAGCAGCTGGACTATACTTATAGTGCCAGCCTAGTACGCTTCTAGTGAGTTCACACTTAGTGACCGCATGTACATATGTGCTACTTTTCAGTTTTAGCACTTAGTCATTTTGTACTCTCTTTTCTGTGTGAAGAAGAAGAAGAAGCTTTCCATCTCTGTGTGCTTTGTGCTTGTCTTGTGTAGCTCTCTTGCATCCTCTTTCTTTACATGGTATCAGAGCCTGGTGCAGGCAAGAGAGGCTAAGAGAGCAAGAGCATCACAATCCCTTCGTTCACAATCCACGACCAGATGCCGAACAAGTCTCCAAGTTTCTCGTACAAGTTTCTGAACAGGTCTCCAAAGTGCAGTACACAGAGATTTACTGTACAAGTACAGTGGTTGTATGTACGTTTGATTGTGGACACTCGTTGAGTGTAGAAAGCGTTATAGGTACCACGATATAGCAGGTTCAACAGATTTGCAGGTTTTTGTAGATTGCAGCTATTTTGTCTTAGTGCTTCAAGATGTCTGACGGTTTCAGTCAGATTGTCACTGAGAAGCTTGAGAAAAATAACTACCCTTCATGGAAGTTCAGAATAACTAGTTTCCTAAAAGGAAAAGGTTATTGGGACTATGTAGAAGGAGACAATGAAAAGGAACCAGAGATTCCTGAGGCAAATTCTACAGCAGAACAAAGGAAAGCTTTGAGGAACTGGCAACAAGGCCAGAGCAAAGTGATGTATTGGCTTTCTATGAGCATCATAGATGGCATGATGGGCTATCTATAGGATGCTGAAACCCCCGCCATTGCATGGAAAAACTTAGGGAGAGTGTTCGAGGTGAACACCAAGGCCAGGAAGCTTCAACTAAAGTCGGAGCTAAATCAGGTTAAGAGGAACAACCTCTCCATCAATGATTATGCTTTGAAGATCAAGAGTATCATCGAGGCTCTTGGATCTATTAAAGTCTCAGTGGAAGACGATGACATTGTCCGTGCATGCTTGGATGGTCTACGAGATGAGTATGTACATTTCAGGTCTTCCATGAATACAAGAGACGACATCCCCGTGTTCCAAGATTTGATTTCTATGCTTATTCTTGAGGAGAAGAACCTTGACACATCTTCTTCTCATGGCAGAAATAATTCTGAACAGGCCTTCTATTCTAACTCCAACAGAGGTAGAGGTAGAGGTCGTGGTCGAGGCCCAAGGGGTTGCAAGGGCCAATTTCAAGAAGGTCAATCAAATCAAAACAATACAAATGGTAGGGGAAACCAGTCTCAAGGTAGGGGGAGTCAAAAAGGTCGTGGTGCAGGATTAAGCAGGCAACAACATACTGCAGATAGCAGAGAATGTTGGACTTGTGGTGAAAGAGGTCACATGTCACGTGACCATCCAAAGGGAAAAGAAAGTGGAAAGAGAGAACATGGCAACTATGCATCTACTAGCAGAGATGCAGATGACAGCAAAAGCGAGCGCATGTTTGTTATGTAGCATGTAATGAATACAATGACTGCAGAGAATTCCACCCAAGATGATGTTTGGTATGTGGATTCAGGTGCCTCTAATCACATGACCTCTCGTGGAGAGTGGTTTAGAGATGTGCGCAAACTAGATGTGTCAGGCTATGTGCAGAAAGGAGATGACACAGCTCACCCCATTGCTCATGTAGGGGACATACCTCTAAATATGAAGAGTGGGAAATCAAAGTACTTAGCAGATGTACTTCATGTCCCAAAAATTACAAAGAATCTTGTTTCTGTTGAACAAATGGTTGAGCAGGGTTTGCTGGTTCGCTTCAATCCAAATGGCTGTTATGTAGAAGATTTCAAGAATGGCTGTAAGCTAATCACAGAGGGCAAATGTGTGGGCAGAATGTTTACGCTGAATGTAGACATGCCTGAGGTAAAAGCTGCATTATTTTCACAGGGTACAGGTGTTGTGGCTGATATCGACATTTGGCACAAACGCATTGGTCATGTCAATGAGCAGAGATTGCGTAGCATGCAATCAAAACAGATTGTAAAAGGTTTGGCCAAATTCAAGGTGGATGGTATGCATAAAGTGTGTGCAGCATGCCAGTTTGGAAAACAGTCAAAGGGCTCATTTCCACATGAGCGCAATGTATGTAAAAAGCCACTTGAGGTGGTGCACACAGATGTTTGGGGTCCAACCGATACTGCAAGTATACATGGTTGTAGGTATTATGTCTCTTTCATTGATGACCATACAAGGAAAGTATGGGTCTACTTCATGCATGACAAAAGTGAAGTGTTTGGTCACTTTCAGGACTTCAAAGTCATGATTGATAAGGAGACAGATATGCAAATCAAGACATTGAGGTCAGATTGAGGGGGAGAGTACTTCTCCAACGATTTTTCAAATTTTCTACGAATGCATGGTATACGCAGGCAGTTTACATGCAGATATACTCCACAGCAGAATGGGGTCGCAGAAAGGAAAAACAGGCACATTGCAGAGGTTGCACGTGCATTGATGAATGAGAAGAACATGCCTCATCATTTCTGGGCTGAAGCTGTAAATATAGCTGTGTACATTATGAACAGGACACCTACAGCTGCGGTGCATGATGTAACACCTGAGGAAAAGTTTACAGGTACAAAGCCTGATTTGGCACACTTGAAAGTGTTTGGCTGCATAGCTTACGTGCATGTACCAGATGAGTTGCGTAGGAAATTGGATCCTAAAGCAAAGAAATGTATTCTTGTGGGATATTCCCTTGAACAAAAGGGGTACAGGTGCTACAATCCTACTACACGAGAATTACGAGTGAGAAGAGATGTAGTCTTTGATGAGATGAGCAACTGGTATAGTAATGCACATGGCACTATTGGGGCTGATGTAAAAGATGACGTGGTTGTACAAAATGTGAGGCCACAGTCACAGGTTTTGAGTGGACCACAAGAGTCCTCTTCTCGTGGCTCTGTTGAGAAGCCATGGAATGGTAGACTACGTACACAGGTTACTCCACCAGCAGGTACAGGGAATGTATCACGAAAAGGAAAGGAAAAGGTAGATGAACCTCCCTTTATGGCTGATGCATCATCAGGGTTTTCACATGTAGACATGGATTCAGATGGTTCTGAAAAAAGTCTTGATGAGGAATTTGGAATTCCGGCTGTCAGGACACCTGGTGTAAGGAAAGTACAAGAAGATGCTAGAGGGCAAAGGAGTGACCCAGGACCGCGCAGATCTAACATAGTCAAAAATCCAGTTCAGAAATTGACTTATGATGGGTATCTAGCGCATCACCAAGCCTACATGGCTAAGGTGATACAAGATGTGGAGCCCACATGTTTTGAGGATGTAGTTGGAAATGTGCATTGGGATGATGCAATGAATGAAGAGATGGCTGCATTGGAAGCAGACGACACATGGGAGTTGGTGCCATTGCCAAGTGGCAAGAAAGCTATTGGCTGTAAATAGGTGTATAAAACAAAGCATAAGGCTGATGGTAACATTGAGCGTCACAAGGCAAAGCTGGTCGCAAAGGGTTATGCATAGACGTATGGCATAGACTATGAGGAGACCTTTCCTCCAGTGGCAAAGATGACGACTGTGAGAGCTGTCATAGCAGTGGCTGCATCTAGAGGATGGATTATGCATCAAATGGATGTAAAGAATGCCTTCTTGAATGGTGAGTTGCAAGAGGAAGTGTATATGGATCAGCCACCTGGCTATGTTGATCCAGGTTACCCAAATTATGTATGTAGGCTTCTCAAAGCTTTGTATGGTTTGAAGCAGGGCTCTAGAGCATGGTATGACAGGATTGCCAAGTATCTTGTCAGTATTGGGTTTAGGAGAGCTCATGCTGATCATTCACTCTATGTACGTGAGAGTGATGTGGGGATTGTGGTCATTACCATATATGTAGATGACCTTATTATTGTGGGTGACAATGCTATGGAGATTGACCATGTGAAGGGTCTTCTCAAAGAGGAGTTTGAAATGAAATATTTGGGCGAGTTGCGCTACTTTCTTGGCATTGAGGTGATTAGGACTCCAGAGGGTGTATGGATGTCACAGAGACAGTATGCTTTGGACATGTTGTCAAAGTATGGTATGGATGATTGTAAGCCAATTTCTATTCCTTTAGATGTGAATGCAAAGCTGAGTGCAGAGAAGGGTGATGTTGTTGAGGATGTCAAGATGTACAGGAAGATTGTGGGTAGTCTAATCTACTTGACTATCACGAGGCCAGACTTGAGCTACACAGTAGGCTTGGAGAGTCAGTTCATGCAGCTTCCGAGGAAGCCACATTTGGATGGAGTAAGATGCACACTTCGGTATGTGCAAGGGACTCTTGACTACACATTGTTCTATGCAGCAGATGCGCCATTAGCATTGTATGGGTATACAGATGCAGATTGGGCAGGTAGCATTGTTGACAGGAGATCTACAAGTGGCTTCATGTTCTCTTTTGGGAGTGATGCTATTACTTGGAGCAGCAAAAAGCAGCCTACGGTTGGTTTATTGAGCACAGAGGCTGAGTACAGAGGTGCAACAGTTGTGGCGTGCGATGTAGCTTGGCTACGCACATTACTTGAGGACTTGGGAGTGCAGGAGGACCAATAGATTGTCATCCATTGTGACAACCTCAGCAACATGCAGTTGGCTAGGAACCCAGTGTTCCATGCCAGGACCAAGCACATAGAGGTCCATTACCACTACGTTCGAGAGCGAGTGTTGGCGGGCAACATCGACTTGGTGTACGTCACCACAGAGGAGCAGATAGCGGATATCTTTACCAAGGCCCTCGGAGCTGAGAAGCTTCGACGTTTCCGGACTATGCTTGGACTCTGTGACATGCAGAGCTCGAGGGGGAGTGTTGAGATGTCGAGCTCTACATCTTGAGCTGGCATCCACTACGGGTCTTGGCCGCTTACGACATTTACTCAGTGGCGCGTTAGGTTACCGACACGGAGAATCTCTGCCAGTGATTCTACAGCAGCTGGACTACACTTATAGTGCCAGCCTAGTACGCTTCTAGTGAGTTCACACTTAGTGACCGCATGTACATATGTGCTACTTTTCAGTTTTAGCACTTAGTCATTTTGTACTCTCTTTTCTGTGTGAAGAAGAAGAAGAAGCTTTCCATCTCTGTGTGCTTTGTGCTTGTCTTGTGTAGCTCTCTTGCATCCTCTTTCTTTACATTACCGTGCCGGTGTTGATGAGTCGGCACATCCACAGGAGGTCGTCACCTTTCATGGGCTCTACCTTTCTTTCGTCACTCAACACATACAGGTTGATGGCAATGCGACTAACTACTCCCAGCCTTTTGGCTAGCAGCAACTGCGATAATTACCATAGTCGACGCGCTGCATGAACTCTACTCCATTCAACTGCAACTCATCTCCAGCCCACTGGGTTTCACCTGTGGTGGAGAGCTTCTTCAGAATAATTTGTATGGGGAGAGAAGGGAGCCCCTCTACCCGTCCTCCAAAACAGCGAGAACAATAGACAAACCACTCCTCCCTAGGGCATGGAAATATTCTCACCACTTCTGCTTCAAGATTGTCGAAGCGGACTGGCAGTACTCTCATGCACCGTGCGAATTGATAGCCTCGGATGACTTTCTCTTTGGCAAACTGGGTACGACCCGGCTTTTTGAACTTGAAGCACTTGCTTGGCCAGACGCTTCTTCCTTTGGGGTCATGTGTTTTTAGACTGGCTTAGCCTTTCCTTACCTTTGGCTCGAGCAGCCCCTTTAGGCCATTTTGGAGTAGAGGTTATACCTTTGATTGCAGTTTCCTTAGGAAAGAGAGGCCTTACCGTTTTCCTTCCCCCTTTGATATGGACGACTTCCTCGCAGTGAATGTCGATGTAGATAATTTCAACCCCTTCATTGCCTTCGTTGCTGGCACTCATTGACAATGTGTTTTGGTTGACATCAGTGATAGCACTTCATAGACCTCCCACATGATGCTCTCAATTTGTGGTTAGAACGAGCAACACGAGATAGGGAGCTTACCTCTTGAATACTGACGACACTTCAGCCTGGTAGTACTTTAATGAAGGCGGCTAGTGCCTCCTTAGTCTCCTCCTCTTCCGTCCTCCAATTAGAGAACTCCTTCAGCCATTCATCCATGATTGATGATGTGCATTGCTTTCAACATTGTAAACTGAAGGTTTCTTAGAAGCCCTCGTCAGTGGGGGCACCAAATGATGGGAGCAAAGCGCGACACGAACCCCGACGGCCTCTAAAACACCGGGAGCCGATGCACGCCATGAGCCGGTCACGGTAAAGCGAACATGGGGGGCACCACCTAGATTTGAGCAGCTTAGGACGCAGACAACGGTCATTTGAAATATCACGAATTCTACACACACACACACACAAAGAGAGAGAGAGAGAGAGAGAGAGAGAGAGAGAGAGAGAGAGAGAGTGAGAGAGGGAGGGATTAGAGAGAATAGATAGGTGATGAGAACCCTCGGGGGTGTGAGGGAGAATTATTCTCTTGCCATATTTACAACAACCTTATTTCCGACGAGGTGGAACATCATGGTGACAGAGAGATAGAGGGAGAGATAGTGAACCTACTTGGTGCGTTCTCTAGAGATGACCCTTTGACATGAAAACTTGCTAGCATGAGTATGTGTGCATTGACCGTTGGAGTCGAGATGTGGACATAGCTTCCTTTACATAGCACAATTCCCAAAACAAATCACTATGTTAAGTCCCCTCTCCTGTGATGCAAATATTGCCAATCCTCCCACCAAAATACTACCAAGTGTTGACCTCTCATGAACTTCCCCCCCCGATAGTGACCTCTCAGTGCTTTTTTATAGGTGTTGGCTACTTTAGATTAGGATAATCTGGTGTGATTAGGGTAATCTAATCAGGGGAGACAAAGCAAGGCGGTGGGCCATGTGTGGTTGACCCTTGCTTTGTTCTGGAAAATATTATAAGGGAAAACCTCTAGGTGGGCGTTTGTGACCATCACCTAGAGAGATGAGACTTTACAAATTGGGATTTTTACAAGGTTTGGTTGAAACTGGAAAAAATGATCATAACCTATGGTTTTACTGAAGAGGGCATCATGGACACGATGCCGGTGAATGGCAACCTTGCTAGTGCGTCGGTGTAGCGCATTCATCACTTCGGGGTCGCGGCCGGGGCATGCCTTCGGCACCTTTGCTTGTTTTGGTGTCGGTGTCGCGAGATTTAGTTCGTCCTCCTTCTTGTCGATGGTGTCGATGTCGTCGAGTCCTTCGTTTTTTTATACTTTACTAGTGTGTGCATATATGTGTGTGTATGTATGTATGTACGAGTGGATAAGCGCGTGTGTGTGTATATATATGTGTGTGCGCGAGCATGCATAGAACGGGAAGGGAAAACATATTATGTATATACATATAACTATATATATATATGTTTTTTTTAATTTGTTCGGTGGTTTTACTGCTGGCGATGAAATGGCAACGCAGAGATGGGGAGAGAGATGGAATGAGAGAAAGAGTGTGTGCTATATGGTGCACGCGTATGTGTGTGTGTGTGAGCATGGCTTGGGTGCGGATGTATGGCGCCCACACATGCTGAAGAGAGAGAGAGCGCGAGAGAGCGAGAGAGGCGGGCTGCCTGCAGATGCTGTCTGTGGACGCGTGCAAACAGCGAGAGAGAGAGAGAGAGAGAGAGAGAGAGAGAGAGAGAGAGAGAGAGAGAGAGAGAGAGAGAGAGAGAGAGAGAGAGAGAGAGAGTGGGTGAGGTAGTGAGGGAGGGTGAGAAGGGGGATAGGGTGTGGGTGGTGTGGCATTTTTAGTGGCGCCCGCATGGGCTGGGTCCGGAGCGAGAGAGAGAGAGCATGGCATAGGCGAGCGCATCACTACAACAAAAAAGGGGGCCTTGGATGCAGGTTTCAATGCTCTCCGTCGAAAAAACCGTCGAAATACCCGTCCCTATGAAAACGTCGCAATATGTATCGAAAGGCACTGTTATCGACGCCTATTTCGACGTGCCTAGCAACACTGATTGCGGCGACCACAACATAATTTTTTTTTCTTGGACAGAGGACAGGCAGTTTGGCCTGTGCCCAGTGAAAAGATAGACACAGCCACAGCTAGACTGCCTGTCCTCTGCGCAAGAAAGCGAGCAGCACCAAAATCAACTGTGCTTCCGTAGAAATTTCGACAAAGTTCCCTTCATTTTAACATAAACTTTTAAAAAAAAACCATATGTATACGCCTCCTACATGATATCCATGTAGGATCTCAGATGAGATTTAAGGCAAATGAAAGAAATGAAATGAACTTTGTGCAAAACCATAACCAACTTAAAACCATAACCATAAGGAACTTTGTGCAAAACCATAACCAAATTAAAACCATAACCGGCCATAACCGGCCATAACCATATTGATCAAAACCATAATGATAACCATAACCATGTCTATACAAGAATAATAACCATAACCATGTCTATACAAGGACAATAACCATAACCATAACCATGTCTGAACAATAACCATAACCATGTCTATACAAAAAAGAGACACAAAAGCGTGTCTGTGTCTCACAAAACATATATATGAAATCCACTGATGACTACGCGTCACAACCTGCACATAGGACAAGTCATAGAATTAGTATTGATATTACTTCACATATACTTATTTAACTAAATCAACTCACACATATTAATGTCTCAGCTCAATCGATCAGCGAGACTCTAAGGACTCCCAGTCTACAGGCTCTCTTGAGGCAACAAGATCATGCAATAATTCATAAATACCTCTGCGATATCCATATGTCTCCTCCTGGCGTGTCAGGCCTCGATGCATTGCAAGATTCTGCATTTATACAAAAATCAAAGTAATCAAGAATACATGATTCATCACGTTTAAAAAAACGCCATAGGTAGGATTGGATTGGAAACTCACAAACTCATAGCGAAAGGTGTCGAAGCCTCCGCTGCCAAGATGAGATGTCCCCTGGTCATCTGTAGTATCTCCGCGGCTTGATGCTGCTGTCTAAACCGCATGTCCGCTGTCCACTCATCCTCCCTGATCTGTTTCCACGTCTCGTGTGGGATGCGCGAAGGCTTCGGCGTGCCGGTCCTGAAAGCCTGCCGAGCTGCATCTTGACGATGTTTCACGGTGTCTCGTGCAACACCCTTGATCCACCTCCTCGGAAGATCCTTTGAACCCGGAGTAGGATGATACTCTCTAATGATGGTCTCCACTATATAATTGATTTTGTCGCGATTGCTCAAGACAAAGCGTCAGAATGCTGGTCGAAAACTGCAGCTCCGCGAGCTGGCAAATCCGCCGTCTCGTCTCAATCTCGACTCTATCTATGTCGACAGAACCATCTGCCTGTACAGTATAGAGCTTGGAGGCACTAGGATCGTGTGCCCCCCAAGGTGTGCGAGGTTTGCTAAGAGGTGTGTCGAGAGGTGTGCCTGGGTAGGACGGGGGTCGTGAGTGAGGAGGGGTCGAAGCGCATGTGGACCCTCCTCCACAGCAACCACCACCTCGACCTGAGGGTCGCCGAGATCGGCAAGTGCGTCTGTGCTACGGAGATGAGGACGTACCCACCTCTGTCGTACCCCTAGGTGTTGAAGCGGCCATGATGGGAGACCTCGTAGGCATCATCCCCCGCCATAGGTGTCCCTCCCATAGGTGTCCCCCCTATGGGTGTCGGACCCTCAGGTGTGAAGCCCGGAGGCGTAGTACCCGTGCCTCTAGCTACCCAGTACTGAGACGCCTCTTTCATCTAACTGGGTGTCATCCGTGTGACGAAGCCCATAAATGCATTTGCACTCATAGAAGAGAGATCTCGAAACTGGTCTACGATACTAAAGTCCTGCACAAAGAAATTAAAAGAAAGCGTCAGAACACCTTTGTTTAAACTAACTTCAACCAACGTCTTCACACAAACACTTACAGGCCTAGGCCTCGATGAGTGAGGCATCATCGATAAGATCGTGCACCATATCATTGTCTATCTCTAATTGTAGACATAACTCTGCCCCAACTTGTTCTGGCAGATTGTCTTCATCCATTGTATCTTCATCTACAAGTGTCATATCTGCCTTGTCTGCGTCATCCCTCGTATATCTGTCACCTTCCTCTGCCATACCGTGTGCTAGTGCTCTCATTCGTATCTCTGGCACTGGCCTTGCTCTTTTGCATGAAACTAACCATTACCCCACTGTCAAACGTGATTCTTCTGCTGTCAATTTTTTGTGTTCTGAAATGCTTTCCATGCGACCATAGTGCCATGTATGTATGATACCTCCAGTCACATCCAATAGCCAGCTCTTCCTCTTCTAGAGATATGGGTTCTCTGATCTGTCGAGCTGCTCTCACTGTCTTGTCCAACCATGCCATTGTAGGAAATTTAGGTAGAGGAGCGAGATAGTCTGGCCAGGGTAAGCCTCTAGTCGTTTTGCTTCGCCTGAAATCCTGTCGCTCCCTATTGCATCTCTCTTTCTCTTCTTCATACCTTTCAAACCATTTTTGCATCGGCTCTGAATTTAGTATACAAAACTTCATGATCTTTTCTCACATGGCGTCGTTTATTTTCTTCGGCACCCCTTGCCCCTGCGGCTCCTCACCCACCAATCTTGCATCCTCCTCATCGCTCCACATTCGAGGCATTTTTGGGTCAGAAACGGATAGAAATTTGATCGTCAAGACAAGAGACTCTTGCACCAGCCATTCTTCTGCCATGCTCCCCTCTTGACGCGCTTTTTGGCAAACAAAACCCTTAAGTGTTTTCATGAACCTCTCTAGAAAGAACATCCAACAACTGTGGACTGTATCTGCCAGTGCAATTTCATCTACTACATGGACGAGCAAGTGCATTTGGATAGTTAGGCAGCTCGTGGGTAGATACTTCTCAATCATGCAAACTGCCTCAATGGAGTTAGCCCTTGCGACTGCAATAGATTCCTTTCGTATCTCCTTGGAAGAGATCCACCGCACTAGCTCTGAAATCTTGTATATGCAGGTCCGCACTTCCTCTGTTAAACACCCCTTGATCGCAATTGGAAGAATAAATTGCAAGAACTTATGCCAGTCGTGCGATTTCAGTCTTGACAGGTGATCGTCACGAGGGAATGCTGTCTTGTAGGTCCGAAAAGTTTGGATGACTTCTATGAAAGTTATGCCATTTTTTTTCAATCAGCCAGGTTTTGTTACCGTTATGGTAATCTAAAATTACCTTTTTCTAGATCTACATGAAGGCAATGTCCGATACATGCATGGTATATATCAATAGATAGCATTTGAATAGTAGATTCTAAATATCCAACCTCCGATAATTTTGGATCTTATTTGCAAAAAATTTACCGATCCCCACTTTTTGAAAGCTATGCCACATCAACAATTCTTACAAGGCCCATTTTTGAGTCCAAACTTTTCCTAATGGCTATGTTGATCCCATGCCATAACTCCTGGAGCTCGTCAACTAGTGGAGCTAGATAAACATCCATGTTTTTTGCCTTGAACTTACCAGGTACAATCAAGCCTAATATCAAATGACCCTTGTTGATGGCAAGCCACGGTGGGAGGTTGTAATTGATAAGGCACACAAGCCAAGTGCTCCATGACGATCTTCTCAAGCCAAATGGATTGACTCCATCCATTGCCATGTCCAAACGAAAATTGCATGGTTCACTCTTAAAATGTGGCCAGGTATCTTCAATGTGCCTCCAAGCCTTTGAATCAGCGGGCACCCTAAATGTTGCGTCAGTGGATCTATTCGTAGAATGCCACCGCATCAACTTTGCTATGGAACCACAACGAAACATGATTTTTATCCTACGAATAATAGAGAAATGCCGCAACACTTTAGCTGGCACTATCTCGCCAACCGCATCTTGTTTGTAGCGCAGTGCTTCGCACTTAGGAGACGACAAAAAATCTACGAATTCATTACGAAAAAGAATGCAATCATTTGGACATGCATGAATCTTGTTTTGTAGTCCAAGCCAACTGAGGTCAATAGTTGCTTTACGTCTGGCCTGGAGGGGAGCATTTCATTGCCAGCCGGGAGAAGTTGCTCCTGCAACAACCTGTTTAAGCCACATTAAATTAAAAATCTCCCCAAGCACGTCACCGTCGCAGTTAGAAAATCTCTTTTGTAAGTTACGTATCTAAACAAAGCAGTGACGCTTGCATCTGACCACCCGTACACTGACTGAAGATTCAAAAATGTCAGACAAGTACAAAGCGGATATATTTTGGCGCCTTCATCGATTGGTTGACGTGCCAACTTCCTCAACATGTCTTCGGGAGATAGGCGCACGACTTCTGGTGCTGCTTCGTTAGCGTTCTCCTCGCTTGTCTGGAAGAAGGCATCCAACATCTCCTTCATGCCGTCGTCTTCTCTCTGTAAGGCCTTTTCTGCTTCCATCCTTGGCTCTATATTGGTCGGACCTTCACACATAATCCTTTTTCTCTCTCTCGCAGATGTAGGTGTTATGTCGCGAAAATCAATGCCCGTTCCGTAGGAGTTGTATCGTAGATTTTGTACGGTTTCTCTAGCAAACTCTCCGTACTTGTGCACATGCTCATTACATATCCTACGCATGCGCAGGATTTGATACTAGCAGAGCGTGCACGAGCATGCAATATTTTCCTCCATGTTAGTTGATGACATTGCCATCTACAATGATTATGAATGTTGTTTTAATATATATACTCCTCACAATGTAAACTACCTCGCATTCTCTAGTCTTGCCTGATCTCCGTACACCTCGGTCCACAGGTGTACGGAGATCAGGACCACCGGGTCAAAATCACGTCTTTATCGGTCAAATCCTATATGGGTAGACACATACGTGCACTCCCAAGTGTACATGACAATGCATGGAGCGGGCAAAACCCCTTTGCCTCTTTTAGTTCCATAGTTTCTTCTAGAGGGAGAGAGAGAGCGAGATAGAGAGAGTTTCTGTCCTTTTCACACAATTGGTCAGTGAATCTAACTCTTTCACGCCGACTTTCTCTATCTACTATCTATCTCTCTCTCTCTCTCTACCTCCATAGCTATCTCTAGTTAATTCTCTCTCTCTCTCTCTCTCTCTCTCTATATATATATATATATATCACTCTCTATCTCTCTATTTCTCTCTCTCTCTCTACGTACCCTATCTCTTGTTCTTTCTCTCTCGATCTCGCTCTCTCTATCTCTCTCTCTCTCTCTCTCTCTCTCTCTCTCTCTCTCTCTCTCTCTCGATCTCACTCTCGCTATCTCTCTTTCTCTTTTTCTCTCACTCTCTATTTTCCTCTCTCTCTCTCTCTCTCTCTCTCTCTCTCTCTCTCTCTCTCTCTCTCTCTCTCTCTCTCTCTCTCTCTCTCTCTCTCTCTCTCTCTCTCTCTACGTACCCTATCTCTCGATCTCGCTCTCGCTATCTCTC